>NC_053039.3:17053000-17369000 GCF_002575655.3 Aegilops tauschii subsp. strangulata
CCAAGCCGACTTGAACCTAAAGGGTCGTGCGCTTAAGGAAAGGTACCTACGAGGTCGGATCCGAGAACACTGGTCGGATGTGATCCGAGCTGTATCCGGATTGTGGCCGAGTAGACTTGTGGGCTTTAGGATCTGTGCGAGGCCCAAGATTTGAGCCCGTGACAGATGCCTATATATAGTGGAGGTGCGGCACACTTATGTAGTTGATCTCTTCAGCGATGTCACTAGGGTTTGCATGTGTTGCGAATAGACACCTCCACTCGCCGCCGGTTGTGTGATCGGACCTAGCAGTCCGCCGCACGACGTTCCTCCTGCATGCTCGAATACCGTTAGAGGCGGTGCACCTGCGCCGCTCTGGCGAACTTGTACGTGGGATCTGGCGACCGGCTGTTCGAGGGAGATCGGACGCGGAGGAGACGATCCACGCGGATGCGTTGCCACAACTCTTCTTCCACTGCATGGCACTACGCGTCTAGTGGTAATGAACTATGATCCATTCCCGTAGCATTTTCCTGGTTGTTCTGCGCGTAGGAAATTTTAATTTGCAGTCGACGCACCCTATCGTAGAACCCAACAATAGGAACTTTGGAGTGATTTTTGTCGCGTCTTCCTTCTTCTTTTGCTCTTCGTTGATAAGATCAGATGTGTGCACAGTTCATGAGATCAACTGCACATGGGGATCGATGAGGCTATGTTTTCTGTCAGTCGGGATCGATGTGGTCGTAGAACAACCTACCCCTACCGGCCGGTTATCCGCCATCGGGGTTAACAGTGAAACATAAATCCGATTCGGATTCGCGATGATCGATAAGATCGGTCAGATCGGAAAATTCGGCGTGCTTGGAGTTCAGATGAGATCTGTGATTTCCGAAAACATCGGGCGCTGCGTGCGTAGCGCCTTCTATTTTGTACACGATCCCAAAAACCGGTAGAATGCGATTCTATGCATAACTTTATTTTGCAGGGTTTGATGTGAATAGTATGGCTCATGTGTATGTGATGCATGTGTGTAAATTATACATGGCCTGCGTGTCATGTTTGTCAGCCGACAGGAGCCAAAGTGCTGTCATTATATTGTATAATGACCTGCGTGTCGACTTGTGACTCTATGTAAAATTCATTACTAGTTGTAGTAGTTGGATAATAGAGATCAGGTTGGTGGCTTGGCATCCCGGCGTGACAAACAAGATGGAGTTCCTAGATGGTCATCGGAGTCAGAGCCGACCTAGAAGAACATCCATGAAGGAGCCATACTATTTCACAGTATATGTTTATTTTTAATTGTTATGCTTCTTACTTTCTATGCATGTTTGAATTGTAGAAAGATCCCTCATGAATATCAAGTAAATTGCCATTCCCGATGTTGCACCTTCACACGTCAAGTACCTCTAGTAGTGGGCTCATAAAATTGGGGTGCTGCTAGGTGTCCTTGAACTGAAGGGTTCGTGTCGGACACGGACATGCACTGCATTAGGTTAACTTGACAAGGCTATCAAAACGGTTTTGGGCCTTGTGGCAAAGGAGGCCGGGAGCCGGGGTATGAGATACCTACCCGACTGACAGGAGTCGTATAGAGATACGATTAGCAATGAGTTGCTTATCGGATAGGCATGTTGTCTAGCAGTGATGGTAAAGCTCACTAGTCGCACGTGCTAGTCGGATCCTGAATCACTGAGAGTTTGCAGAGGGATGCTGACTTCAGTGGGAGTATTTCTGTTTAAGGCTAGAATTACTCTACATAACACATTGCTTAGTGATTGCATATTTTTCTATTGTAGATCAATGGCACCACCTGCTCAACCCAACTTTGCATTGAAATCAATTCTGGAAAAGGATAAACTAAATGGAACAAACTTTACCACCTGGTATAGAAATCTGAGAATTGTTCTCAAGCACGATAAAAAGGAACATGTCCTAGAGGATCCACTTCCAAAGGAACCTGCCGGTAATGCTAATACCACAACTAAGAATGCCTACCAGAAACTCCTTGATGAATCAACGGATATCAGCTGTCTGATGCTGGCTTGTATGGAGCCCGATTTGCAACATCATTTCGGACATGTTGAGGTTTACGATATGATCGAGAGTCTCAAGAGCATGTTTCAGACACAGGCTAGGACCGAAAGGTTCAACTTCTGGTGATCCTTGATGGATTGCAAGCTGAAGGAAGGTGATCCACTGAGCCAACATGTGATCAAGATGATCGGATCTGTGCAAGCTTTGGATCATTTGGGCTTCCCGCTCTTGGATGAGCTGGCTACTGATGCAGTTCTGGGTTCTCTTCCGCCCAGCTATGGGACGTTCATCTCGAACTATCATATGCATGGCATGTATAAGAAGCTCACTGAATTGCATGGGATGCTCAATGTGGCAGAGCAGGATATTAAGAAAGGCACACATCAAGTGTTGATGGTGTAGAAATCGGCTAAGTTCAAGAAGAGTTGGTCCAAGAAGAAGGCTAAGGCAAAGGGCACGGAGACGGTAACCTCCGCTGCTACGCCAAAATCTGGACCAGACTCGAAGACCATTTGCTATCATTGCAAGGAGACCGATCACTGGAAGAGGAACTGTAGCAAGTGGTTTGCAGAGCATGGAAAGAAGGCCGGAAATGCTTCTTCAGGAAAAGGTACACTTATTGCATATGTTATAGACATTTACCTTGCTGACATACCTAGTAGCTCTTGGGTATTTGATACCGGATCGGTTGTTCATATTTGCAACTCGATGCAGGGGATGGTAAGAACTAGGCGTGTGGCACAAGGGGAGATTGACATCAGGGTCGGCAACAAAGCAAGAGTTGCTGCGTTGGAGGTCGGTACGATGCAGCTCTAGCTTCCTTCTAGATTTATTCTGGAATTGAATAATTGTTATTACATTCCTGCACTTAGTCGGAACATTATTTCTGCCTCATGCTTGACGAGTCAGGGTTATGAATTCAATTTAAAGGACAATCGTTGTTCGTTTTATTTGAATGCTATGTTCCACAGCTATGCACCCATTGTTGATGGGTTATTTATATTGAATCTGGAACAGGAACCGGTCTATAATGTGAATGTCAAGAGGCATAATCCTAATGAGATAAATCCGACATACTTCTGGCATTGCCGGCTTGGACACATTAGTCTGAAACGCATGAAGAAGCTCCATGATGATGGGCTCATAATCGTCCGACTTTGAGTCGTTCGAGACATGTGAATCATGGTTGCTCGGCAAGATGACTAAGTCTCCTTTCGCAAAGAGTTGCGAAAGGGCGTCCGAGATATTGGAACTTACACATAGTGATGTGTGTGGTCCAATGAGCACAACTGCCAGAGGTGGCTATTAGTACTTCGTGACTTTTACCGACAACTTGAGTAGATATGGATACATCTATTTGATGAGGCACAAGTCAGAAACTTTTGAAAAGTTCAAAGAGTTTCAGAACGAGGTTCAGAATCAGCTCGGCAAGACTATAAAACTCTACGATCAGATCGTTTCATGAGCCAGGAGTTTGATGATCATGTGAAAAGCTGAGGTATAGTACCTCAGCTCACACCTCCGGGCACGCCGCAGAGAAACGACATGTCAGAATGAAGGAATAGGACGTTGTTGGACATGGTCCGGTCTATGATGAGCAAATCGGATTTACCCTTGTCATTCTGGCGATACGCTCTAGAAATTGCAGCTTTCACACTTAACAGGGTACCATCAAAATCCGTAGACAAGACACCACATGAGATGTGGACCGGGAAGAGTCCCAGTTTGTCTTTTCTAAAGATTTGGGGTTGTGAAGCATTTTTCAAGTGACTCATGTCACACAAGCTTACACCCAAGTCGGATAAATGCATATTCGTGGGATATCCGAGGGAAACCTTGGGATACAACTTCTACAATCGCGAAGAGAACGAAGTGTTTGTTGCTCGGAATGGGGTTTTCCTTGAGAAAGAGTTTCTCAGTCAGGAGTCCAGTGGAAGGACGGTCCTACTCGAAGAAATTCAAGAACCACTCGGGGATGGCTCGGCTGGTGATGGGATCATACGGATGTCAGTCAGGGAACCAGTAGTGGAAGCGGCACCAGAACCACGGAGGTCGGAAAGATTGCACAGAGTGCGTGATGTATTGTTGCTAGAAAGCGACGAGCCGACCACGTATGCGGAAGCGATGGTGAGCCCAGATTCCGAGGCAGGCTAGAGGCCATGAGATCCGAGTTAAAGTCCATGGATGAGACTCAAGTCTGGGACTTGGTTGATCCGTCGCCTGGCGTAACAGCCATTGCTTGCAAATGGGTCTTTAAGAAGAAAACCGATGTGGATGGAAATGTTTAGATCCACAAAGCTCGGCTTGTCGCTAAAGGTTACGGACAAGTTAAAGGAATTGACTACGATGAGACTTACTCGCCAGTAGAGATGCTGAAGTTGGTGAGGATTGTACTAACTATAGCTGCGTATTTCGATTACGAGATATGGCAGATGGATGTCAAAACGGCTTTCCTTCATGGAAATTTAACCGAGGATGTGTATATGATACAGCCCGAGGGTTTTATCAATCCGACTAGCAGCAGTAAGGTATGCAAGCTCAAGAGATCCATTTACGGGTTGAGGCAAGCATCTCGGAGCTGGAACATTCGTTTTGATGAGGTCATCACTGGTCTCGGTTTCATCAAAAGCGAAGAGGACTCTTGTTTGTACAAGAAGTTAAGTGGGAGCTCGATAGTGTTTTTGATCTTGTATGTGGATGACATACTACTGATTGGAAATGATGTCTCGATGCTGAACTCGGTCAAGGAGTCATTGAATGGCAAGTTTTTGATGAAGGACCTTGGTGAGGCAATGTATATTTTAGGCATTAAGATCTATAGAGATAGATTGAGGAGGCTGCCCGGCTTAAGCCACAGCACATACATAGATGAAGTGTTGAAGCAGTTCAACATGAGTGAAGCGAAGAAAGAGTTCTTGCCACTCTCACATGGTATAAGGCTAAGCGAGACTCAGAGTCCTTCGACATCTGATGAGCGAAGCAGGATGAGTAGGATTCCGTATGCCTCGGCAATTGGATCCATCATGTATGCCATGATATGTACAAGGCCTGATGTTGCTTTTGCAATAAACCTAACAAGTAGATACCAGGACAACCCAGGTGAGATTCACTGGGCAGCGGTATAGACTATTTTGAAGTACCTAAAAAGGACTAAAGAGATGTTCCTAGTTTATGGAGGTGAGGAAGAGCTCGTCGTAAGGGGTTATGCCGACGCTAGTTTCCAAATCGACAGAGATGATTGTCGATCATAGTCCGGATTCGTGTATGTCATGAACGGAGGAGCAGTGAGCTAGATGAGTTCTAAGCAAGATACGGTGGCCGATTCTACCACATGAGACGAATACATTGCGGCTTGTGAAGCTGCAAAGGAAGGTGTTTGGATCCGGCATTTTCTGGATGATCTTGGTATTTTCCCAGCCTCGGTAAAACCGTTGGACCTTTATTGTGATAATTCTGGTGCCATCGCACAAGCCAAGGAGCCAAGGAATCACCACAAGGTCAGACACATAGATCGTATTTATCACCTGATACGAAAGATCATGAAGAATTGTGATGTAGAGTTATGCAAAATTCACAGGGATGCAAATGTTGCAGATCCGTTGACTAAGCCGCTTCCACAACTCAAGCATGAGGGGCACGCTAGAGCTATGGGCATTCGATGTCTATTTGATTGACTCTAGTGCAAGTGGGAGACTGTTAGAGATATGCCCTAGAGGTAATCATGTATGATGATATTTCCTACGTGTTTATGAATAAACATAGTCCTTGAACCTTGTCAGTGATGTGTATCAGCAAGTACGTGACTTGTTTGTGGGACTATGCATTATATGATGATTGTCCTAAAAGGTCCCTAGTCGAAAGGGCTGTGTGGACGCTCAGCCGACTAGACTAGCATATGACACGGTCGATGGCTCGGTCTCACTAGCCATGGAGCATTGGATGCTAACCGGATAATATGGACTTCGAAAGGTCTGGTTGGATTCGACGTAATCGGATCCGAGTCGAGATAAGGTCCGAGTTGGACAGACCCAACTATGAGACGCAACGATATGTCATCTGTGAGTCTCTAGTACAACATACGTTCTGGAGACGTGGTTTAGCAAGATGGGATTTGCCCCTCCGATCAGGAGAGATATACTCTGGGCCCCTTGTGTGATCCGACCAGGATAAGCATGGCCATGCGACAAGGATTATGAGATAATCTGGATTATGGTCGGCATCACTGGAACGAGAAAGAGGTCGGGGTAGCACAAGGATGACAATTTCGCCTTGAGCCCGACAACATATATCTTGTGGCAAAGGGCAGAAGTGTGACATGTTGTACAGGTTTGCCTAACCAGCTTCATAGTCTGCTTGGTGTTTAGCATGCCTTGCTAGGGGCCGCTACCAACCATGCAGTTCGGAGGTGATCCAAACTGCGGCCAAGCCAGCTTGAACCTAAAGGGTCGCGCGCTTAAGGAAAGGTACCTACGAGGTCGGATCCGAGGACAATGGTCGGATGTGATCCGAGCTGTATTCGGATTGTGGCCGAGTAGACTTATGGGCTTTAGGATCTGTGCGAGGCACAAGATTTGAGCCCGTGACAGATGCCTATATATAGTGGAGGTGCGGCACACTTATGTAGTTGATCGCTTCGGTGCTGTCACTTGGGTTTGCATGTGTTGCGAATAGACACCTCCACTCGCCGCCGGTTATGTGATCGGACCTAGCAGTCTGCCACACGACGTTCCTCCTGCAAGCGTGGATACCGTTAGAGGCGGTGCACCTGCGCCGCTCTGGCGAACTTGTACGTGGGATCCGGCGACCGGCTGTTCGAGGGAGATCGGACGAGGAGGAGACGATCCACGCGGACGTGCTGCCCCAACTCTTCTTCCGCTGCATGGCACTACGTGTCTAGTGGTAACGAACTGTGATCCATTCCCGTCGCATGTTCCGGGTTTTTCTGCGCGTAGGAAATTTTAATTTGCAGTCGATGCACCCTACCGTAGAACCCAACAGTAGGAACTTTGGAGTGATTTTTGTCGCGTCTTCCTTCTTCTTTTGCCCTTGTGTATTTCGGGCGTGGATGTGCCTTTTTTTAATTATCTTCCTAAATATGTAAGAAAATTATTATCCATGGCCATTGTCCTTATATTCATCAGTGTTGCTATAAGTTGCAATCGTTGCTATATAGGTCCATCAGATCTTACATCAAGATCCGTGCAAAACTTTCTTTCATATTTTCTTTTTTCTCTTTTATATCTCAGTTGAGTGAGACATATAGCCACGCCATTAAATAGGGGCTCATGCGCCATTAATGGAGACGTTGGGAGAGAGGTGGGCGGCGGATAGAGGTCAAAGGGCTCTCCTCCCGATGAGCACGCGCGGGGGTCTGATCGCATGCCTCCCGTACTCAAATAGTTACCCCGCACGACACCTCCTAGCCAATAAAAAAAGGGGGCAGGTGGCGGCACGTAAATGGTATGTAGAACGCCCACGGTTTCAATAATACTTGTGTTTCCGATTGTAACGTTACAACAATTGTTCCAAAATGAATTTGTTGATTGTTAATGTGTGTGCCTTCGCAAATCGGACCGAAAATTTACCACAGCCTATTGGTGCCATGTCATGACACCATGCCAAGTTTCATGATTTTCACGCGAGTTATGGATTTACGGGAATTTTAAAACCAAGTTTCTCGATGTTTCCGGCCGAGCCAAGATGCCCAGATGTTTGAGTTCCATTCCCATTTCTTGCATGGGACCTTGAAATTCGCCGAAGTATACATAAATGATTTTTCAACTAACTTAGTCGCACTGGAGCATGTGCTTGTAGTTCAAATTTGAATTATGTGCCAAATGAACACGGAATAATTCCAAAATTTAGCACGAAACTCCTATTGGTCTAAGCTGCCTGTGTAAAAAATCAAGGCGGGAGAAGGCAGTGTATGTTATTTCGCACACAGAGGTGACACGTTCCCTCTCGGAACCACGAGCCTTTTTAATAGAAGCTCCGGTTTGCAAGAAGCTTATACCAAAGCTTGTCCCAATTCGGCCAAAAACAATTACCACAACATGTTGGTGCCATGTCATGACACCATGCCAAGTTTCGTGATTTTCATGCGTGTTTTGGATTGACATGAATTAAAATACCAAGTTTCTCAATATTTCCGGCCGAGCCACGATGCCCAGATGTTTGAATTTCATTCCCATTTCTTGCATGGGACCTAGAAATTCACCCAAGGACACACATGTGATTTTTCAACCAACTTTGGCGCACTGGATCATGTGCTTGTAGTTCGAATTTGAATTATGCACATTAAATGCTCATAAACTTAGTTAATCTATTAAAAAGGCCAAACGAACCCGGAATAATTCTAAATTTTAACACGACACTCATATAGTTCTATCTTGCCTCTGTAAAAAAGAAAGGGGGGAGGCAGCATATATCGTTACGCACACAAAGGTGTGATACATCTCCAACGTATCTACTTTTCCTAACGCTTTTCCTCTTGTTTTGGACATTAACTTGTATGATTTGAATGAAACTAACCCCGGACTAACACCGTTTTTAGCAGAACTACCATGGTGTTGTTTTTGTGCAGAAATAAAAGTTCTTGGAATGGAACGAAACTTTGCGAGGATTTTCTATACAACAAAAGAGAATTTTTGGAGCAAAGAGCCACCGGAGGGGGGCACATGGGTGGGCACAACAGACCAGGGTGCGCCTGCCCTCCCATTGCTCTGGCTTTATATAGATCCGGAGCAAACTCCCATCTTCGGACCCCAATGACGCGACCCCGACCATCGCTATGGCCTTAGATCTAGAGCAAACTACCAAGTCCGAAGATGGGAGTTCAGAGTCCACCGGACTCCCTGCTGTTATGGAGCTCACTACCGGAGATCTGGAGGGGACTGCGTCATTGGCAAACCCGGAGTTGAACTGGGCTCCCCCTGTCATCGGAAAGCCGGACTCGCCCCCGGATACCATCTCTGAACTCTCGAGGTCCACGTCACGTGAGCTTGGCCAGGAGGCTCATGCCCTGCCTAGCTCCACGGACTCTCGCTTCCCCGTCCAAGCCTCGCTCTTAAACAAGGCTCTGGACTTAATGCGATCCCTCGCCATTACAAAGGAAGCACTTCCGCAGTATACCCAGCCCGGACTAGGAGCTAAGAGCGGGTAATTTTATGTCCCACCCACCACCCACTTCATAGACACTGTTGAGGACTTAACCGACATGCTGGACTATGCCTCCAAAGACATCGACGCCATGAACGACGATGCCAGAGACGAACAAGGACAAGACCCGCCGTTCACCGGACGTTGGACGACCACCTCCACATATGACGTGTATATGGTGGACACATCCAAAGAGGATGACGGCAACGGCACGAAGGATCCGGTTGAGGACGAGCCTGCCGAGGTACCACCAAAGCATCGACGTCAGCGGCGCCGCTCAAAATCGCGTCGCGAAAAAGACAGTAATACCGGCACCGGAGACGATAACACTCCAGAGAATGCCGAAGAACCCGAAGCCCCCGTCGAGCCAACGTCCGAGCAGGATGATAGGGAGGAGGGGCAAGTTAAACCTGATGATCTGGTCGGGAACGAGGACTCGGAGGATAGTAACTATCTACCACTCTCTGAGGATGATGTGAGCCTCCGCGATGAAGATTTCATCATACCAGAGGAACCACTTGAGCAGGAGCGCTTTAAGCGCCATTTAATCGCCACTGCGAGAAGCCTAAAAGACAAGAAGCAACAGCTCCAAGCCAAACAGGATACACTCAACGATAGATGGACCCAGGTCCTAACTGCCGCAGAGTATGGCCTTCAATGCCCAGCAAAGAGTTATCCGAAGCGTCGACTACAACCACAATTTGACGACGAGGCCCTCGAGCCAATATCGTCAAGACATGACCGCGCTGGTGAACCAGACCAGCCATCGCGTTGACGGGACAGAGCGGCCACCCAGGCCGAACACCAGCCCGCACCACTTCGCCGTAGAGGCACAGAGACAACGGCCCCAGGATACACCTATGACATACGGCAGGACCTGGACAATAGAGCAGGCCAAGCCAGACCAATCTATGGATCAAGGCGGCGTGCCCCAACGCGAGAAGATGGCTATCAGGCCTGGCGCGACAGGCACACCCTCACCCAGGCGCGACAGGTAATGGAGCACCAGTTCCCAGAAGGGTTTAAACCCATGAACATTGAATCATACGATGGAGCAACAGATCCCGCGGTATGGATCGAAGATTTTCTTCTCCATGTCCACATGACTCGCGGTGACAATCTCCATGCCATCAAGTACCTCCCCCTGAAACTCAAGTGACCAGCACAGCACTGGTTAAATAGCCTCCCAGAAAACTCTATCGGTAGCTGGAAAGATTTGGAAGATGCCTTTAGAGACAACTTCCAAGGCACATATGTCCGGCCTCCAGACGTCGGCGACATTAGCCACATAGTCCAGCGGCCCGGAGAATCAGCCCGAAAGCTTTGGACCAGGTTCTTAATTAAAAAGAACCAAATTGTCGATTGCCCAGACGCCGAAGCCCTCACGGCCTTTAAACACAGCATCTGGGACGAGTAGCTCGCCCGAAACCTCGGCCAGAAAAACCGAAGTCTATGGCAGCGCTTACCGCACTCATGACCCGCTTTTGCGCGGGAGAAGACAACTGGCTAGCTCGTAGAAGCAACAACACCAGCGACCCTGGCACCTCCGAAGCTAGAGGCGACAACGGTAGGCCACGATGCAACAAACACAAGCGTTGAAGTAACAATCAAGATATCGAAGATACGGCAGTAACCACTGGATTCAGTGGCTCTAAATCCGGCCAGCGGAAGAATCCTTTAGAAGGAAATAAAGATGGTCCATCCAGTTTGGACAGAATACTCAATCGGCCTTGCCAGATTCATGGCACCCCGGACAAGCCTACCAATCATACCAACAGAAACTGTTGGGTCTTCAAACAGGCCGGTAAACTAACCACCGAACATAAGGGGAAAGAGCTGCCCAGCGAGGATGACGATGAAGAGCCTCGCCCACCGAACACAGGGGGCCAGAAGAAATTTCCCCCTGAGGTAAAAACGGTGAATATGATTTACGTTACTCACATCCCTAAGCAGGAGCGCAAGAGAGCATGAAGGGACGTCAACGCCATAGAGCCGGTTGCCCCAAAATTCAACCCCTGGTCAGCCTGTCCGATCACTTTTGATCACAGATACCATCCGACCAGTACCCGTCATGGAGGTTTGGTAGCATTGGTCCTCGATCCAATTATTGATCGATTCCATCTCACACGAGTCCTCATGGACGGCGGCAACAGTCTTAACCTGCTTTATCAGGACACTGTCTGCAAAATGGGTATTGATTCGTGAAGAATCAAGCCCACTAAAACCACCTTTAAAGGACTAATACCCGGTGTAGAGGCCCGCTCCACAGGCTCAATAACATTGGAAGTGGTCTTCGGCTCGCCGGACAACTTCCAAAGCGAAGACTTGATCTTCGACATTGCCCCCTTTCGCAGTGGATATCACACACTGCTCGGAAGAACCGCCTTCGCCCGCTTCAATGCGGTCCCGCATTGTGCTTACTTAAAGCTCAAAATGCACGGACCTCACGGTGTTATAACAGTGAATGGAAATATCGAACGCTTCCTCCGCACCGAGGAGCATACCGCGGCCCTCGCAGCTGCAGTACAGGGTGGCCTTATCAAGCCGAATACTACATCGGCAGTCACGCCCCTAGACACTGTCAAACGAGTCCAGTCTACCCTGCAGAATAATAGTTCGGCTCGTCCAGAGTTGGATTAGCAATTCAGCCTCCGTCCAAACCCCCACCCAGTCGCGGCATACGTACTGCGCGTACATAACTACGCATTAAGGACAAAGTCCACAATACTGCTCGACCCTATTCGGACCTTAATCTCCCTCTTCTTTTTTTCTTCTCTTTTATCTCATATTTCAGGTTCTTTAAAACCCAAATCACTTGTCGATGGCGCCGAGGGACCCTTACCATGCCCCTTCTATATACTTGATCATTGATCCTCTGAAAGGATCCTACACCAAAGGGGAAAAGCGGCACAGACGTGCGGCAGGGTGTCCAAAGGATCTTCAAGACCACCTTTTTAAGGACATGTATAGAGCTTTTCCCCCGTTCTCAAATTCTTGGCATGTAAAATAGCCTCGATGATTGTGGCATTCCTTGTAAGAGCACGTTTTGACGTATCAACCAGACCATAATGGAAACAATTTTGTCCAAACCTGTTTGGTATTGGTTTATTTCTTAATCTGTCATCCCTGTTTCCGTCAGATTGAAATATACACCTCGGTACGATTCAAATCGCCAGGGGCTCTATTCGGCCACATATATTCTTTCAAAAAATAGAAGAAGTCCGAAACCTTTTATAGTGCACTTCGGCATCCCGAATATGGCATTATATGCATTGGCTCCGAATCATGTCTTTGGTCAACAGTTGGGTTCTCCGGCTCCTATGGTTACTACCTTACGTTTCACTTGTTCGGCTAAGGTAGTAAAGGGCGAACTACTGCAATTATGTTTCTGGTTCGCCCGGTCAAGCACCTCAGTAGAGAAAGCCGAAAACTGACTGTCATGATGCGGCGAGAGTTGGTCAGCAATTCGGTGACTTACTAAATCTCTATCAATTTCTTCCGTATTACACGAAGGACTGGCACCCTCCCAGTCAAGCGCATAAGGCATCCAAGTTCGGATAAGCCGCATATGCACCAGGGACTATCTAACAGTCCCATTGTCAAACTCCTATGGCTAAGTGAGAGTGATAAAGCCGCATAGTCCAATTGCCTGGTTCGCCGCGCTGACACCTCCTTTACGGACCAAGATGCTGGGTCAAGTGTAGTCATGTGCTATACCGAGCACCTCCGTAGTATCTACGTGGGTTCTAAAGCCGACGAGTCGCAAACTCTCAGGGATAAAAACGGCCACACAGGAGGAAAATACATTAAGATAAAAGGCACAAATATATTACAAAAGCTTCAGGTCATGGCACAACGCCTGGTCAGGTCAGATAAATTTACTCGAACATGATATCCTTCGAGCATTGACCCTCTATCAAATAGGGACCATCTAGGACGTCTTAGAAATAGCGCTCCGGCTTGCAGTGGTCCTTGCCTCCTGGCGGACCCTCAACTGCCATGACGGCGGCCTTCATTTTCGCCCAGTGCATCTTGACGCTCACCTTCTATGCATGTCGACCGCTTGACTGCGTCAATTCGGGGTAGTGCGTCGACGAGTCGCTACACCAGGCCGAAGTAGCTGTTTGGAATGGGTTTGGATGGCCATAGCCGGACTATGACGTCCCTCATGGCCAATCCGGACATCCTATGCAGCTCGGCCCACTGCGTCATCTGGTCGTTCAACAGCGATGGGCGCTCCTGCATCGCAATGTGTGACCAGAATAGCTTCTCCGTCGTGTGCCACTCCTGGGCCCGAAAGAACTACGCGGTGTCGGCGGCACTCTTTGGAAGATCCGCAAAGGAGTCTGGAGAAGTCCATAGTCGAGTGAGCGAGGCATACTTTTGACTGCCGAATTTACTCTGTAAAAGAAAGGGCTTACCAACCACTATCTGTTCGGCCTGCTTGACCTCCTCGCGCGCTGCACGGAGCTGGGTCCGCGCCTCCTTGGCCCCCCGGAGATCCTTTGTCAGCTCGACCGCTTGGGCCTTATTCTCCTTTTCCAAGGACTCGCACTTGCTGGCGGCGTCCTTGAGCTCTTGTTCTACTTTGGTCACCCGCTCCTCGCATTGGTGGCGGGCAACCTGCTCGGCCTTTAAATCTGCGGATGCTTTGTCAGCAGCCGCTTGGCTCACCCGTGCCTTCTACTTGGCTCGGGCGAGGTCGCCCTTCACGGGCTCGACCGCGGCTGCACTACCTGCAATAACGAACAGAGCAACACATGAGCTTAGACTCCGCATGGGTATATTAATTCAGGTGTGTAAGCATTTTTTCAAAAATATACCTTTCATCTCATCAAACCTCTTGTTGATGCAGACAAGATCCTCATCGGCCAGCCCCAGCCTCCGCTTGAGCTCAGATACTTCGGCGGCCTGGGCGGTTGCCGCTAACAGTGAAGCTTGTTTCTCAAAATAGACAAGTATATTATCTCCTGCGAATATTATCGATCCTCTGTTCGGCCTTTCTCCAAAAGCCGAACCGAGTCTCAGGGGCTATTATCTATGCATAGGCATATCTTTCATATGGAAAACGGCTAAAGACATTACATCGTATACCTCAAAGCCTGTTGTCGGTGTCAAAACTGGCGGATCTCGGGTAGGGGGTCCCGAACTGTGCGTCTAATGCGGATGGTAACAGGAGGCGGGGGACACAATGTTTACCCACGTTCGGGCCCTCTCGATGGAGGTAATACCCTACTTCCTGCTTGATTGATCTTGATGATATGAGTAATACAAGAGTTGATCTACCACGGGATCGTAGAGGCTAAACCCTAGAAGCTAGCCTATGATTATGATTGTTGTTGTCATACGGACTAAACCCTCTGGTTTATATAGACACTGGAGGGGGCTAGGGTTACACAGAGTCGGTTACAAGTGAGGATATCTACATATCCATATTGCCAAGCTTGCCTCCCACGCAAAGGAGAGTCCCACCCGGACATGGGACGAAGTCTTCAATCTTGTATCTTCATAGTCCAATAGTCCGGCCAAAGTATATAGTCTAGCAGTCCGAGGACCCCCTAATACAGGACTCCCTCTGTAGCCCCTGAACCAGGCTTCAATGACGATGAGTCCGGCGTGCAGATTGTCTTCGGCATTGCAAGGCGGGGTCCTCCTCCGATTACTCCATAGAAGATTTTGAACACTAGGATCGTGTCCGGCTCTGCAAAACAAATTCCACATACCACCGTAGAGTGTATGATATTCCACAAATCTAATCCACTGACAACTTTTATAGCGTGACGTCACGCGACGGCCCGGTCATTATTCGAACCGTTTTCTCAACCGGCTACTGCACATATTGCGAGGCGGTTTTCTTGGCACGTCTTCTCGAAGCAGAGATCGTGTCCCCTTATCACAGGATTCTCATCAATACGGGTATGGGTAACCCAACCGTGCCATCAATCACGGCGCTTGGGGAATAAACGAGTTTACCAGGCAAGTGAGGAGGCGCATAGTTCCCACCGCCCTTATAAAGGGACAAGGACTCCTCATTTTCACCCATGCCTTCTTCTTCCCTGCCCATCCATTCTCGCGCACTCGAGCTCCAGCGCCCAAGTTCGCATTTTCTCCGCGAAACCACTCCAAACATGTCCGGAGCAGGAGGCAAGTGGATGGTCTGCTCCGTTACGGAGGGGGACATTACGAAGCTCTGGGAAGCCGGATACCTAGCCGCAGATATTGCGCACCGGCTCCCAGACGCGGGGCAGATCGTCCCTACTCCAGAACCTCACGAGAGGGTCATATTCCTGACCCACTTCATCCGCGGACTGGAATATCCCCTCCACCCATTCGTTCGCGGGCTCATGTTTTACTATGGGCTAGATTCCCATGATCTGGCCCCCAATTTCATCCTCGACATCTCGGCGTTTATCGTCGTGTGCGAGGCCTTCCTTCGTATCAAGCCCCACTTCGGCCTATGGCTGAAGACCTTCAATGTGAAACCAAAGGTGGTGGTCGGACAACAGGCGGAGTGCGGAGGCGCCATGGTGGGCAGAATGCCCAACGTCACCTGCCTCGAAGGCTCCTATATGGAGACCGTGAAGGGGTGGTTCTACATCACCGAGCCGCGCGACACCAACTGGGTGGCGGCCCCCGAATTTCGATCCGGCATCCCCATGCGGCTCACCTCTTGGAAAGAGAAGGGCATGTCCTGGGGTTCGTCAGTGGAGCTGACCGGGCTACAAAAATGTGTCAAGAATATGATAAGCAAGAAATCAAGCTTGTCAACGTGGTCCAGGTCATGCTCTTCCGCCGAATCCTCCCGTGTCAAAGACGGGCATTCAATATGTGGGAGTTTGACCCGGCCGAGCACCAGATGTTGCGAGAGCTTTTTGGCACGACGCACAAGGACGTCTAGAAGGTGCTGTTCAAGGGCGCCGAGGTACCTCCTCCCCTTACCGAGGATCCCTGACTCAGCGCAAAGCGCCCCGCCAATCTGGTAAGTCTTTTATATCTCATAAGATGTTCTTTTCCCCAGTATAACCGTGTGAGGGATCTGAGCCTCCTCGCCTATTAACAGGACTGGGTAGCGACAGCGGAGCAGATCGATTGTCCAGCCCCCTGCCCGAAGATCCAGCAGATGCTCTCCTAACGAAGATGCTGGTTCCTGCGCCTTATGAGGTGCCGGAGAAGAATGCAAAGAAGAAGGCCCCGGGGACCAGGAAAGGTCTCTGGCGCAAGGTTATATCGGACTCATCGTCCGAAAACACCGAGGCGCACTCCTCCCATGAAAACGAGGAGGAGGAAGAGGAAAGTTCTCCCCCCCCCAGCCGGGGGGGGGGACAGGAAAAGGAAGGCTGCCCCATCAGGGGAGGCCGAAGGGTCCAAGAAGGGAAGGACCCTCCTTCCGGACTACTCCACAACGGCCGCTTACAGCGATGAGGAGTGGTTTCCCAGGGAAAATCCCCTGGCGAAGTCGTAAGTATTCGGATACCACAATAGTCCTGGTATGTTCTGTTTTATTGCTTCTCATCATGCCGAAATGATCATGCAGTCCCTCCAAAGCCCATATCGACGTATCCTCTTCGGATGGGTCTTTGGGCCCGTCGGCGATGAACAGTGATTCACTCCTGACCGCCACCTCCCCCACCCTACGGACGACGTCGAGGTGTTGTCTCAAAGGGTAGTGAGCTAAGGAGAGACAGTTTCGGAGGCACCCCAAGGCGACATTCCGGACGCTGGGCGCAGGAGGGGCAAGACTCCCATGGGCACTAATGCTGGGGGCAGCAAGTCTAGCCCCTAGCCGAATACTGCGCCGGAACCTCTAGTGGTTCCGGATTCTATCAGGCGACCCCTCGCTAAGGGGGGCAAGCCGTCTGTGCCGATGGCCTCTGTCCATCCAGAGGTATCGGACAACTTGCTGGAAGTGCTTCGCGGCGCTTCCATTGACGAAGAGCACCGCACTTTTATGAGTGCGGTGGTCAAGAAGGTTCAGTCCGCCAAGAGCGGACAGACTGAAGCCTGTGCCAGCCTCCTAACAGGCTTTGAGGTAAGTAATCAAATTATAAGAATGTTACAGCATAGATAGTAGCCCCTGATGCTCTGTTTGGCGTTCGCGAAGAAAGGCCGAATAGAGGATCAAATAATAATCGCAGGAGTCTAATCAGAATATGTCTATGTGAATAAGCAGGCTTCACTACTGGCCGCTGCCGATCGTATTGCGGAGGTCGCCGCACTGAAGCGGGACCTTGAGTGGTCCAAGGAAGAGCTCGGCCTTACCAAGAGGCAGCTCGAAGAGAACAAAGGTAAGTGATACCCCGTCTGTATATTGATAAAGAAAAATGTGGTTGTTGAATAATAGGATCGTCATGAATTTTGCTAGGGGCCATGACCGAAGTGGCGGCCCTGAAGAAGGTGCTGTCCGAGGCAGAAGACAAGGCGGCCAAGGAGCGCATCGAGCGAGAGAAGCAAGAGGCCCGAGTCGGCGAGGTGCAGCAAGAGCTCCACGCTTTCGTCAAGAAATACAAGTCCTTGGAGCGTGACTCTAAGACGCAAGGGTCCGAGCTTGCGAAGGCCCTCGAAAACGCACAACATGCCAAGGCCGAAGCCCAAAAGGCCCTCCAGGAGATTCAGGCGGTTAAGAAGATAGCGGCGGGTAAGGCATTCATTATGCAAAGCAAGCATGTGAAGGAAACTTTCCTTTTACTTACCCGAGTTCGGAGCTCTCCAGGAGCATTCGCAGATCTACCCCACAGTGTGTCGGATGCCGCGGAGTTCAACCGGGCCGAGGAGGGGAGCTCGATGGAGAAGTTGTTCTGGTCTCAGTTGAAGCAACTGGTCGAGCTTCACAAGGCGGCCGAATAGGCCATGATGGGTCTTACAGTCCGGATGTGGCTTGGCGAGCCCTTGCCTGGTAGCTACTTCGGTCTGTTAAGGCGGCTTGTGAATGCCTGCCCACGGTTTGAAGTCATAAAGCGGTCCTTCTGCATTGAGGGTGCGTGCAGGGCCTTTGCCCGGGCAAAAGTGCACTGGGCGAAGATGGACGCCGAAAAGCTGGTGAAGGAAGGGCCGCCAGAGGGCAAGGAGCATCGCCACCCTGAAAAGTATTATGACAGTGTCCTGAAGGGTGCTCGCCATGTGGCGGAGGAATGTGCTAAGGATGTAATATTTGAATGAATGTACTCATGTGATCCTGTAATATGAAACGAGTTCATCTGCGCTATGCAATGCTTGCTAATTTAAAATATTACCTACTGTGCGGCCGTTTATAAAATCTGAGAGTTGGCCAGTCGTCGGCTTCTGCCCCCATGTAACTAATACTGAGGTGTTCGGGATAAACCTGAGCACTCTTTATCCCAATTTTGGGTCCTTCGAAGGTGGTGTTCAGCACAGCGAACCAGGCAATCGGACTATAAAGCTTTATCACTCTCACTTAGCCATAGAAGTCTACAATTTTAAATTTTGGCGAAGCCCCTAGTATTCAGAAGGCCAAATTTGGGGCGCTATATACGCCTAAATCGGACAAGGCTGACTCCTCGCCCGAAGCGGAAGAAGTCTTTAACGACTTGAGACCACTCGAACAGCGACCAGCTCTCGCCGCATCATGACACTCAGTTTTCGGCTTTCTCTACTGAGGTGCTCGTCCGGAAGAACCGGGACACAATCGCAGTAGTTCTCCCAGTGCTACCTTAGCTGATATAGCGGAACGTAAGGTACCAAAACATGGGAGCCGGGCAAACCCAACTATTGACCCAAGACATGATTCGGAGCTGATGCATATAATGCTATAAGTTCGGGGTGCCGCACTGTCGAAAGTGTTCAGACTTTTCACGCCGTGTTATGGGCTACACTAAAGCCCCTGGCGCACTGGTCGTACCAGAATGTACGGGTGCAATTTGTCGTAAATAAGCAGACAAGGAAAAAAAGTAAATGCAAGGATAGGCTAATGCTATGCATTGTTATTCAAATAATACGTCAAAGCGTACGGATACAAGTAGTGCAATAAGCAAAAAATAGGACTATTTGACATGTCCTATCCAAGGGCAAGCTGCGTATGGGTATGTAAAATAGGTATATCGATTGTTATCAGAGACCACCTGGGGATTCCCTTGTACGTTAGAGCGTCTTGCTTCCTTGGTATTTCCTTCTCGTAATGGGTCCGATGATCAGGCTGTCGGAAAGAGCTTCCGGAGAGTAGGGTCCTGAAAGAGAGAAAATGGTAAAGATGTGTGGGCCCAGAGGCCATTGAGCCGCATTGTGGACCGTGCCTTCACCTGTGCCCATTGTATCTTGAGTGCGTAATTATGTACGCGCGGCACAAATTTTGCCGCTTGACTGGGACTAGGACGGAGGCCGAATTGCTAGGCGAGCTCTAAACGTGCCTGGCGATCCTGTTGCAGGGTGCTCCGGATTCGCTTGAAGGTGTCCGGTGGCTTCTTCACCCAATTGGCGGTTGTCCTCAGAAGGCTGCCTTGTACATCCGCTGCTAGGGCCGCAGTGTGCTCCTCTGTGCGGAGCGAGCGTTCTGTGTTTCCATTAACTGTTATAACCCCGCGAAGTCCTGGCATTTTGAGCTTGAGGTATGCATAATGCGGTACCGCATTGAATCTAGCAAATGCGATTCGTCCGAGTAGTGCGTGATAGCCACTACGAAAGTGGACGATATCGAAGATTAATTCATCGCTTCGGAAGTTGTCCGGAGATCCGAAGACCACTTCCAGTGTGATTGAGCCCGTGCAACAGGGCTCTACACCTGGTATGACACCTTTGAAGGTGGTTTTTGTGGGTTTGATCCTTGAGGGTCTATACCCATTTTGCGCACTGTATCCTGATAGAGCAGGTTCAGACTGCTGCCACCGTCCATAAGGACTCGAGTGAGGTGAAATCCGTCAATGATGGGATCAAGGACCAATGCAGCAGAACCGCCATGACGGATACTAGTGGGATGGTCCCTGCGATCGAAAGTGATCGGACAAGAGGACCATGGGTTGAACTTTGGGGCGACTGGCCATCGCATAGACGTCCCTTAGTGCACACTTCTATTCCCGTTTGGAAATATGGGTTGCGTATATCATGCTCACCGTTTTCACTTGTGGAGGAAACTTCTTATGTCTTCCTGTGTTCGGCGGCCGGGGCTCCTCCTCGTCATCGCTATGCAGCCCCTTTTCCTTGTTTTCGTCATTCAACTTGTCGGCCTGCTTGAACACCCAGCATTCTCTCTTGGTGTGGTTGGCTTATCGGGGGTTCCGTGAATTTGACACGAGCGATGGAGTATGCGTCCGAACTAGACGGGCCCAGATTGCTTCTTTTGAATGCCTTTTTCCGCTGACCGGATTTAGAGCTGCTGAATTCGGCATTGACTGCCGTGTCTGCGGCGTTGTCGCCGTTGTTGCAGCGGTTGTGTCTGTTGCGACATGGTCTGCCGTTGTTATCTTTGGCATCTGAATCGCCCGGATTTCTTGATGTCTTGTTGCTGCGAGCCAGCCAGCTGTCCTCGCCCGTGCAAAAGCGGGTGATGAGTGTCGTGAGGGCTGCCATAGACTTCGGCTTCTCTTGGCCGAGGTGCCGGGCGAGCCACTCGTCACGGATGTTATGCTTGAATGCCGCTAAGCCCTCGGCATCTGGACAGTCGACAATTTGGTTCTTTTTAGTTAGGAACCGGGTCCAGACTTTCCTGGCCGATTCCCCTGGCTGCTGGGTTATGTGACTGTAACTGCCTGGATTTTGGCCCTTTTCTTTTTCTTTTGGATTTATTGGTTTTGCTCTGTTTATCTTTTTGGAGTGGTTCTGTGGCCTTGTCACCTGGGAAATCATCCTCTTTTTCCTTCCCAAGTGGCTCATCATTCTCAAATCCCTAACAAGATCATGTCACTTCACTCCTTGACCAAACCCTAAAATCTTTTTCCAGGGAATATTCCTTTTTCTATTAAAGGAATAACCGTGTCTGCCCTTGGTTGTGAAGCAACCTTTATTTCCATCACTCCTAAAATTCCCAAACAATTGTCATAAATTTTTTGGGTCATATCTTTCTCAAATATGGCAAAATATTTCATTTCTCATGTTTATCATCTTGCTCAAATAATTCATTTCCCATTCCGCCCTAAATGGCACATTGTGAAGCAAGTGCTATTTTCCTTTTCCCAATTGACATCAAACTCCGTGGACACATTTTCTTGTCCATATCATTGCCACATGCCAAAATGCAACCTCATTTGCCTAGTAATTATTTAATTATGATTTTCCAAAGTTTCTATCCAGAAAGAAGCTTTGTGAAGGAGGTGCAATCTAGGCATATCCAAATGAGTTGCCATTTTGCATGATCCCTCATATCATCATATCATAGCCCTCCACCAAAGTAGAGCTCATGTGATGCCTCCATGTGAGCTCATCTTCAATTCTTTGATTCTGCCCAAAATTTCAGTTCGTGAAGCAAGTATATTTTATCTTGCTCCATTATGGCTGCCAATTTTTCTAGGCCTTCTATTATCCATACAACCTACCTCCACTCATTTTAGGCCTGGTTCATCAAGCCATTATTCCTCTAGAAGTTTTGCAAGTTTCTGGTCAGCAAGGATGTTTGTGAAGCACGTACCATTTTGGTGAATCCAATTGGTATGAAACTTATACATCATCTTTATATGATCAAATCATGAAGCCTAGCCAAATTTGAGCTCAAGTGGCCACACCATTTGAGTGCATCATCCAAATCTCATTTCTGGACCAGATTTGGCAGTTGCAAAGCAACTATGATTTATCTTGATCCAAATCTTCTCCAAGTTACTAGGATGAAAGTTCTTCTTACCCTAAACCTCGCACACAAATCCATTTGGCCCAATCCCTCTCCTATTGATCACCAGTGCGCACCCAAGTTTACTGCAATAAACTTTAGAGGTTGTTTACCAGTTAACCATAACACTTTTAACCAAGCTACCCGTAGTTGAAACCTGCCCTGGATGGACTACGCACTAGACAACGTTTTCCAGTCGTTGGCACTTCTCCTCTCCAGCTCACGAGGTCACCACCTCTCTGGCATGCCATGGACGCGAGCTGGATGGCTTCTTGCTCGGGCCCCTCCTCTGCTCGGCGTCTCAGCGAGCACGAGCATGTCTAATAGATTTACCGCGTCGTCGGCGTCCTCCTGGACCTCTCTCCCTCTCAGTAAAACCCCACACCGACGCTCACCGACGCTCGCCGCCGAACGCCCACGAGAGCACAGTGGCGTTTTGGCTCAGTTCGTCGCCGTCTTCTTCCTCCCTGCGCCCCCTTGGCCTCCTCTGCCCCTTGAGAGCCTCCACTGCCACTCCTCGTCGCGTAACCCCGAGCTCATGCGCATGCACATGCGTCCGCGGTGCCGGACACGCGTCCGCGGCGACGACAGCTCGGACACCTTGCACCGCGCCTATTTAAGCCCTCCCCCGAGCCCTCTAAGCTCACCCACGGCCTCACCCCTCCTCTCTAAGCCTCCCCGACCACCCAAACGAGCTCGAGGAGCTCTCATTCCTCCCCCTCGTCGCCGCGGCCGCCGCTCTGTCCCGGCTAAATCCGCTCAAAGCCGTCCCCCTCCTTGCCCTCTTCCACCACCAGAGCCCCTATCTACATCCGGCGACCCTCCCCTTCCGTTTCCCTCACCCTCCGGCGCACCAGGGAGCCGTACTCGTGGCTGTCCGCTGCGGGCGAGGCTGCTCCCGTTCCCGTCATCTTCAGCAACCGCGAGGCCGACCAGGCGATACGGCTCGGTCCCCCGAGCACGTTGGTGTGCCGAGCGCCGCGCGAGGCGGCCGAAATCGCCGACGAGCCCCGTCGGGATCCTCCTCTGCCGTGGCCGAGCGCCGGCGCGAGAGGTTGAAGGCGCTGACCAGGCCAGGCGGGCCCCGCGTCGCCTCGACCCCACCGGTCAGCCGCACGGCGTTTGCCTAGCTGGATAAGTGGAAGCGGTATTCCAGAAATACGTTTTCTTGCGATGAAAACATACTCTGGTGTTCTACGGTCAGAAATGCATTTTCACTTTGGTGAAAGCATATTCTCTGGATTGCGCGTTCTGTTTTCCGGCTGAGGGCCTGTTTGTGATGTTTTTATTTACAAATGGGTCCCTGGCAGAAAAACTATCCTATATTTTTACCCGTAGCTCCAAATCAGGTGATTCCAAAGCCCACGTCTTCGTTTCATCGACCCCGTTCTGATGGGACCATTTTCACCATGTTTTGACATTCTGAAAATGACCATTTTGCCCCTGCTCTTAATCAGCCCCCTTCGAGAGAGTACGTTTTCCGGCAATCCTTTCCGCGAGTTTCTCGCACTTTCTCCCGGTGATTTCTTCCACCCCAGGCAAGCCACACCCTCCATTTGCATCATTTTAATGCAGTGACATGGTTTAATATATTTATACTTGTTTAAAATATTGCTTTACCTACATGACTTTGTGCATGGCATTTTCTCGGAGTATTATTTTGTTCTTATTGTTGCCATGCTATTGTTTGGGTTACTAGGATTTATGCTTGCAGTTGATGAGTATCTTGTTGCCATTGGAGTATTAGTGGTTGGTATTATGATTATTTCCATGATGGTATGTGTTATTATATTCTGGAGTATTACTTTGGATATCATGCTGCCTTTGGATTATTAGTGGTTAGTATGATTATTTTCATGATGCTAGTTGATGTTCTGTTGCTTGGTGTATTATTTTCGGACATGATGTTTACATGTGGATCTTAGCCAAATAGCTTTATTCTTGTTATTGGAGTAGTAGTATTATTGTTTTTGGATTCATCATGACAGTAGTGTTGTGCTACCCTTGGAGTATTTTGAGATGATGATATTATGCTTGGATTATTTGTTGGATATTGCTATGACTTGGATTATAGGTTGATAGATGATATCGGAGTATCAGTCATTACTACTATATTTTGGGGTTAAATTCCATCATTAAGTTGGTCAGGTGCCAACGAACCGGGCTTTTTCTAGTGCAACCACATTTGCCTTTTATGGGAAGGCCCTAATGCGGTCTATTGTCGTGCCTCTCGTCGGTGCCTCCAACTAGGGAAGGTTATGGGCATGCTTACACTGGCCCGGTAAGCAGACATAACCTTGTGTGCCCGTTGTTGTTGTTATGGATCCGGGTCCCCGTTTGGGACCGTTTATGTTTTGGCCATGACGGTGGTCGTTGTGTCTTTGGTAGACACGGGGCCACCCTGGACTAGCCCAGTGGGGAGTGAGTCGGAGTGGCTGGGAGAGTGTCATGGCAGTAGATCGTTTTTGTCGGAACGCCGTTGGTCCACCCGAATGGGAGTGCGAGGCCATGGGTTCCGTGGTGTGGGTAAAGTGCGCTACCTCTGCAGAGTGTGTGTATTTAAATCTATCGATAGCCGCGTCCTCGGTCATGGGCATGGGTTCGTACTAGGTCACACCGTTCGATCAACACTCACATGACGGAATGACTTATAGGTGATTTATATGTGGATATTTTGAGCAGTACAGATTGGCAGGATGGTTATGATAATGTTGAGGCCAAATGTTGTTCATGGTTGTGATCACCGGAAAGATCACCGTTTGGTTCTGATCACGAGGTGATCGAGATGGTATATTGCTTGGCCAGTTAGCCAAGAGAGATATGGTTATGAAGATGTGAGATGGTGATTTATTATTATTGTAGTAGTTTCATATCATGCTTAGTAGTTGCTGTCGTATCATGGTAGATGTTAATTTAATTAACCTGCTTAATGCTATGTTGTTGTTTTGCCTTGATGTTTCTGGTTGTTGTGAACTTGCAAGTACATACAATGTACTGACCTGGCGTGTCATGCCAGATTGCAGGTGTTGCCGTGATTGCTTGATTGTTTGTTGTGGTGTCCGTTCGTGTGAGCTAGATCGTGTCCCAGCCAGAGTCCCTGCGAAGTGGAGTTCACCAGCTTTGTCGTTATTCCGCTGCTAGAAGTCTTCCGCTGCTACGAGATGTTCCGCTGCTAGCATAGAGCAAGTGTAGTATCGGAGGCGTAGTGTCGCCATGCTGATGTGATCATTGTAACATCAGGCCCGTGTAATTATTATTCTTGTAATAAGAGCTGATTTGTTCTATGTCAAGTAGTGCCTTATTCCAGAGACTTCTCCTCGATCTCTGGGCTGGAATACGGGGCGTTCCGGTTTCTCTGAGCCGGGGTGTCACAGTGACTCAAGTCATCAGCATCCGGTGGTCGCACATAAGTGCCCTGGAAGTTGTCAAGGAATGCGTCTTCCAGATTCTCCCAACTACCAATTGAGTTTGCTGGCAAGCTATTCAGCCAATGCCGAGCCGGTCCTTTGAGTTTTAGTGGGAGGTACTTGATGGCATGTAGATCGTCACCGCGGGCCATGTGGATGTGGAGGAGGAAATCTTCAATCCATATTGCAGGGTCTGTTGTACCGTCATATGATTCAATGTCCACGGGTATAAATCCCTCTGGGAATTCGTGATCCATTACTTTATCAGTGAAGCATAGGGGGTGTGTGGCACCTCTGTGCCGGGCTATGTCACGACGCAGTTCATACGAGTCTTGTCAGCTGTATTCAGCCCGGCCGGATTTGCTTTTAGTGTATCCCGCGTGACGATCATCGTCACGCGTTAGGGCGCGCCCCCGTGATCCGTAGATCAATCTTGTATGTCCAGCTTTTTTTTCCAATACGTGTCACAGGTCCTGTGTGTTGCCCCGGGCCTTGGTGTTTTTGTTTAACTGACGACGGGGTGCGGGCTGGACTTCGAGTTGATATGCTGTTCTGTCTCGGCCACGGGGTGGCCGATCAGCCGCATCATACGCTGGTAGTGTAGTGTTTAATGCTTCCTCCTCAAGTTGGGGTAGCAACCTGCGCTTTGGGTAACTCATGGTTGGGCGCTCGAGTTCGTATTCCTCGGCCGCCAGGACCTCAGTCTATCTATCCGCTAGCAGATCTTGATCAGCTCGAAGCTGTTGTTGCTTTTTCTTCAGGCTTTTTGCTGTGGCTGTAAGCCGGCGCTTGAAGCGCTCCTGTTCGACAGGGTCCTCAGGCACGATAAATTCTTCGTCGCCGAGGCTCACCTCGTCTTCGGAGAGAGGCATGTAATTGTCATCCTCTGATTCTCCGTCTACTGCCTGTTCCTGAGGGCTAGCTTTCCCATCCTCCCGCTCGAGGCCTGGCTGGAGGGGATTGTCTTCGTCTTCGGCACTATCCGGAGCATTATTGTCTCTTGTGCCGGTATGGCTGCTTTTGCTATGGCGGGGCTTAGTGCGGCGCCGATGACGCCGGTGCTTAGATTGCTTCTCAGGGGGATTATCCTCCGTTGCCTTATTGCCATCGCTTTCCTTTGGGGTGTCCACCATGTATATATCATATGATGAGGTGGCAGTCCACTACCCTGTGGGTGGTGGTTCCTGTTCGTCTCCTGCATCGTCGTCCATACCGTCGATGTCTTCGGAGCCGAAATCGAGCATGTTGGTTAAGTCGTCGACAGTGGCTACCAAGTGGGTGGTGGGTGGGGAATGAATTTCTTCGTCGTCCGCTTCCCACTCCGGCCAGACATAGTTCGGCCAAGGGTGTCCTGACAAGGAGAGAGACCTTAATGAATTTAGCATGTCGCCTAGTCGCGAGTGCTGAAAGATATCCGCGGAGGAAAACTCCATGATCAGTGCCGAGTCAGATTTGATAGGCACCGACGCAGGCGGTTCGGAGCCCATGGCCGGGGACGAATCCAAGTGTCCGGCCTCCGTGGCGGGGTCCATCCACCTGTCCTCGGACGTTGCAATCTGCTCCGGATTGAGGGCCGGAGTGGCTACAGGTGGGATCTCCCGAACACCGTCCGATGACAGAGCTAAGTCATGCTCATCGTGACTGTGCGGCGCACCTGACATGGGTTCAAATCCGTCGAAGATCAAGTCTCCGCGGATGTCGGCAGTATAGTTCAAGCTTCCGAACCTGAGCTGATGGCCAGGGGCGTAGCTCCCGATCTGCTCCAGATGGCCAAGCGAGTTGGCCCACAGTACGAAGCCGCTGAATACGAAGATCTGTCCGGGGAGAAAAACCTCACCCTGGATCGCATCGTTGTCGATGATCGAAGGAGCCATCCAGCCTTATCGTGACGGCATAGTGGAACTCTCAATGAAAGCACCAATGTCGATGTCAAAACCGGCGGATCTCGGGTAGGGGGTCCCGAACTGTGCGTCTAAGGCGGATGGTAACAGGAGGCGGGGGACACAATGTTTACCCAGGTTCGGGCCCTCTCGATGGAGGTAATACCCTACTTCCTGCTTGATTGATCTTCATGATATGAGTAATACAAGAGTTGATCTACCACGAGATCGTAGAGGCTAAACCCTAGAAGCTAGCCTATGATTATGATTGTTGTTATCCAGCGGACAAAACCCTCCGGTTTATATAGACACTAGAGGGGGGCTAGGGTTAGACAGAGTCGGTTACAAGGGAGGAGATCTACATATCCATATTACCAAGCCTGCCTTCCAGGCAAAGGAGAGTCCCACCCGGACACGGGACGAAGTCTTCAATCTTGTATCTTCATAGTCCAATAGTCCGGCAAAAGTATATAGTCCGGCAGTCCGAGGACCCCCTAATCCCGAACTCCCTCACCTGTTAATAGGCTGGTGAAGGCTTTGTCCAGCCCGCGTTTGGCGGACTGAACCTTCTTAACCACCATACCCATCAGGGTACGATGCTCTTCCAAAACGGACGCACTTCGTAGTGCGTCCGAGAGAGTGTTCGGCGCCTCCGGATTAGAGGAGGTTGCCGCCGGAATTGGTGCTCCCCCTGCTTCGAAAGGGGTCGCTCATTCGATCCGGAGCCATTAGTTTGGGTCTCCGGAACGGCATCTGGCTGGGGGCCGGACTTGTTAGGGCCCCCGTCGTCAGTCTCCATGGGGGTTGCGCCCCCCATGCTCTCGGCAGCCGAGGCATTACCCTCTGGCGCCGTCTCGGCGGTCGCCCGCGCCTCCCCATAGACCGGAGAGGTCGTTTGGCATAACACCTCGGCATCATCCGCAATAGGTGGCGGGGAGGTTCATGGAGGCGTATCTCTCTCCATCATCTCCGACGCCAGAGAATTCCCCGACGATGAAGATAGTTGGGGGAGATCACGGGTCGGACTGCAACACATGATTTAATATGATTCCCACGAGTCGAAAAAGACTGGATGTGTGTAGAGCATCCTTAGATACTTACGATTCGGCTAGGGGCTTGACCCTGGGCGATGCTTGGGGATGGCTTCGGCATCCGAATCTGAGCCATCCGACAGGGATATCTTTCCCCTCTTGGACGCCTCCGCCTACGGGTCTACGGAGGCCGCCCTCTTCTTGCTCCTCCTCCTCGTCTTCGTCTTTGTACCCCTCGTGGGAGGAGGGAGCCTCGGTCCCTCCATACATAGCGTCCAAATTACCTTTATGTTGGAGGCCACTTTCGGCCTCATTCCTTCTTCTTCTTGTCTTTCTTCGCCGGTGACTGGTATGGCGCCGGGACCAGCATCTTCATTAGCAGAGGATCAGCTTGGTCGTCAGGGAGTGGAGCCGGACACCTGATCCGCTCCGCCTTCTTTGTCTAGCCCTGTTTAGAGGATGGGATTCTTAGTGCACCCCTTTTGATTGATGAACTAAGCTATGTTCGGAAATTTAACACTTACCGGGGGTGGCCAGATGATTGCAGTCGAGGCCGATGTCCTCGGACGTCTTCGGCCATGACTTCTGAGTCTTGATGAGCAATTTCTAGATTCCTTTGTGCGTCATGCCGAAGAATTGTTGTAGGGTCCGTGGCCCTTTCGGATTAAACTCCCACATATGGAGAGGCTATCAATGGCAGGGAAGGGTTCGGCGGATGAGCATCACCTGGATCACGTCAGTGAGGCTGGTGTCCTCTTCTATGATACTTTTGATGCGCTTTTGTAGCATCAACACCTCGTCCGACGATCCCCAGTCCAGACCCTTGTTGGTCCACGACGCGAGCCACAGCGGGGGTCCGGATCTGAATGCAGGAGCGGCCGCCCACTTGGTGCCACGGGGTTCGGTGATGTAGAACCACTCCTGCTCCATATCTTGACGGTCTCCACAAAGGCTCCTTTGGGCTAGAACATTGGCGAGCTTGCTCACCATGGCGCTGCCACAATCCGCGTGATGCCCGTCGACCACCTTCGGCTCCACGTTGAAGGCCTTGAGCCACAGGCCGAACTGTGGGGGGATGCGGAGAAATGCCTCACACACGACGATGAACGCCAAGATGTGGAGGAAGGAGTTCGGGGCTAGATCGTGAAAATCTAGCCCGCAATAGAACATGAGACCGCGAACGAAGGGGTGAAGGGAAAACCCTAACCCGCGGAGGAAGTGAGGGATGAACACTACCCTCTCGCCGGGCTCTGGAGTGAGGATGACTTGCCCTTTTGCAGGGAGCCTATGTGCTATTTCCACGATCAAGTACCTCGCTTCCCGGAGGTCTTTGATATTTTCCTCCGTGACAGAGGAGGCCACCCACTTGCCTTGAGAACCGGATCCGGACATGGCCGGAGTGTTTGGTGGGGACGGAAAAGATCGAAACTTGGGCGCTGGAGCTCGAGGAGGGAAGGGCTGAGGAAGAAGAAGGCGTGGGGTAAAAAGATGGGTCCTTATCCTCTTGTAAGGGCAGTGGATATCAAGCGCCCCCTCACAAGCCTTAAAACTCGCCTATTCCCAAGGGGTCCTGCGAACGGCACGATTGGATTACCCAAACCCGTATTGATGAGAATCCCGCAATTAGGGGACATGATCTCTGCTTTGACAAGACGTGTCAATAGAGGCCGCGCATCGAAACGCAAAGCGGGAGGCCGCAAAACGTTTCAAAATAATAATAAGGCCAGACGTAACGTCTCGCCGAAAAAGCTGTCAGTGGACATGACTTATTTTGTTTAAGTATTCTGCCCCTGTGGTTGGGGGTTGTAACTATTATACAGAGCCGGATTTAGTTCTCTTGTTCGGAAGGCTGCCATGGTGTACTTGAAGGAGGAACCCGCCTTGCAATGCCGAAGACAATCTGCGCGCCGGACACATCCTCATTGAAGCCTGGTTCAGGGGATACTGAGGGAGTCCTGGATTATGGGGTCCTCGGGCGTCCGGGCTATGTGACATGGGCCGGACTGATGGGCCGTGAAGATACAAGATGGAAGGGATTCCTTCGTATCCGGATGGGACTCTCCTTTGCGTGGATGGCAAGCTTGGCGTCCGGATGTGGAGTTTCCTTTGTCTGTAAACCGACTCTGTACACAACCTAGCCCCGTCTGGTGTCTATATAAACCGGAGGGTTTAATCCGTAGAGGCTATCATAAATCATACAGGCTAGACATCTATGGTTTAGCCATTACAATCTCGAGGTAGATCGACTCTTCTAAACCCTATACCCATCAAAGTCAATCAAGCAGGAAATAGGGTATTACCTCCATTAAGAGGGCCCGAACCTGGGTAAACATCGTGTCCCCTGTCTCCTGTTACGTTCGATCCTCAAACGCACTGTTCGGGACCCCCTAGCCGAGATCGGATGGTTTTGAAACAGACAATTGTCCCCTCCTGGTGGCCCCGCAGACCCTAAAACCGGCGCTATAAAATCGTATTTTTCCAAAAAAAAGGGAGAAAGAATTATCGCGATCCATGAGACGGAGCCGCCATCACCTCCTATTCTTCATCAGGAGGCCAGATCTGGAGTCCGTTTGGGGCTCCGGAGAGGGGGATCTTCGTCCTTCATCATCACCAACCCTTCTCCATCGCCAATTCCATGATGCTCCCCACCGGGAGTGAGTAATTCCTTCGTAGGCTCGCTGGTCGGTGAGGAGTTGGATGAGATTCATCATGTAATTGAGTTAGTTTTGTTAGGGCTTGATCCCTAGTATCCACTATGTTCTGAGATTGATGTTGCTATGACTTTGCCATGCTTAATGCTTGTCACTTTAGGCCCGGGTGCCATGAATTCAGATCTGAACCATTTATGTTATCATCATTATATCCATGTTCCAGATCAGATCCGATCTAGACACCATCACGGAGGGGTTCACCACTTCCATTGGTGCCTCTCCGATGATGCGTGAGTATTTCTTTGTAGCACTTCGGGTCCGTAGTTAGTAGCTAGATGGCTTTCTCTCTCTCTTTCCAATTCTCAATACAATGGTCTCTTGGAGATCCATATGATGTAACTCTTTTGCGGTTTGTTTGTTGGGATCTGATGAACTTTGATTTATGATTAGTTATATCTTTTTATATCCATGAAAGTTATTTGAGTTTCTTTGATATCTTATATGCATGATCTCTAATAGCCTCGTATTTCTTCTCTGATATTTGGGTTTTGTTTGTCTAACTTGATCTATTTATCTTGCAATGGGAAGAGGTGCCCGGTAGTGGGTTCGATCTTACGGTGCTTGATCCCAGTGACAGAAAGATGAGATCTATATCTACCCCCCTTATTGATAAACGGATCTTGTCTACATCATGTCATCATTCTTATTGCATTACTCCGTTTTTCCATGAACTTAATACACTAGATGCATGCTGGATAGCGGTCGATGTCTAGAGTAATAGTAGTAGATGCAGGCAGGAGTCGGTCTACTAATCTTGGACGTGATGCCTATGTAATGATCATTGCCTGGATATCAGCATGATTATTTGAAGTTCTATCAATTGCCCAACAATAATTTGTTTACCCACCTTTTGCTATTTTTCTCGAGAGAAGCCACTAGTGAAACCTACGGCCCCCGGGTCTTATTTCTCATATATTTGCTTTGCGATCTACTTTTCCTTTACGTTTTTATTCAGATCTATTAAACTAAAAAATACAAAAATATCTTGCTGCACTTTTATTTATTTGCGATCTATTATTTCAATCGATTACAATTTACCTCACGCCTATTTGCCTATCTTGAGGCGCCGTACCTCGGAAGGGATTGACAACCCCTTTAACACGTTGGGTTGCGAGGTGTTGTTATTTGTGTGCAGGTGCTGCTTAGGTTGTGATTGCTTGGTCCTCCTACTGGTTTGATACCCTGGTTTCATAATTGAGGGAAATACCCGCCGTTGATGTGCTACATCATCCTCTCCTCTTGGGGAAAATACCGACGTATTTCGAGTGATCATCATGATCAAATGCTTGAAAGATTATGTAAGCACACAGACTTTTGCTTCCTTGATGGATATTTGATGTCGCTTGAAGCTACATCGGTATTTCCCCAAAGAGGAGGGGATGATGCAGCACATCGGCGGTAGGTATTTCCATCAGATATGAAACTAAGGTTATCGAACCTGTAGGAGAACCAAGAAACACAACGTGAACAACACCTCAAACAAATAACAACACCTCGCAACCCGACGTGTTAAAGGGGTTGTCAATCCCTTTCGGGTAACAATGCCAGAAATGACGTGTGGACGGGAGAAAGTTGTAATAGATTGATTAAATAGATTGCAAATAAAATAAAACGCAGCAAGGTATTTTTGTATTTTTGGTTTAACAGATCTGCAAATGAATGCAAAGGAAAAGTAGACCGCAAAGGGAAATATGTTAGAAAGAGACCCGGGGGCCGTTGGTTTCACTAGTGGCTTCTCTCGAGAAAAATAGCAAACGGTGGGTGAACAAATTACTGCTGGGCACTTGATAGAACTTCACATAATCATGACGATATCCAGGCAATGATCATTATATAGGCGTGTCCAAGATTAGTAGACCGACTCCTGCTTGCATCTACTACTATTACTCCACACATCGACCGCTATGCAGCATGCATCTAGTGTATTAAGTTCATGGAAAAACGAAGTAATGCAATAAGAACGATGACATGATGTAGACAAGATCTACCTATCTAGAGATAGACCCCATCGTTTTATCCTTAGTAGCAACGATACATACGTGTTGGTTCCCCTTCTATCATTGGGATCAAGCACCGTAAGATACAACCCACTACAAAGCACCTCTTCCCATTGAAAGATAAATAGATCAAGTTGGCCAAACAAAACACAAATATTGGAGAAGAAATACGAGGCTATAAGCAATCATGCATATAAGAGATCAAAGAAACTCAAATAACTTTCATGGATATAAAAAGATATAACCGATCATAAACTCAAAGTTCATCAGATGCAACGAACACACTGCCAAGGAGTTACATCATATGGATCTCCAAGAGACCATTGTATTGAGAATTCAGCGAGAGAGGAAGCCATCTAGCTACTAACTACGGACCCGAAGGTCTACAAATAACTACTCACACATCATCGGAGAGGCACCAATTGAGGTGGTGAACCCATCCGGGATGCTGTCTAGATAGGATCTGGTGGTTCTGGACACTGCAGCGGCTGGATGAATATTTTGTCGACTCCCCTAGGGTTTTGGGAATATTGGGGTATTTATAGAGCAAAGAGGCGGTCCGGGGGGGGCACCAGAGGTGCCCACAACTGTGACACCCAAATTTTTATTTGGATTTTTCAAAAAATTTATTTTGACTTGAGGGAGGGATTTGAATTTTCCTTCAAAAGAACTCTCCCTTTCAAATATATTTTTTTGGCAAGAGCTTTATTTGGATTCACCCAAGATCTGTTTTTGGTCTTGGAGGTGCTTGCTTTTCATTTGGACTCAAGACAAAATACTTGTCACTTGGGAAAATGCCTTTTGAAAATCTCTTTGAAATTTGCACTATGGCTTTTGGAATAATCCTTTGCCACTTTCAACATTTCTCTCTTGCCATGGCCTTAGTGCAAATACTCTCTCCTAAACCTTCCCTCACCTTTGGATCATGAGTTGCATAAAATCCAGCAAGTTGAACCTCCCCATATGATTATTTTCCATTTAAATCTTATTCAAACAAATTTCTGTCTTCTATTCTAGCCATTGGTGATTTACAAAGGAGCTACACTTTCTGCTTTGATTTTTGCCCCCAAACCAATTCCCCTTCCTAGTCCTTTGAACCCTCAACCAAGATCCATGAAGATCCACTAGTCTTTAGTTCAAATTTTTCAAACTATACTTGCTGCATGTTTGGACCAGATTTGTCAAATTTGGTGAAATTCATTCAAAGCTTTCTCCAAAAATTCCAAGTAAAATCAAGCAGCCTCTGGGTACATTGAGTGGTCACCTCACCAAGTACCAGCTCCAGAATTTTTTTTCTCATTGCCAAATCATTCTGTCGAACACCTGCAGTGCATTGTCAAACTCAGGTTCAGTAAAGTTCAGAGAACATTTCAGTGCACTGTCGTTTTCTTCAGAACTTGTTGTCGATCTCGACAGTGCCTCGATGTCGCCTTGCTCCCCGTCCCCTCCCCCTTGTTCCTGCACCGCACGAGCATCTGGCACCTTGCGGACGTCGGCAACGAGCAGCAGAAGGTGCGCCGCCCCGTGACCGACGCCAGCGGCGGCTTTGCGGCCGCCACAGAGAGGCGCGGCGCTGACGGCGCCACGTAGCGCCGCCCAAGCCACCGGAGCTCGCCGCGTGGCCTTCCACTCCCCAGAACGCGCTGCCACTCTCATCGTGAACCGCAGGGCGCGGAGCGCGCTCTCTGCCGCCGACGTGCCCGTGCGGCCACCCCCCCGTGGACCGACGCCGTTACGCCAAGACCAGCCGAGATTAGTGGGGGAATGACACCAGTAACTTCCACTGATGCTGCCTGGCCACTCAAACCTCCTGCCAATCCACTGCATCACCGTAATTGCTCGCCGGAGATTCTCCGTTCACGGCCACCCCGTCGATCCGCCTATAAATAGAGGCCCCGAGCTTCAACTCGAGCCCACACCATCCCTGCACTCCACCTAGAGCACGCCTAGCCACTGGAAGAGCCCCGAGGAGGTCTCCTTCCTCGACTCCGGCCGCCGCGGCCCGCCACGGGATCCAGCTCGATTCGCTCCCGTGCGTGCACCTCTGCCTCCCATCTCTTGCCAGTAGCTTCACTATGCATCCCTCCTTCTGACCCGCGCTTCAATTCGAAGTTTGCAGCCCTCCACCGGAGTCCTCCACCCTCACCCGAGCCGCCGTCCGCCGGAGAAAGTGTCGCCGTCGACGTGGTGCTCCCCGTTGGCCGAGTCCACCACCCACCGACGCGGAAGAACAAGCTGAAGCTCTTGGTACCGTCCGATCTCCCTGACTCGCCGTGGTTCGACGCCGGCGTCCACCGCAGTCTTCGGGTGCCGGCGACCTTATTAAACCTGAAATGTGGGACCCCCTGTCAGCCTCTCTTCTGTTTCCACTCGCGAACCGTTTTCTGTTGGCGCCTTCGGGCAAAATACGCTTCCCCTTTTTAGCTGGCGCATTTCTTTCCGAAGCGTTTTCTGTTTTCTCAGTTTATACCCTGGAACTTTTCTTTTTCATTACAGATAAGTCCCTGGACAGAAACCTTTATAACTCTTTAATAAAAAGGGATTTTTGAGTGATTCTTTTTCTGGCAGTCTTAAAATTTTGTCTAGTTTTTTATGGGATTTATTTGAAATTTTTTTGGAGAAGTTTCTGTGCACGCGTTGGTTTTCACGTTAGTGCCCGTTTTCGTTATTGCCGTAGGTTCCGGAAGAGGTGACGGAGCCGCGAACTTCGCCGAGCTAGACTCCGACTTCTCCGAACCAGGCAAGCATGTTTGAACCTTTGATATGATAGGTGTTTTACATGTTTGCATGAAAGTTTGTGCGTGGCATATGAGTGTCGGTGAATATCTCGTTGCTTGCGAGGCAACTACCCGTTTTTCCAAAGTCGCGATGATCTCTGGTGAGAGATGGCCTAATCATGTGGTGACATGAAGGGCAGCAAGGTGGTACTATTGTAGCATACCAGCCCTGCGTCATCCTACGAATTCCGACGTTAACGTGGACGGAGTCACGTTATCGTCCTTTCCCCTTCCGTGCTACCACATGTTTCTTTGCCAGGATGCGGTTTAGTAAGTTGGTAACCTCTTTCCGTGTACACACCAAACAGAGGGGCCGGGATGATGGTACCTTGGCCCAGGATTAAAGCCAGTCATCCGGTCAGGGGGCATGGGTGTTTCCGGTTGGGACCGAGAGGGGGGGCACCCCCTTAGAGCGCGCGTATAGAAATTTGATCCCATGCTACGCGAGGTTGTAGCCTCCCCGTCTCAAGGTTTTTCTTGAACGTTGCCGAGGGTGATCCCTGGCTTCGGAATGTTGAATGGGTGTGTACTAGTTAGACGTGTTTCTTCTAAAACACCGTAAACGGAACTAGTCCCCGTGACTACTGGAATCCGTTGGCTGTGGTTAAGTACAAACTCTGCAGAGTCAAATTCTTCCAAGTCATCGTATCCATGATCAAGTAGTGTAATCAGTATATCCATATCTATCCGCCTGGAAAGCTTGTCCCCGGTGAACAAGCTCTAGTGGTAAAATCCAGTTTGATTATTATTCCTGTGGATGGACTAACTTTATGTTTGTCTCGTACTTGTGATAATTTATGTTCCCGAACTATTGAATTATTGAACTACAATATAAGCCCTTTATGTGACGTCGCGCAGACGTCCGACTGTGGCGTGCTTTTGTTCCTTACTTTAAATATAAGCCCTTTATGTGATGTCGCTCAGACGTCCGACTGTGGCACGCACTGCCTTTATGTCTGTTATAAGCCCTTTATGTGGTGTCGCCCCGACGCCCGACTGTGGCATTATTATTCTTGCAGTTTCCGCTCGAGGAGTCGTTCAGACACTCGTTTGGCACCAGTATTATTATTTTTGCAGTTTCCTCTCGAGGAGTCATTCAGACCCTCGTTTGGCACCAGCATTATTATTCTTGCAGTTTCCGCTCGAGGAGTCGTTCAGACACTCGTTTGGCACCAGTATTATTATTTTTGCAGTTTCCTCTCGAGGAGTCATTCAGACCCTCGTTTGGCACCAGCACTATTATTCTTGCAGTTTCCTCTTGAGGATTCATTCAGACCCTCGTTTGGCACCAGTATTACTATTCTTGCAGTTTCCTCTCGAGGAGTCATTCAGACCCTCATTTGGCACCAACATTATTATTCTTGCAGTTTCCTCTCGAGGAGTCATTCAGACCCTCGTTTGGCACCAGTATTACTATTCTTGCAGTTTCCGCTCGAGGAGTCATTCAGACCCTCGTTTGGCACCAGCATTATTATTCTTGCAGTTTCCTCTCGAGGAGTCATTCAGACCCTCGTTTGGCACCCGTATTACTATCCTTGCAGTTTCCTCTCAAGGAGTCATTCAGACCCTCGTTTGGCACCCAGTATTTATTATCTCTATGTCTGAACGCACTGGTTAACTTGTCCTTATGCTTCATGTTTACATTTGTTATATCTTATGTCCGAACTGTCTTGCGAGTACTTTCATAGTACTCACCTGGCTCGTTGATTTGGCCAGATGTTGACGAAGGCGATCTCTTGGATGAAGAGTTTGATAGCGCGTCCGACGCCTAGAGGAGTCCCAGTCAGTCCTGCGCGAATCCGGATATTGGTCACTTGTATTATATACGCTTCCGCCACCCACAATAAGTCTCCTCGAGCCTCACTCCGACACTCGATGAGTTGTAGTCTTCAGGAGTCATATCACTCGCTTCGCGGTGATATTTCCACCACCGTTATTATCGTGAGTTAGTAGTTATGCCACCCTATCCGTCGTCTTGTTTTATCGGCGTGCATGTAATAAATTGTTGGGCAGTCTCCGCTCAACCTTGTATTATATTCAGTACTCCTGGTATTTTTCTTCTGTGACCAAGATATTGTCTACCAGTGAGAAGGAATTCTTCCTTTCTGGTCCGTAAAAGGGATTGGTCTCTCAATAATTATTTTATTGAAAAACCGGTCGTGACAACAACCCACCAGGGCGCGCCTGGGCCTCCTGGCTCGCCCTGGTGGGTTGTGCCCTCCTCGGGACACCCTTTAGGCGCAGCCAGGGCCCATAATGTTCCTTCTGGTCAAAAAAAATCTCCGTGATGTTTCGTTGCATTTGGACACTGATAACCCACAAGTATAGGGGATCGCAACAGTTTTCGAGGGTAGAGTATTCAACCCAAATTTATTGATTCGACACAAGGGGAGCCAAAGAATATTCTCAAGTATTAGCAGTTGAGTTGTCAATTCAGACACACCTGGATAACTTAATATCTGCAGCAAAGTATTTAGTAGCAAAGTAGTATGGAAGTAATGGTAACGGTGGCAAAAGTAATAGTAGCAGTTTTGTAGTAATTGTAACAGTGGCAACGGTAAAGTAACTGAGCAAAGAACAATATGTGAAAAGCTCATAGGCATTGGATCGGTGATGGAGAATTATGCCGGATGCGATTCCTCACACAATAGTTATAACCTAGGGTGACACAGAACTAGCTCCAATTCATCAATGTAATGTAGGCTTATATTCCGAATATAGTCATATGTGCTTATGGAAAAGAACTTGCATGACATCTTTTGTCCTACACTCCAATGGCAGCGGGGTCCTAATGGAAACTAAGGGATATTAAGGCCTCCTTTTAATAGAGTACCGTACCAAAGCATTAACACATAGTGAATAAATGAACTCCTCAAACTACGGTCATCACCTGTAAGGATCCTGATTATCGTCACTTCGGGTTTAATGGATCATAACACATAATAGGTGACTATAGACTTGCAAGATAGGATCAAGAACTCACATATATTCATGAAAACATAATAGGTTCAGATCTGAAATCATGGCACTCCGGCCCTAGTGACAAGCATTAAGCATAGCAAAGTCATAGCAACATCAATCTCAGAACATAGTGGATACTAGGGATCAAACCCTAACAAAACTAACTCGATTACATGGTACATCTCATCCAACCCATCACCGTCCAGCAAGCCTACGATGGAATTACTCACGCACGGTGGTGAGCATCATGAAATTGGTGATGGAGGAAGGTTGATGATGACTGAGGGAGTCCTGGATTAGGGGGTCCTCGGACAGCCGGACTATATACTTTGGCCGGACTGTTGGACTATGAATATACAAGATTGAAGACTTCGTCCCGTGTCCGGGTGGGACTCTCCTTTGTGTGGAAGGCAAGCTTGGCAATTCCGATATGTAGATATCCTCCCTTGTAACCGACTTTGTGTAGCCCTAGCCCCCTCTGGTGTCTATATAAACCGGAGGGTTTAGTCCGTAGGACAACAACAATCATAATCGTAGGCTTTTAGCTTCTACGATCTCGTGGTAGATCATCTCTTGTAATACTCATACCATCAAGATCAATCAAGCAGGAAGTAGGGTATTACCTCCATCGAGAGGGCCCGAACCTGGGTAAACATTGTGTCCCCCGCCTCCTGTTACCATTAGCATGAGACGCACAGTTCGGGACCCCCTACCCGAGATCCGCCGGTTTTGAGACCGACATTGGTGCTTTCATTGAGAGTTCCACTGTGCCGTCACGATAAAGGCTTGATGGCTCCTTCGATTATCGGCAATGATGCGATCCAGGGTGAGGTTTTTCTCCCCAGACAGATCTTCGTATTCGGCGGCTTCGTACTGCGGGCCAACTCGCTTGGCCATCTGGAGCAGATCGGTAGCTACGCCCCTGGCCATCAGGTCAGGTTCGGAAGCTTGAACTATACTGCTGACATCCGTGGAGACTTGATCTTCGACGGATTCCAGCCCATGTCAGGTGCGCCGCACAGTCACAATGAGCATGACATAGCCCTGCCGTCGGACGGTGTTCGGGAGATCACACCTGCGGCTACTCCGGCCCTCAATCCGGAGCAGATCGTGCCATCCGAGGACGGGTGGATGGACCCTGCCATGGAGGCCGCACACTAAGCGTCAATAGAGCCGAATACTGACTTCACCTCCTATGAGACCTGTGTCATCGGACCCTTTGATTCGTCCCCGGCCACAGGCTCCGAATCGCTTGCCTCCGTGCCTATCGAATCTGATTGGGCACCGATGATGGAGTTTACCTCCGCGGATATCTTTCAGCACTCGCCCTTGGGCGACGTTCTAAATTCATTGAGGTCTCTCTCCCTGTCAGGAGACCCTTGGTCGAACTATGTCCGTCTTGAGTGGGAAGCGGATGACAAAGAAATTTGTTCCCCACCCACCACCCACTTAATAGCCACTGTCGAAGACTTAACCGACATGCTTGATGTCGGCTCCGAAGACATCGACGGTATGGACGACGATGCAGGAGAAGAACAGGAACCACTGCCCACAGGGCGCTGGACAGCCACCTCATCATATGATATATATATATATATGGTGGACACCCCCAAAGAAAGCGATGGCAATAAGGCAACGGAGGATAATCCCCTCAAGAAGCAATCTAATCACCGGCGTCATCGGCGCCGCTCTAAGCCTCGCCATAGAAAAAGCAGCGATACCGGCACAAGACATAATAACGCTACGGATTGTGCCGAAGACGAAGACAATCCCCCCCAGCCAGGCTTCGAGCGGGAGGATGGGCAAGCTAGCCCTAAGGAACAAGCGACAGACGGAGAACCAGAGGATGACAATTACATGCCCCTCTCCGAAGACGAGGTGAGCCTCGGCGATGAAGAATTCATCGTGCCTGAGGATCCCGTCGAGCAGGAGCGCTTCAAGCGCCGCCATATAGCCACAGCAAAAAGCCTGAAGAAAAAGTAGCAGCAGCTTCAAGCTGATCAAGTTCTGCTAGCGGATAGATGGACCGAGGTCCTGGCAGCCGAGGAATACGAACTCGAGCGCCCAACCAAAAGTTACCCAAAGCGCAGGTTGCTACCCCAATTCGAGGAGGAAGCATTAAATCCTACACTACCAGCGTATGATGCGGCTGACCGGCCACCTCGTGGCCGAGACAAAGCGGCGTATTAGCCCGAAGTCCAGCCCGCACCCCGTCGCCAGTCAAACAAAAACACCAAGGCCCGAGGCTACAGCCAGGACCTACGAGACGTATTGGAAAACAAAGCAGGACATACAAGATCGATCTACGGATCACGGGGGCGTGCCCCAACGCGTGACGACGACCGTCACGCAGGATATACTAAAAGAAAATCCGGCTGGGCTGAATACAGCAGACAAGACTCGTATGAACTACGTCGTGATATAGCCCAGCACAGAGGCGCCGCACACCCCCTATGCTTCACCGACGAAGTAATGGATCATGAATTCCCAGAAGGGTTTGAACCCGTGAACATTGAATCATATGATGGTACAACAGACCCCGCGGTATGGATTGAAGATTTCCTCCTCCACATCCACATGGCCCGCGGTCACGATCTACATGCCATCAAGTACATCCCACTAAAACTCAAAGGGCCGGCTCGGCATTGGCTGAATAGCCTGCCGGCAAACTCCATGGGCAGTTGGGAGAACTTGGAAGACGCTTTTTTGACAACTTCCAAGGCACTTATGTGCGACCACCGGATGCTGATGACTTGAGTCACATAACCCAACAGCCCGGGGAGTTAGCCAGGAAATTCTGGACACGGTTCCTAACTAGAAAGAACCAAATTGTCGACTGTCCGGATGCCAAGGCCTTAGCGGCATTTAAGCATAACATCCGCGATGAGTGGCTCGCCTGACACGTCGGCCAAGAGAAGCCAAAGTCCATGGCAGCCCTCATGACACTCTTGACCCGCTTTTGTGCGGGCGAGGACAGCAGGCTGGCTCGCAGCAACAACACATCAAGATATGCTGGCTATTCAGATGCCATAGATAGCAATGGCAAGCCACATCGCAGCAACGGCGACAACGCCGAAGACATGACAGTCAATGCCGGATTCAGTGGCTCTATGTCCGGTCGGCGGAAAAAGCCGTTCAAAAGAAGCAATCCGGGCCCGTCCAGTTTGGACCGCATACTCGATCGCTTGTGTCAAATTCACGGCACCCCTGGTAAACCAGCCAACCACACCAATAGAGAATGTTGGGTGTTCAAACAGGCCGGCAAGTTGAATGCCGAAAACAAGGAAAAGGGGCTGCATAGCGACGACGAGGAGGAGCCCTGGCCGCCGAACACAGGAGGACAGAATAAATTTCCTCCCCAAGTGAAAACGGTGAACATGATATACAAAACCCATATTCCCAAGCGGGAACGAAAGCGTGCACTAAGGGACGTCTATGCAATGGAGCCAGTCGCCCCAAAGTTCAACCCATGGTCTTCTTGTCCGATCACTTTCGATCGCAGGGACCACCCTACCAGTATCTGTCATGGCGGTTCTGCCGCATTGGTCCTTGACCCCATCATTGACGGATTTCACCTCACTCGAGACCTTATGGACGGTGGCAGCAGCCTCAACCTGCTCTATCTGGATACAGTGCGCAATATAGGTATCGACCCCTCGAGGATCAAACCCACAAAAACCACCTTTAAAGGTGTCATACTAGGTGTAGAGGCCTGTTGCACGGGCTCAATCACACTGGAAGTGGTCTTCGGATCTCCGGACAACTTCCGAAGCGAGGAGTTAATCTTCGATATCGTCCCCTTCCGCAGTGGCTATCACGCACTGCTCGGACGAACCGCATTCGCTGGATTCAATGCGGTACCGCATTATGGATACCTCAAGCTCAAAATGCCAGGACCTCGCGGGGTTATAATAGTTAATGGAAACACAGAGCGCTCGCTCCGTACGGAGGAGCACACTGCGGCCCTCGCAGCAGAAGTACAAAGCAGCCTCCTGAGGTAAACCGCCAATTCCTCTGTAAAGCCCCCGGACACCTTCAAGCGAGTCCGGAGTACCCTGCAATAGGATCGCCCAGCACGTCCAGAGCTCGCCTAGCAATCCGGCCTCCGTCCTAGTCCCAGTCAAGCGGCAAAATTTGTGCCGCGCGTACATAATTACGTTCCGCTATATCGGCTAAGGTAGCACTGGGAGAACTACTGCGATTGTGTCCCGGTTCTTTCGGACGAGCACCTCAGTAGAGAAAACCGAAAACTGACTGTCATGATGCGGTAAGAGCTGGTCGCTGTTCGAGAGGTCTCAAATCCTTAAAGATTTTTTCCGCTTCGGGCGAGGAATCGGCCTTTTCCGATTTCGGGGTATATAGGGCCCCAAGTTCGGCCCTCCGAATACTAGGGGCTTCGCCAAAATTTAAAATTGTAGACTTCTATGGCTAAGTGAGAGACCAATTTTTTTTGGATAAGAGTGTTTAAGATTTATCCCAAACACCTCAGTACTAGTTACATGGGGGCAGAAGCCGACGACTGGCCAACTCTCAGATTTTATAAATGGCCGCACAGAAGGTAATATTTTAAATCGACAAGCGTTATATAGCGCACATGAACTCGTTTTCATATTACAGGATCACATGAGTACATTCATTCAAATATTACATCCTTAGCACATTCCTCCGCCACAAGGCGGGCACCCTTCAGGACACTGTCATAATACTATTCGGGGTGGCGATGCTCCTTGCCCTCCGGTGGCCCCTCCTTCACCAGCTTTTCGCCATCCATCTTCGCCCAGTGCACTTTCGCACGGGCAAAGGCCCTGCGCACACCTTCAATGCAGACGGACTGCTTTATGACTTCAAGCCGTGGGCAAGCATTCACAAGCCGCTTTACCAGGCCGAAGTAGCTGCCGGGCAGGGGTTCGCCAGGCCACATCTGGACTATGAGACCCTTCATGGCCAGTTCTGCCGCCTTGTGAAGCTCGACCAGTTGCTTCAGCTGGTCGCTCAAGGGCATGGGATGTTCGGTCCCAGCATATTGAGACCAGAACAACTTTTCTGTCGAGCTCCCTTCCTCGGCCCGGTAGAACTCCGCGGCATCCGATACACTGCGCGGTAGATCTGCGAATGCTCCTGGAGAGCTCTGAATTCGGGTAAGTAAAAGGAAAGTCTCCTTCATATGCTTGCTTTGCATAATGAATGCCTTACCCGCCGCTATCTTCTTGACCGCCTGAATCTCCTGGAGGGCCTTTTGGGCTTCGGCCTTGTCATTTTGTGCATTCTCGAGGGCCTTCGCATGCTCGGACCCCTGCGCCTTAGAGTCACGCTCAAAGGACTCGTATTTCTTGACGAAATCCTGGAGCTCTTGCTGAACCTCACCGACTCGGGCCTCTTGCTTCTCGCGCTCGATGCGCTCCTTGGCCGCTCTGTCTTCGGCCTCTGTCAGCGCCTTCTTCAGGGACGCCACTTCGGTCGTGGCCCCTAGCAAAATTCATGATGATCCTATGATCTAAAAATCACTTTTTCTTTATCAATATACAGACGGGGTATCACTTACCTTTGTTCTCTTCGAGCTGCCTCTTGGTAAGGCCGAGCTCTTTCTCGGACCGCTCAAGGTCCCGCTTCAGTCCGGAGACCTCCGCAGTACAAGCGGCAAGGGCCATCAGCGAAGCCTGCTTATTCACATAGACATATTCTGATTAGTCTCCTGTGATTGTTATTTGATCCTCTATTCGGCCTTTCTTTCTGAACACCAAAGAGAGCATCAGGGGCTACTCTCTATGCTGTGATATTTTCTCATAATTTGATTACTTACCTCAAAGCCTGTTAGGAGGCTGGCACAGGCTTCGGTCAATCCTCTTTTGGCGGACCGAACCTTCTCGACCACCGCACTCATGATGATGCGCTGCTCTTCGTCAATGGAAGCGCCGCGAAGCGCTTCCAGCAAGTTGTCCGATGCCTCTGGATGGACAAAGGCCATCGGCACGGACGGCTCGCCCACCTTAGCGAGGGGTCGCCTGTCAGAATTCAGAACCACTGGAGGTTCCGACGCATTATCCGGCTGGGGGCCAAACTTGCTGCGGCCCCCGTCATCAGAACCCATGGGAGTCTTATCCCCCATGCGCCCGGCATCTGGGATGTCGCCTTGGGGCGCCTCCAGAATTATCTCCCCTTGGTCCGGTATCCTCTAAGACAACACCTCGATGTCGTCTGTGGGCCGGGGGGAGGTGGCTATCAGGAGTGAATCGTTGTTCATCGCCGACTGGCCCAAAGACCCATCCGAAGAGGATACTTCGATGTGGGCTTTGGACGGACTGCACGATCATGTTTGACATGACAAGAAGCAATAAAACAAAACATACCAGAACTATTATAATATCCGGATACTTATGACTTCGCCAGGAGCTTGTCCCTGGGCAACCACTCCTCGTCGCTGTAAGTGGCTGTTGTGGAGTGGTCCGGAAGGAGGGTCCTTCCCTTCTTGGACCTTTCGGCCTCCCCAGATGGGGCGGCCTTGCTTTTCTTGTCCCCCCCGGTTGGGGGGGGGAGAACTTTCCTCTTCCTCCTCCTCGTTTTCGTGGGAGGAGTGCGCCTTGATGTTTTCGGACGATGAGTCCGATACAAACTTGCGCCGGAGAACTTTCCTGGTCCCCGCGGCCTTCTTCTTGGCCTTCTTCTCCGGCGCCTCATAGGGTGCCGGAACCAGCATCTCCGTTAAGAGAGCATTTGCTGGATCTTCGGGCAGTGGGGCCGGACAATCGATCCGCTCCGCTGTCGCTACCCAGTCCTGTTAAAATGGCGTGGAGGCTCAGATCCCTCACCCGATTATACTGGGGAAAGGAACATCTTGTGAGATATAAAGAGCTTACCAGATTGGCAGGGCGCTTTGTGCTGAGTCCACGATCCTCGGTAAGGGGAGGAGGTACCTAGGCAGCCTTGAACAGCACCTTCCAGACGTCTTTGTGCGTCGTGTCGAAAAGCTCTCGCAGCATCTGGTGCTTGGCTGGGTCGAACTCCCACATATTGAATGCCCTTCTTTGACACGGAAGGATCCGGCGGAAGAGCATGACCTGGACCACGTTGACAAGCTTGATTTTCTTGCTTATCATATTTTTGACACAGCTCTGGAGTCCGGTCAGCTCCACCGATGAACCCCAGGATAGGCCCTTCTCTTTCTAGGAGGTGAGCCGCATGGGGATGCCAGATCGAAATTAAGGGGCCGCCACCTAGTTGGTGTCGCACCGCTCGGTGATGTAGAACCACCCGGATTGCCATCCCTTCACGGTCTCCACATAGGAGCCTTCGAGCCAGCTGACGTTGGGCATTTTGCCCACCATGGCGCCTCCGCACTCCGCTTGCTGGCCGACCACCACCTTCGGTTTCACGTTGAAGGTCTTCAGCCACAGGCTGAAGTAGGGCTTGATCCGGAGGAAGGCCTCGCACACGACGTTAAACGCCGAGATGTTGAGGATGAAATTGGGGGGAAACTTCTTATGTCTTCCTGTGTTCGGCGGCCGGGGCTCCTCCTCGTCATCGCTATGCAGCCCCTTTTCCTTGTTTTCGGCATTCAACTTGTCGGCCTGCTTGAACACCCAGCATTCTCTCTTGGTGTGGTTGGCTTATCGGGGGTTCCGTGAATTTGACATGAGCGATGGAGTATGCGGTCCGAACTAGACGGGCCCGGATTGCTTCTTTTGAACGCCTTTTTCCGCTGACCGGATTTAGAGCCACTGAATTCGGCATTGACTGCCGTGTCTGCGGCATTGTCGCCGTTGTTGCGGCGCTTGTGTCTGTTGCGATGTGGTCTGCCGTTGTTATCTTTGGCATCTGAATCGCTAGGATTTCTTGATGTGTTGTTGCTGCGAGCCAGCCAGCTGTCCTCGCCCGCGCAAAAGTGGGTGATGAGTGTCGTGAGGGCTGCCATAGACTTCGGCTTCGCTTGGCCGAGGTGCCGGGCGAGCCACTCGTCACGGATGTTATGCTTGAATGCCGCTAAGGCCTCGGCATCTGGACAGTCGACAATTTGGTTCTTTTTAGTTAGGAACCGGGTCCAGAATTTCCTGGCCGATTCCCGTGGCTGCTGGGTTATGTGACTGTAACAGCCTGGATTTTGGCCCTTTCCTTTTTCTTTTGGATTTATTGGGTTTTGCTCTGTTTATCTTTTTGGAGTGGTTCTGTGGCCTTGTCACCTGGGAAATCATCCTCTTTTTCCTTTCCAAGTGGCTCATCATTCTCAAAACCCTGCCAAGATCATGTCACTTCACTGCTTGACCAAACCCTAAAATCTTTTTCCAGGGAATATTCCTTTTTCTATTAAAGGAATAACCCTGTCTGCCCTTGGTTGTGAAGCAACCTTTATTTCCATCACTCCTAAAATTCCCAAACAATTTTCATAAATTTTTTGGGTCATATCTTTGTCAAATATGGCAAAATATTTCATTTCTCATGTTTATCATCTTGCTCAAATAATTCATTTCCTATTCTGCCCTAAATGGCACATTGTGAAGCAAGTGCTATTTTCCTTTTCCCAATTGACCTCAAACTCCGTGGACACATTTTCCTGTCCATATCATTGCCACATGCCAAAATGCAACCTCATTTGCCTAGTAATTATTTAATTATGATTTTCCAAAGTTTCTATCCAGAAAGAAGCTTTGTGAAGGAGGTGCAATCTAGGCATATCCAAATGAGTTGCCATTTTGCATGATCCCTCATATCATCATATCATAGCCCTCCACCAAAGTAGCTCTTTGATTCTGCCCAAAATTTCAGTTCGTGAAGCAAGTATATTTTATCTTGCTCCATTATGGCTGCCAATTTTTCTAGGCCTTCTATTATCCATACAACCTACCTCCACTCATTTTAGGCCTGGTTCATCAAGCCATTATTCCTCTAGAAGTTTTGCAAGTTTCTGGTCAGCAAGGATGTTTGTGAAGCAAGTACCATTTTGGTGAATCCAATTGGTATGAAAGTTATACATCATCTTTATATGATCAAATCATGAAGCCTAGCCAAATTTGAGCTCAAGTGGCCTCACCATTTGAGTGCATCATCCAAATCTCATTTCTGGACCATATTTGGCAGTTGCAAAGCAACTATGATTTATCTTCATCCAAATCTTCTCCAAGTTACTAGGATGAAAGTTCTTCTTACCCTAAACCTCGCACACAAATCCATTTGGCCCAATCCCTCTCCTATTGATCACCAGTGCGCACCCAAGTTTACTGCAGTAAACTTTAGAGGTTGTTTACCAGTTAACCATAACACTTTTAACCAAGCTACCACCGTAGTTGAAACCTGCCCTGGATGGACTACGCACTAGACAACGTTTTCCAGTCGTTGGCACCTTCTCCTCTCCAGCTCACGCGGTCACCACCTCTCTGGCATGCCATGGACACGAGCTGGATGGCTTCTTGCTCGGGCCCCTCCTCTGCTCGGCGTCTCAGCGAGCATGAGCATGTCTAATAGATTTACCGCGTCGTCGGTGTCCGGGGAAATTCAGGGGCCGCCACATAGTTGGTGTCGCGCCGCTCGGTGATGTAGAACCACCCCGATTGCCACCCCTTCACGGTCTCCACATAGGAGCCTTCGAGCCAGGTGACGTTGGGCATTTTGCCCACCATGGCGCCTCCGCACTCCGCTTGCTGGCCGACCACCACCTTCGGTTTCACGTTGAAGGTCTTCAGCCACAGGCTGAAGTGGGGCTTGATCCGGAGGAAGGCCTCACACACGACGATAAACGCCGAGATGTTGAGGATGAAATTGGGGCCAGATCATGGAAGTCCAGCCCATAGTAGAACATGAGCCCGCAGACAAATGGGTGGAGGGGAAATCCCAGTCCGCGGACGAAGTGGGTGAGGAATACAACCCTCTCATGGGGTTTAGGAGTAGGGACGATCTGCCCCGCGTCTGGGAGCCGGTGCGCGATGTCTGCGGCCAGGTATCCGGCTTCCCGGAGCTTCGTAATGTCCTCCTCCGTAAAGGAGGAGACCATCCACTTGCCTCCCGCTCCGGACATGTTTGGAATGGCTTTGCGGAGAAGATGAGAACTTGGGCGCTGCAGCTCGAGTGCGCGAGAATGGATGGGCAGGGGAAGAAGAAGGCGTGGGTGAAAAAGAGGAATCCTTGTCCCTTTATAAAGGCGGTAGAAATTGTGCGCCTCCCCACTTGCCCCGTAAAATCGCTTATTCCCCAATCGCCGCGATTGATGGAACGGTTGGGTTACCCATACCCGTATTGATGAGAATCCCATGATAAGGGGACACGATCTCTACATCGACAAGACGTGCCAAGGAAACCGCCTCGCAACATGTGCAACAGCTGGTTGAGGAAAACGGTTCGAATAAAGACTGCGTGATGTCATGTTATGAAAAGTTGTTCGCAGATTGGATTTGTGGAATATTGCACTCTCTACGATGGTATGTGGAATTTGTTTTGCAGAGCTGGACACGATCCTTGTGTTCAAAATCTTCTATGGAGTATTCGGAGAAGGAACCCGCCTTGCAATGCCGAAGACAATCTGCGCGCCGGACTCATCGTCATTGAAGCCTGGTTCAGGGGCTACTGAGGGAGTCCTGGATTAGGGGGTCCTCGGACAGCCGGACTATATACTTTGGCCGGACTGTTGGACTATGAAGATACAAGATTGAAGATTTCGTCCCGTGTCCGGGTGGGACTCTCCTTTGCGTGGAAGCCAAGCTTGTCAATTCGGATATGTAGATCTCCTCCCTTGTAACCGACTCTGTGTAACCCTAGCCCCCTCCGGTGTCTATATAAACCGGAGGGTTTAGTCCATAGGACAACAACAATCATAACCATAGGCTAGCTTCTAGGGTTTAGCCTCTACGATCTCGTGGTAGATCAACTCTTGTAATACTCATATCATCAAGATCAATCAAGCAGGAAGTAGGGTATTACCTCCATCGAGAGGGCCCGAACCTGGGTAAACATTGTGTCCCCCGCCTCCTGTTACCATTAGCATGACACGCACAGTTCGGGACCCCCAACCCGAGATCCGCTGGTTTTGACACAGACAATGACGATGGCGACGGATTCCCCTCTCCAGAGCCCGAACGGACTCCAGAACAGCCATCCCGAGAGAGATTGGGGCTTGGCGGCGGCTCCGTATTGTAAAACGCGATGAATCCTTCTCTCTGATTTTTTACTCCCCGAACATGAATATATAGAGTTGGAGTTGAGGTCGATGGAGCACCAAGGGGCCCACGAGGCAGGGGGCGCCCAGGGGGTAGGCGCGCCTCCCACCCTCGTGGACAGGGTGTGGGCCCCCCTAGCCTTGATTCTTTCGCCAGTATTTTTTATTAATTCCAAAAATATTCTCCGTGAAGTTTCAGGTCATTCCGAGAACTTTTATTTCTGCACAAAAATAACACCATGGCAATTCTACTGAAAACAGCGTCAGTCCGGGTTAGTTCCATTCAAATCATGCAAGTTAGAGTCCAAACAAGGGCAAAAGTGTTTGGAAAAGTACATACGATGGAGACGTATCAACTCCCCCAAGCTTAAACCTTTGCTTGTCCTCAAGCAATTCGGTTGACAAACTAAAAGTGATAAAGAAATACTTTTACAAACTCTGTTTGCTCTTGTGGTTGCAAATATGTAAAGCCAACATTCAAGTTTTCAGCAAATGTTATGAACTAACCATAGTCACAATAACACGGTCTCATGTTTACTCATATCAATGGCATAATCAACTAGCGAGCAATAATAATAAACCTCGGATGACAACACTTTCTCAAAACAATCATAATATGATATAACAAGATGGTATCTCGCTAGCCCTTTCTGAGACCGCAAAACATAAATACAGAGCACCTTTGAAGATCAAGGACTGACTAAACATTCTAATTCATGGTAAAAGAGATCCAGTCATACTCAATCTAAATTAATAGTAATGGATGCAAATGACATCGGTGCTCTCCAACTGGTGCTTTTTAAATAAGAGGGTGATGACTCAACATAAAAGTAAATAGATAGGCCCTTCGCAGAGGGAAGCAGGGATTTGTAGAGGTGCCAGAGCTCGATTTTAAAGCAGAGATAAATAATATTTTGAGCGGCATACTTACATTGTCAACATAACAACCGAGAGATCTCGATATCTTCCACGCTACACACATTATAGGCGGTTCCCAAACAGAGTGGCAAAGTTTATACTCCCCCTCCACCAACAAACATCAATCCATGGCTTGCTCGAAACAACGAGTGCCTCCAACTAACAAGAGTCGCAGGGGAGTTTTGTTTGCAATTATTTTGATTTGATTTGCTTAGAGCATGGGACTGGGCATCCCGGTGACCAACCATTTTCTCGTGAGTGAGGAGTGGAGTCCACTCCTCTTGAGAATAACCCGCCTAGCATGGAAGATACATATATCCCTAGTTGATACATGAGCTATTCGAGCATACAAAACATAATTTCATTTGAAGGTTTAGAGTTTGGCACATACAAATTTACTTGGAACGGCAAGTAGATACTGCATATAGGAAGGTATAGTGGACTCATATGGAATAACTTTGGGGTTTAGGGAAGTGGATGCACAAGCAGTATTTCCGCTTAGTACAAGTGAAGGCTAGAAAGAGACTGGGAAGCGACCAACTAGAGAGCGACAACAGTCATTAACATGCATTAAAATTAATAAACATTGAATGCAAGCATGAGTAGGATATAATCCACCATGAACATAAATATCGTGGAGGCTATGTTACTTTTGTTTCAACTAAATGCGTGAACATGTGCCAAGTCGAGTCACTTGAATCATTCAAAGGAGGATACCACCCTATCATACCACATCACAACCATTTTAATAGCATGTTGGCACGCAAGGTAAACCATTATAAACTCCTAGCTAATTAAGCATGGCATAAGCAACTATAATCGCTAATTGTCATTGCAAACATGTTCATTCATAATGGGCTGAATCAGGAACGACGAACTAATCATATTTACAAAAACAAGAGAGGTCGAGTTCATACCAGCTTCTCTCATCTCAACCAGTTCATCATATATCGTCATTATTGCCTTTCACTTGCACGACCGAACGGTGTGAATAATAATAATAGTGCACGTGCATTGGACTAAGCTGGAATCTGCGAGCATTTTAATACAAGGGAGAAGACAAGGTAATATGGGCTCTTGGTTAGATCAACAATAATGCATATGAGAGCCACTTCAACATTTTCATTATGGTCTTCTCCTCTCGACCCCCAAAGAAAACAAAATAAATAAAACTATTTACACGAGAAAGCTCCCATCAAGAAAAAGAAGAACAAGAAATATTTTTGGGTTTTCATTTAATTATTACTACTACAAGCATGGAAAGTAAACTAGCTAAAAGTTACAACTATTTTTTTTTGGTTTTTCTTAAGGTTTTTCAAACACACAATAAGAAAGCGAGAAAAAGAAAATAAACTAACATGGATAATAGAGTGAAAGAGTATAAGCACCGACAACTGGAATGAGTGTGTTAACATGAATGTAATGTCAGTGAGAAATACGTACTCCCCAAAGCTTAGGCTTTTGGCCTAAGTTGGTCTATGCCCATCGATTAAAGTTGTAGTTGGGGTCGAACTGAGAAGGAGCCTCGGGGTGCCACTGGTTGGCAATCTCCTCCGGATCCCACTGGTAAATAGACTCACATGGAAGATCAAGTTGTGGTTCCGGCTCTGGCTCTGTAGCTGGTGTGGGGTTCTGGTAGGCATGAAATGCCTCCGGCTGAACAAGATACTTGCCTGAAGATAAGTTAAAGAAAGAAGGAGCAGGCAAAGTAATGGTCTCAGGGTGATTTTTATCATATATCAGTCTGTAGTTCAGCATCTTTTTCTTATTTTTAACAATAAAATCATGTGCTACCATACTCTTATAGTCTAGAAAAATAGGAGGCAGCAATTTTTCTTCTTTCTCATAATGCCTAATAGGTATGTTAAAGTGTGCAGCAAGGCGCGAGGCGAAGATACCTCCCAAGATGGGACCTTTGGTACGGTTCAGATTTAACTGCTTGGCAACAATAGCGCCCATACTAAATGTTTTGTCACAGAACAACGCATGGCACAAAATAACAATATCAAGGGCACTAAGGTTGCCACAGTTTCTTCGACCAATTAAACGTCTACTAGCAAATATTGCAAAGTAACGTAGGACAGGAAAGTGTATGCTAGTAAATCTTGCATCAGAAACCTTCCTCATTTCCCCTACAGCAATTGTATCAATAAACCCTTCCACATCGTTACGATGTGGTTCCTCTACGCTGCTCGTAAAGGGCAACTTGCAAACCGCACAAAAATCAAAAAGAGACATCTCCTTATACTCATCATATAAATAAAAATCCACCGAAGGTGGTGACCTCCTAGCATGGAAATGAAAATTTTGCACAAAGATATTAGTGAGTAGGAGATACTGTTCACGCTTGTCGCGGAGGAATTCGGTGAGGCCTGCATTCTTAGCCAAATCATAAAAATCATCATGAATCCCGGCTGCCCTCAAGAAGTCATCACAAGGCCATTCACAAGGCCGAACCTACGCGGTGTGAGGTAGATTATATTTGGGCCACTTATCCTCTTCACTTTGTGTATCCTTCGAGCTTCGGCTCGAAGAGCCCCTCAAAAATCTCTTCATCAATTTCTGAAAATTTCTGAAATTTTTAGTAACTTAAAATAAAGGTGAACCAAACTCAACAAAATTGATAGCAACTAATCCCACAAGTGCCTAGAGACTATATGATGCATCAGAACTACTTCGGACCATATAAATTTGACATGCAAGCTCAAGAACAGGGTCAACTAGGCAGCAAAAATTTGGAATGAATAAGGCACTAGAACAAAAACTAATTGGACCATTGGAGGAGTCACATACCGAAGAACAATCCCCCAAAGCAGTTTTGTGAATTGAGCTTTGAGCAAGGAGATCGAAAATCGCAGCAAGATGAGCTAGAACTCGTGCTTGAGCTGGTTGGTGATTTTTTTGGGAGGAAGAAGGAGTGTGTGGTGGCTGGAATAAGTGGAGGGGAGCCACCATGGGCCCACGAGGCAGGGGGCGCGCCCTGGACCCTCGTGGCCAGGTGCTTGCTCCCCTGCTGTGTTCTCACTGCCAGATATTCTCAAATATTCTAGAAAAAATCATACTTCAATTTCGGGGCATTTGGAGAACTCTTATTTTCGGGGTATTTTTTATTGCACGGATAATTCAGAAAACTGACAGACAATACTAATTTTGCTTTATTTAATCTAAACAACAGAAAGTAAAAGGATGGTACAGAAGGTTGTGCTTTCTAATTTCATCCATCTCATGCTCATCAAAAGGAATCCACTAACAAGGTTGATCAAGTCTTGTTAACAAACTCTTTTCGAATAACATGGAATCGGAGAAATTTCGAATAACACTAGGTTACCTCAACGGGGATATGCATGTCCCCAATAATAAGAATGTCATATTTCTTCTTCATAATAGGAAGAGGAAATTCAAAACCTCCAATAACAATTGATGGAATTTTTCCAATAGAGTTTATACTGTGGACTTGAGGTTGTTTCCTCAGAAAGTCTACCGTATGCTCATTACCATTAACATGAAAAGTGACATTGCCTTTGTTGCAATCAATAACAGCCCCTGCAGTATTCAAAAACGGTCTTCCAAGAATAATAGACATACTATCATCCTAGGGAATATCAAGAATAACAAAGTCCGTTAAAATAGTAACGTTTGCAACAACAACAGGCACATCCTCACAAATACCGACAGGTATAGCAGTTGATTTATCGGCCATTTGCAAAGATATTTCAGTAGGTGTCAACTTATTCAATTCAAGTCTACGATATAAAGAGAGAGGCATAACACTAACACCGGCTCCAAGATCACATAAAGCAGTTCTAACATAGTTTCTTTTAATGGAGCAAGGTATAGTTGGTACTCCTGGATCTCCAAGTTTCTTTGGTATTCCACCCTTAAAAGTATAATTAGCAAGCATGGTGGAAATTTAAGCTTCTGGTATCTTTCTTTTATTTGTAACAATATCCCTCATATACTTAGCATAAGGATTCATTTTAATCATATCGGTAAAACGCATACGCAAGAAGATAGGTCTAATCATTTCAGCAAAGCGCTCAAAATCCTCATCATCCTTTTTCTTGGAGGTTTGGGAGGAAAAGGCATGGGTTTCTGAACCCATGGTTCTCTTTCTTTACCATGCTTCCTAGCAACAAAGTCTCTCTTATCAAAACGTTGATTCTTTGATTGTGGGTTATCAAGATCAACAGCAGGTTCAATTTCTACATCATTGTCATTGCTAGGTTGAGCCTCATCATGAACATCATCATTAACATTATCACTAGGTTCATGTTCATTACCAGATTGTGTTTCAGCATCAGAAATAGAAATATCATTGGGATTCACAGGTGTGTCAACAACAGGTTCACTAGAAGCATGCAAAGTCCTATCATTTTTCTTTTTCTTTCTCTTTGAAGGACTAGGTGCATCTACTTTAGTTCTCTGAGAATCTTGCTCAATTCTCTTAGGGTGGCCCTCAGGATACAAAGGTTCCTGAGTCACTTTACCTCCTCTAGTTGAAACTCAAACAACAAAGTCAATTTTCTTATTATTTAATTCATTGAGCAAATCATTTTGAGCCTTAAGCACTTGTTCTACTTGAGTGGTAACCATAGAAGCATGTTTACTAATATGTTTAAGTTCACCTTTAATACTAGACATATAATCACTCAAGTGCTCAATCATATAAGCACTGCGTTTCAATTGTCTACCAAAATAAGCATTGAAGTCTTCTTGCTTAACCATAAAATTATCAAACTCATCTAAGCATTGGCTAACAAACTTAGTAGGCGGGATTTCAGGTTTATCATATCTATAAAGAGAATTTACATTTACTAAATGTGTCGGGTTATCCAGGCCATGTATTTCTTCAACAGGCGGCAAATTAAGACCATGTATTTCTTCAATAGGTGGTAAATTCTTAACATCTTTAGCTTTAATACCTTTTTCTTTCATAGATTTCTTTGCCTCTTGCATATCTTCACGACTGAGAAATAGAATACCCCTTTTCTTCGGAGTTGGCTTAGGAGTTGGTTCCAGAAGTTTCCAATTATTTTCATTAGTAAACTTATTATTCAATAGCAATTCAGCTTGATCAACTATTCTTTCCCCGAAAACACAACTAGCACAACTATCCAGGTGGTCTCTGGAAGCATCGGTTAGTCCATTATAAAAGATATCAAGTATTTCAATTTTCTTGAGAGGATGATCAGGAAAAGCATTAAGTAATTGGAGAAGCCTCCCCCAAGCTTGTGGGAGACTCTCTTCTTCAATTTGCACAAAATTATATATTTCCCTTAAAGCAGCTTGTTTCTTATGAGCGGGGAAATATTTAGCAGAGAAGTAGTAAATCATATCCTGGGGACTACGCACACTACCAGGATGAAGAGAATTAAACCATGTTTTAGCATCACCCTTTAATGAGAACGGAAATAATTTAAGGATATAGTAGTAGCGAGTTTTCTCATCATCAGTGAACAGGGTGGCTATATCATTTAATTCAGTAAGATGTGCCACAACAGTTTCAGATTCATAGCCATAGAAAGGATCAGGTTCAACCAAAGTAATTATCTCAGTATCAACAGAGAAATCATAATCCTTATCAGTAACACAGATAGGTGATGTAGCAAAAGCAGGGTCATATTTCATTCTAGCATTCAAAGATTTTTCTTTCAGCTTAGCTAATAATTTCTTAAGATCACTCCTATCATTGCAAGCAAGAAAGTCTCTAGCAGTTTCTTCATCCATAACATAACCCTCAGGAACAACAGGAAATTCATATCTAGGGGGAGAATCTTCATCATCACTTTCATCTATATTATCAGTTTCAATAATTTCATTCTCTCTAGCCCTAGCAAGTTGTTCATCAAGAAATTCACCTAGTGGCACAGTATTATGAAGCATAGAAGTAGTTTCATCATAAGTATCATGCATAGAAGAAGTGGCATCATTAATAACATGCGACATATCAGAATTAATAGCAGAAGCAGGTTAGGTGTCGCAAGCTTACTCATAACAGAAGGTGGATCAAGTGCAGAGTTAGATGGCAGTTCCATACCTCCCCTCATAGTTGAGGGATAAATTTTAGTTTTCTCGTCTTTCAAGTTCCTCATAGTGATCAACATATATAAATCCCAAGCGACTCAAAGAATAGAGCTATGCTCCCCGGCAACAGCGCCAGAAAATAGTCTTGATAACCCACAAGTATAGGGGATCGCAACTGTTTTCGAGGGTAGAGTATTCAACCCAAATTTATTGATTGGACACAAGGGGAACCAAAGAATATTCTCAAGTTTTAGCAGTTGAGTTGTCAATTCAACCACACCTGGATAACTTAATATCTGCAGCAAAGTATTTAGTAGCAAAGTAGTATGGAAGTAACGGTAACGGTGGCAAAAGTAACAGTAGCAGTTTTGTAGTAATTGTAACATTGGCAACGGTAAAGTAATTGAGCAAAGAACAATATGTGAAAAGCTCGTAGGCATTGGATCGGTGATGGAGAATCATGCCGGATGCGATTCCTCATGCAATAGTTATAACCTAGGGTGACACAGAACTAGATCCAATTCATCAATGTAATGTAGGCATGTATTCTGAATATAGTCATACATGCTTATGGAAAAGAACTTGCATGACATCTTTTGTCCAACCCTACCGTGGCAGCGGGGTCCAAATGGAAACTAAGGGATATTAAGGCCTCCTTTTAATAGAGTACCGGACCAAAGCATTAACACATAGTGAATACATGAACTCCTCAAACTACGGTCATCACCGGTAAGGATCCCGATTATTGTCACTTCGGGGTTAACGGATCATAACACATAATAGGTGACTATAGACTTGCAAGATAGGATCAAGAACTCACATATATTCATGAAAACATAATACGTTCAGATATGAAATTATGGCACTCGGGCCCTAGTGACAAGCATTAAGCATAGCAAAGTCATAACAACATCAATCTCTGAACATAGTGGATACTAGGGATCAAACCCTAACAAAACTAACTCGATTACATGGTAAATCTCATCCAACCCATCACCGTCCAGCAAGCCTACGATGGAATTACTCACGCACGGCAGTGAGCATCATGAAATTGGTGATGGAGGAAGGTTGATGATGACGATGGCGACAGATTCCCCTCTCCAGAGCCCCGAATGGACTCCAGATCAGCCCTCCCGAGAGAGATTAGGGCTTGGCGGCGGCCCCGTATCGTAAAACGCGATGAATCCTTCTCTCTGATTTTTTTCCTCCCCGAACGTGAATATATAGAGTTGGAGTTGATGTCGGTGGAGCACCAGGGGGCCCACGAGGCAGGGTGGCGCGCCCAGGGGGCGTAGGCATGCCTCCCACCCTCGTGGACAGGGTGTGGGCCCCCCTGGCCTTGATTCTTTCGCCAGTATTTTTTATTAATTCCAAAAATATTCTCCGTGAAGTTTCAGGTCATTCCGAGAACTTTTATTTCTACACAAAAATAACACCATGGCAATTCTGCTGAAAACAGCGTCAGTCCGGGTTAGTTCCATTCAAATCATGCAAGTTAGAGTCCAAAACAAGGGCAAAAGTGTTTGGAAAAGTAGATACGATGGAGAAGTATCAGACTCCGTGTGATATTGATTTCCTGCGATGTAAAAAACATGCAGAAAACAGCAACTGGCACTTGGCACTATGTCAATAGGTCACTACCAAAAAATTATATAAAATGATTATAAAACTTCCAAGATTGATAATATAACAACATGAAACAATCAAAAATTATAGATACGTTGGAGACATATCAGCATCCCCAAGCTTAACTCCTACTCGTCCTCGAGTAGGTAAGTGCTAAAAATAGAATTTTTGATGTGGAATGCTCCCTAACATGTCATATCATATTCTTTTCTTTATAGCATGGACATTTGGACTTTTATGTGATTCAAAGCAATAGTCTAGTTTTGACATGATAATTTAGATACTCAAGCATATCAACAAGCAACCATGTATTTCAAAATATCAACGCTAAAATAAGTTATCCCCATATGCTTAAATATTGATCCATTCATGAAACACACTCGCATATTAGCTACACCCAATACTCAAGTACGATCATATTGCCTCCTAGTTGGTGCTTTTATAAGAGAAGATGGAGACTCAAATTCAAAAAATAAAAATTGCATAACGTAAAAGAAAGGCCCTTTGCAGAGGGAAGTAGGAATTTGTAGAGGTGTCAGAGCTCAAAGCGAAAAATTTAGAGATAAGAACATTTTGAGAGGTGTATCCATCCCACCAACGAAAACGACTTAGACTTCCCAACACTTTCCATGCTAGATATATCATAGGCGGTTCCCAAACAAAAAATAAAGGTTATTCCTTTTTCGACCATACTTTCACTTTCCATGGCTAGCCGTATCCACGGTTGCCCTCCATACCAACACTTTCCAAGGAATTTATTATTTGACAACACAAAGTACATTCATTTTTTCATTTCGGTACTGGGCATCCCTAAAACCTTTGCCATACTCTCGTGCAATGACAAGTGAATAAACACTCATCGTGAGAATAACACATCCAGCATGGAAATTATTAGCCACCACTCACCGCTCCGCGAGCGAAACGAACACACAAAAGATAAGTTTATTTTTAAAATTAGTGATGGCACATGAAAATTTTCTTAGAACGACAAAAGAATACCACAAATAGGTAGATATAGTGGACTCGTGTGGCAAAACTGGTTTAAAGGATTTTGGATGCACAAGTAGAGATGATACTTAGCGCAAAATGAAGGCTAGCAAAAGATTGAGAAGCGACCAACCAAGAAACGAATAATCTCATAAGAAAGCATTAAGCATAATTAACACCGAATAATGCACCACAAGTAGGATATAATTTCATTGCATGACTATTGACTTTCTGCTTGCATAGGAAATCACAAACCGTAACACCAATATTCTTACTAAAGCATAATTACTCATCAACACAACTCACATATCACATCATCATATCTCAAAACTATTATTAAGAATCAAGTTTATTTTGTCCAATGATCTTCATGAAAGTTTTTATTATATCTTTCTTGGATATCTATCACTTTGGGACTAATTTTCATGTGTTGCTTTTCATAAGCTCAAACAAATATAAGTGAAGATCATGAGCATATTTTTTTCTTTCTCTCAAATTAATTTAAGTGAAGCAAGAGAGAATTTCTTGAAAATTTTACTAACTCTCAAATAAATCTAGGTGAAGCAGGAGAGCATTTCTTCGAAAATACTAAGCATGCCGTGCTCAAAAAGATATAAGCGAAGCACTAGAGCAAGTCCATTGCTCATAAAAATTAAAGTGAAGTATAGAGAGCAATTCTAACAAGTCATGACATGATTTTGGATCTCTCGAATAAGTGTCTCCAGCAAGGATTGATGACTTAGAAAACAAAATAAAATAAGCAAAGACTCATACAAGATGCTCCAAGCAAAACACATAGTATGTGACGAATAAATATATAGCTTGGAGTAAAATACCTATGGTCGTTAGAAGAAAGATTGGATGCCACTTGGGGGCATCCCCAAGCTTAGTTGGTTGCTCATTTTTGGATAATAGCTTGGGATGCCGCGGCATCCCCAAGCTTAGGCTCTTCTATCCTTCCTTAATCCATCATAAGATAACCCAAAACTTGAAAACATCAATCACACAAAAGTCAACAAAACCTTCGTGAGATCCGTTAGTATAAGAAAGCAAACCACTACTATAAGTACTGTATCAAACCAATTCATATTTTGTTTTTCCATTATATCTATGGCAAAAACTCATTAAAGAAAACCATAGAGCCATTAAAATAAGCACACAACACAAAGAAAACAGAATCTATCAAAATAGAACAGTCTGTAGCAATCTGACTATTTCGAATACTTCTGTAACTCCAAACTTTCTGAGAAAATAGGACGACCAGGGTAATTTGTATATTAATCTTCTGCAAAAAGAATTGGCACTTTGTCACGTTCTAGTGATTTTTAACAATTGTTTTCGTGAGTGCACAAGTTACTGTTTTTCAGCAAGATCAAACAACTATCACCCAAGAAGATCCTATAGGCTTTATTTGGCACAAACACTAATTAAAACACAAAAAGCACAATCATACCAGTAGAATAATTGTGCAAACACACAAGAACAGAAAATACAAAGCAAAAATAAATTTTATTCATTGGCTTGCCTCCCAACAAGCGCTATAGTTTTACGCCCTTAGCTAGGCATAAAGCAAGGATCTAAGTATTGTCATCCTTCTTCTTAATTTTCTTTGAGGTTTTTCCATCATGGGATTTCGTAAACACAACATAAAACATATTATTCATGGAAACTTTAGCATTTCTAAGTTGGTTTTCATCATAACCCTTTTGATTTCCCGCAACAATCCAAGAGTAATGTTGATTAACATTGTTGAAAACTTGTTGGATTATATCTAGAACGGGGACTTCCTTTTTAAGATTCTCATCAAAGATTTTATTATCCCCAAGCAAATGCCGTAGTGCATAGTCACTATTGTAAAGAATTTCATCTATCACGTGTTTTTCACGATTCATACCATAAAAATCAAAGATTTCCCTAGCTTCCTGTATTATGTAGTCAAACTCATTCATAAGAATGAGACTGGCCAACTTTTTAGCCCTAGGATTCTTTATTTCTAGAAGCTCAAAAAACAATCTTTGCAAAGTAGGATGAGTATGAATAAATTTACTTTCAAGTTTCAGAACTAGTGCGGAAATAGCATCCGCATAAGATCTAGTAGTTTTAAGTATAGGCACATCATAAAGACTTAGATTTTCAACACAATTGAAAAAATCTTGGATACGTTCTTTTCCCATAACGTTCCCTTGCCCCAAGATAAAAGTTTTAGCATCCAGATTGTCCGTGCGTCCAATCTTAGGAGTTAGGCCATCATCTGCCGGTGCCATAACTAAATCACTCATTATTGCAAGCAAATGATAGACCTGACAAGAAAACGGCGAACGAAAAAGAGGGGCGGATAAAACGCCTTTTTTGTGAAGTGGGGGAGAGGAAAATGAGAGGCAAATGGCAAATAATGTAAATTGCGAGGAGATGATATTTGTGATTAGGAACCTGGTATATGTTGAAGATCCTCCCCGGCAACAGCGCCAGAAATTCCTTTTGATGTCGCTTGAAGCTACGTCGGTATTTCCCCTAAGAGGAAGGGATAATGCAGCAGAACGGCGGTAGGTATTTCCCTTAGATATGAAACCAAGGTTATCGAACCAGTAGGAGAAGCAAGCAACACAACGTAAACAGCTCCTGCACACAAATAAAAACACCACGCAACCCGACGTGTTAAAGGGGATGTCAATCACTTTCGGGTAACGGCGCCAGAAATGGCGTGTGGACGGGAGAAAGTTGTAATAGATTGAATAAATAGATTGCAAATAAAATAAAACGCAGCAAGGTATTTTTGTATTTTTGGTTTAATAGATCTGAAAATAAATGCAAAGGAAAAGTAGATCGCAAAGGCAAATATATGAGAAAGAGACCCGGGGGCCGTAGGTTTCACTAGTGGCTTCTCTCGAGAAAAATAGCAAATGGTGGGTGAACAAATTACTGTTGGGCAATTGATAGAACTTCAAATAATCATGACGATATCCAGACAATGATAATTATATAGGCATCACGTCCAAGATTAGTAGACCGACTCCTGCCTGAATCTACTACTATTACTCCACACATGGACCGCTATCCAGCATGCATCTAGTGTATTAAGTTCATGGAAAAACAGAGTAATGCAATAAGAACGATGACATGATGTAGACAAGATCTACGTATGTAGAGATAGACCCCATCGTTTTATCCTTAGTAGCAATGATACATACGTGGCGCATGCCGAAAAAAACCATGGTAGAAGCAAGGGCGAGCAAAATATTGGGGAGTTCCCGGTTACGCTGGGTGGTCGAGGGCCGAGTAAAGCACGTTTCTCTCATACACGTAGGCGCGTGGGTGCGAGGCGTTGGGCTCTAACTGAACCCGAGCGAGGCGTTCACCTACTGAACCCGAGCGATTGCACTGTAGGCTACACGTTACTGAACCCGAGCGATCGATCTATGGCTGTTAACTAAACCCGATCGACCAATTCCTTCGCTACTGCTGCTAACTGAAGCCGATCGAACACTGCTGCCTCCTTCCCTTGATGAATAGTGAGTGTTGTTGGGGGGTTTGGATGAACAGTTCCCGGTGGGGGTTGGATGAAAAGGACCCCGTTGTAGTAGAGGCTATTGCCGCTGGATGAACAGGACCCCGATCGATCGAGCCAGTGGATGAACAGGACCCCGTGGAGGGTTGGATGAATAGGACCCGGTGGAGGGCTGGTTGAACAGGACCCGGTGGAGGGCTGGTTGAACAGTAACCGGCGGAGGGCTGGTTGAATAGTAGCCAGTGGAGGGCTGGTTGAACAGTAGCCGGTGGAGGGCTGGATGAACAGTACCCCGTGGAGGGGTGCTTGAACAGGACCCCATGGAGAGGACTGGTTGAACAGTAGCCGGTGGAGGAGCGCGCGGTGGAGGCTGGATGAACAGGAGCCCATGGATGAACAGTCGCAGGTGGAGGCTGGAGGAGGTCGACGGTGGATGAACAGTAGCCCGTGGAGGCAGTCAACGGTGGATGAACAGTAGCCCGTGGAGGCAGTCGACGGTGGAGATGAATAGTTTCTTGTGGAGTCCCGTTTTGCGGTACGCCACACCCCTCCCGATGAATAGAAACCCAGTTTCGACCGTGGCGCTCCAACACAAGTCCGTTTCCTCCATTTTGCAGTACGCCACACCCCTACCGATCAACAGGACCCCGTTTCAACCGTAGGAGGTCCGTTTCCTCCGTTTTGCGGTATGCCAGACCCCTCCCGACGAACAGGATTCCGTTTCGACTGTGGCTGGTCGAACACAAGGCAGTTTCCTCCGTTCTGCGGTACGCCAGGCCTCGTTTCCATCGGCTGTTCCATCCAAGCCGGTGGGCTCCCAATGAACACGACGTATTCCGTTGCGTCCCGATGAACACGACGTATTCCGTTGCCTCCCCATGAACACGATGACGGCGCAGCTTCTCCGTTCAGACCCAGCCATGTACACGAGCCCTGGCCGTACGTATGCGCGAGTAGGCGTTCGAGACCCCGCCCGTATGTACGTACGTGGTCGTATTTACTTTCTTGCACCCTGGCCGCTGTACGTACGTGTACATGCTACGCGCGCGCCTCTACTACGACACATGCCCTTCCTTACACGGCCACGGTTCATCGTTGCAGCCTGCAGACAGACCGATCGACCAGTATGTACATACACGTTCGCGACCAGAATGACAACGCTGCGTATGCTTCGACCGGGTGGGTCCCGACTGTCAGGCACTTCCTTGCGTGCGAAGATGTAGCTGGTGGGTCCCAGCAGTCAGGGGGCGAAATATTTTTTTTGCCCGTAATATGGACGCACTTCCTTGCGTGCGAAGATGTAGCTGGTGGGTCCCAGCAGTCAGGGGGAAATTTTTTTTCCACAAAATACGGTGGCCTGTCCGGTGGGTCTCTGGTGTCAGGTGGAGGAATAATTATTTTGCGCGTAATAAGGAGGCACTTCCTTGTTGCGGCTGTGGACCAAGCTGTCAGCCTCTTAACATATATTACTCTTCCGATTGAAGTCGTTCGTTGACCACATTGACCACGCCGCGCTGAGAGCACCAAGGCGGTGGACGACGCCGAGGCCTAGGAAGGGAACGACGTGGAGCCGAGGAAGACGCGACAGTGGATGCCCACGCGGAGAGGAGTAAGAGGGTTCACTGGTTCGGCTACGGTGTGAGGCTGCCTTTGCCGCAGGGCCTGGCCAGCGGTGGGAGTAGTAGGGGGCTGTGAGGCCTCCGCGGCAGCACAGCCGGCCACGGGAGGCAGGAGCAGGCGGCACGAGCGGTGCTGCTTTGGGAGGCTGGAGCAAGAAGACCAGAGGTTGAAGAAGCATGACGGCCGTTGGATGGACATTGTACGGTCACTGCAGCTAGAATCGTTTATATTGACTAATGACAAAGCCCTTGGTACGCGCCAACTTAGTAGGCCCACAGGTCAGCCTCCGAAACGGTGCATGCCAGATGTTAGGGGGAGGAATCATTTTTTGGGCGGGTGAAGCTAGAATACCCGAGATTGAAGAAGAAGCACGACATCCGTTGGATGGACATCCAACGGCCACTGTTGCTAGAACCGTGTGTTGACTATAAGTTGATAAAGCCTTGCATATGCGTCAACTTATTTTTTTTGAGGGGACGCATCAACTTAGTAGGCTCACAAGTGTGTGGCAGAGAACTTATAGCCCATTTGAGATTTGTAAGCATGTACAACCCATTTTTGAATTATAATGTAATTTACTACAGCCCATTTACAGTTTGTTAGAAGTACAGCCCATTTTCTAGCTAGGACAGCGATTAATAATTTCAACCAACCGTTCAAAACAGAATTCAATAAAATTTCCCACATTTTGATGGGATCCCAAATATTTTTATCCCAAAATTTCTAGTCAGATTAAATACAATTTCAATATAAATTTGTCTTACGTAAAAATCCAACGAAACATTGCGATCGCAACCATTAATGAAATTAAAATTTTCAAAATCGAAAAATAATATTTTATAAACTAATTACGTGTTTGGTGCATTTTTTATAGTTACAACCCTTTTTTATAATTACATCCCATTTATTATTTCTTAATGCCCATTTTCTTGTCATCCCTCCTAGGAAAGATTTGCAGCCCAGCGGGCGGAGAATAACAAGTTGACCTTGTCTGGGTATTCCTCAAAAAAGGTATAGCTGGGCTAGCCATTTTCATCTTGAAAAAAATTAATATCCGGGCTGGATATCTGGCCTGGGCTAGACGGGCCATAGCCCGCAATACCCTGCTCTCGTCTGAACAAAAACGAAAACATCGCTCTTGTCTAAAAAAACCGAAAACATCGCTCAAGAAAAACTCTGCAGTGCTACCTCTTGAGCACTGCGTTGGTTTTCCCTTGAAGAGGAAAGGGTGATGCAGCAAAGTAGCGTAAGTATTTCCCTCAGTTTTTGAGAACTAAGGTATCAATCCAGTAGGAGGCCACGCACGAGTCCCTCGCACCTACACAAACAAATAAATCCTCGCAACCAACGCAATAAAGGGGTTGTCAATCCCTTCACGGTCACTTACGAGAGTGAGATCTGATAGATATGATAAGACAATATTTTTGGTATTTTATGATAAAGATGCAAAGTAAAGAAAGCAAAATAAAGACGACGCTAGAAATAACTTGTTGACGGAAGATTAATATGATTGTAAATAGACCCGGGGGCCATAGATTTCACTAGTGGTTCTCTCAAGAGCATAAGTATTACGGTGGGTGAACAAATTACTGTTGAGCAATTGACAGAATTGAGCATAGTTATGAGAATATCTAGGTATGGTCATGTATATAGGAATCACGTCCGAGACAACTAGACCGACTCCTGCCTGCATCTACTACTATTACTCCACACATCGACCGCTATCCAGCATGCATCTAGAGTATTAAGTTCATAAGAACAGATTAACGCTTTAAGTAAGATGACATGATTTAGAGGGATAAACTCATGCAATATGATATAAACCCCATCTTGTTATCCTCGATGGCAACAATACAATACGTGCCTTGCTGCCCCTACTGTCACTGGGAAAGGACACCGCAAGACTGAACCCAAAGCTAAGAACTTCTCCCATTGCAAGAAAGATCAATCTAGTAGGCAAAACCAAACTGATAATTCGAAGAGACTTGCAAAGATAACCAATCATACATAAAAAATTCAGAGAAGATTCAAATATTTTTCATAGATAAACTTGATCATAAACCCACAATTTGTTGGAAATATGCCCTAGAGGCAATGATAAATTGGTTATTATTATATTTCCTTGTTCATGATAATCGTTTATTATCCATGCTAGAATTGTATTGATAGGAAACTCAGATACATGTGTGGATACATAGACAACACCGTGTCCCTAGTAAGCCTCTAGTTGACTAGCTCGTTGATCAATAGATGGTTACGGTTTCCTGACCATGGACATTGGATGTCGTTGATAACGGGATCACATCATTAGGAGAATGATGTGATGGACAAGACCCAATCCTAAGCCTAGCACAAGATCGTGTAGTTCGTCTGCTATGAGCTTTTCTAATGTCAAGTATCACTTCCTTAGACCATGAGATTGTGCAACTCCCGGATACCGTAGGAATGCTTTGGGTGTACCAAACATCACAACGTAACTGGGTGGCTATAAAGGTGCACTACAGGTATCTCCAAAAGTGTCTGTTGGGTTGGCACGAATCGAGACTGGGATTTGTCACTCCGTGTAAATGGAGAGGTATCTCTGGGCCCACTCGGTAGGACATCATCATAATGTGCACAATGTGACCAAGGAGTTGATCACGGGATGATGTGTTACGGAACGAGTAAAGAGACTTGCCGGTAACGAGATTGAACAAGGTATCGGGATACCGACGATCGAATCTCGGGCAAGTAACATACCGATTGACAAAGGGAATTGTATACGGGATTGATTGAATCCCCGACATCGTGGTTCATCCGATGAGATCATCGTGGAACATGTGGGAGCCAACATGGGTATCCAGATCCCGCTGTTGGTTATTGGCCGGAGAACGTCTCGGTCATGTCTGCATGGTTCCCGAACCCGTAGGGTCTACACACTTAAGGTTCGATGACGCTAGGGTTATAGGGAATAGATATATGTGGTTACCGAATGTTGTTCGGAGTCCCGGATGAGATCCCGGACGTCACGAGGAGTTCCGGAATGGTCCGGAGGTAAAGATTTATGTATGGGAAGTCCTGTTTGGGTCACCGGAAAAGTTTCGGGTGCTATCGGTAACGTACCGGGACCACCGGGAGGGTCCCGGGGGTCCACCAGGTGTGGCCACCGGCCCCAGAGGGCTGCGTGGGCCAAGTGTGGGAAGGGACCAGCCCCTAGGTGGGCTGGTGCGCCTCCCACAAGAGGCCAGAGCGCAGGAAGGGGGGGAAGGGGGAAACCCTAGGCTCAGATGGGCCTAAGGCCCATCTAGTGGGGCGCCCCCCTCTCTCCCCCCCCTTGGCCGCCCCCCAAGTCCCACCTAGGGCTGGCCGCACCCCTTGGGGGGGAACCCTAGATGGGGGCGCAGCCCCTCCCCCTCCCCTATATATAATTGAGGTTTTGGGGCTGCCATATACACGAGAACATCTCCCTCATAGCGCAGCCCTACCCCTCTCCCTCCTCGTCTCTCGCAGTGCTTGGCGAAGCCCTGCTGGAGTGCCACGTGTTGGAAATATGCCCTAGAGGCAATAATAAATGGTTATTATTATATTTCTTTGTTCATGGTAATTGTCTATTATTCATGCTATAATTGTATTGTCCGGAAATCGTGATACATGTGTGAATACATAGACCAGAACCTGTCCCTAGTAAGCCTCTAGTTGACTAGCTCGTTGATCAACAGATAGTCACGGTTTCCTGCTATGGACATTGGATGTCATTGATAATGGGATCACATCATTAGGAGAATGATGTGATGGACAAGACCCAATCCTAAGCATAGCATAAAAGATCGTGTAGTTTCGTTTGCTAGAGCTTTTTCAATGTCAAGTATCTTTTCCTTAGACCATGAGATCGTGCAACTCCCGGATACCGTAGGAGTGCTTTGGGTGTGCCAAACGTCACAACGTAACTGGGTGACTATAAAGGTGCACTACGGGTATCTCCGAAAGTGTCTGTTGGGTTGGCACGGATCGAGACTGGGATTTGTCACTCCGTATGACGGAGAGGTATCTCTTGGCCCACTCGGTAATGCATCATCATAATGAGCTCAATGTGACTAAGGCGTTAGTCACGGGATCATGCATTGTATATAGGCCCCTGGGGGGGGTGCGCCAGCCCCAAGAGATGTGATCTCAAGGGGGGCGGCGGCCACAAGGGGGGAAGGGGTTGCCTTGCCCCCCAAGGCAAGGGGGAACTCCCCCCTTTAGGGTTCCCAACCCTAGGCGCAGGGGGGAGGCCCAAGGGGGGCGCCCCAGCCCACTAGGGGCTGGTTCCCTTCCACTTTCAGCCCACGGGGCCCTCCGGAACAGGTGGCCCCACCCGGTGGACCCCCGGGACCCTTCCGGTGGTCCCGGTACAATACCGGTAACCCCCGAAACTTTCCCGGTGGCCGAAACTGGACTTCCTATATATAATTCTTCACCTCCGGACCATTCCGGAACCTCTCGTGACGTCCGGGATCTCATCCGGGACTCCGAACAACTTTCGGGTTTCCGCATACATATATCTCTACAACCCTAGCGTCACCGGACCTTAAGTGTGTAGACCCTACGGGTTCGGGAGACAAGCAGACATGACCGAGACGCCTCTCCGGTCAATAACCAACAGCGGGATCTGGATACCCATGTTGGCTCCCACATGCTCCACGATGATCTCATCGGATGAACCACGGTGTCGAGGATTCAATCAATCCGTATGCAATTCCCTTTGTCAATCGGTATGTTACTTGCCCGAGATTCGATCGTCGGTATCCCAATACCTTGTTCAATCTCATTACCGGCAAGTCTCTTTACTCGTACCGCAATGCATGATCCCGTGACTAACGCCTTAGTCACATTGAGCTCATTATGATGATGCATTACCGAGTGGGCCCAGAGATACCTCTCCGTCATACGGAGTGACAAATCCCAGTCTCGATCCGTGCCAACCCAACAGGCACTTTCAGAGATACCCGTAGTGCACCTTTATAGTCACCCAGTTACGTTGTGACGTTTGGCACACCCAAAGCACTCCTACGGTATCCGGGAGTTGCACGATCTCATGGTCTAAGGAAAAGATACTTGACATTGAAAAAGCTCTAGCAAACGAAACTACACGATCTTTTATGCTATGCTTAGGATTGGGTCTTGTCCATCACATCATTCTCCTAATGATGTGATCCCGTTATCAATGACATCCAATGTCCATAGTCAGGAAACCGTGACTATCTGTTGATCAACGAGCTAGTCAACTAGAGGCTTACTAGGGACAGGTTGTGGTCTATGTATTCACACATGTATCACGATTTCCGGACAATACAATTATAGCATGAATAATAGACAATTACCATGAACAACGAAATATAATAATAACCATTTATTATTGCCTCTAGGGCATATTTCCAACAGTCTCCCACTTGCACTAGAGTCAATAATCTAGTTACATTGTGATGAATCGAACACCCATTGCGTCCTGGTGTTGATCATGTTTTGCCCTAGGGAGAGGTTTAGTCAACGAATCTGCTACATTCAGGTCCGTGTGTACTTTACAAATATCTATGTCTCCATTTTGAACACTTTCACGAATGGAGTTGAAGCGACGCTTGATATGCCTGGTCTTCCTGTGAAACTTGGGCTCCTTCGCAAGGGCAATAGCTCCAGTGTTGTCACAGAAGAAAGTCATTGGGCCCGACGCATTGGGAATCACCCCTAGGTCGGTAATGAACTCCTTCATCCAGACTGCTTCCTGTGCTTCCTCTGAGGCTGCCATGTACTCCGCTTCACATGTAGATCCCGCCACGACGCTTTGCTTGCAACTGCACCAGCTTACTGCTCCTCTATTCAAAATATACACGTATCCGGTCTGTGACTTCGAGTCATCCAGATCTGTGTCGAAGCTAGCGTCGACGTAACCCTTTACGACGAGCTCTTCGTCACCTCCATAAACGAGAAACATATCCTTAGTCCTCTTCAGGTACTTCAGGATATTCTTGACCGCTGTCCAGTGTTCCTTGCCGGGATTACTTTGGTACCTTCCTACCAAACTTACGGCAAGGTTTATATCAGGTCTGGTACACAGCATGGCATACATAATAGACCCTATGGCCGAGGCATAGGGGATGACACTCATCTGTTCTATATCTTCTGCCGTGGTCGGGCATTGAGCCGTGCTCAATTGCACACCTTGCAATACGGGCAAGAACCCCTTCTTGGACTGATCCATACTGAACTTCTTCAATATCTTGTCAAGGTATGTACTCTGTGAAAGACCAATGAGGCGTCTTGATCTATCTCTATAGATCTTGATGCCTAATATGTAAGCAGCTTCTCCAAGGTCCTTCATTGAAAAACACTTATTCAAATAGGCCTATATACTTTCCAAGAATTCTATATCATTTCCCATCAATAATATGTCATCCACATATAATATGAGAAATGCTACAGAGCTCCCACTCACTTTCTTGTAAACACAGGCTTCTCCATAAGTCTGTGTAAACCCAAACGTTTGATCATCTCATCAAAGCGAATGTTCCAACTCCGAGATGCTTGCACCAGCCCATAGATTGAGCGCTGGAGCTTGCACACTTTGTTAGCATTCTTAGGATCGACAAAACCTTCCGGCTGCATCATATACAACTCTTCCTTAAGGAAGCCATTAAGGAATGCCGTTTTGACGTCCATCTGCCGTATCTCATAATCATAGTATGCGGCAATTGCTAACATGATTCGGACGGACTTCAGCTTCGCTACGGGTGAGAAAGTCTCATCGTAGTCAACCCCTTGAACTTGTCGATAACCCTTAGCGACAAGTCGAGCTTTGTAGATGGTCACATTACCATCTGCGTCCGTCTTCTTCTTAAAGATCCATTTGTGTTCTATGGCTCGCCGCTCATCGGGCAAGTTAGTCAAAGTCCATACTTTGTTTTCATACATGGATTCTATCTCGGATTTCATGGCTTCTAGCCATTTGTCGAAATCCGGGCCCGCCATCGCTTCTTCAAAGTTCGAAGGTTCACCGTTGTCTAACAACATGATTTCCAGGACAGGGTTGCCGTACCACTCTGGTGCGGAACGTGTCCTTGTGGACCTACGAAGTTCAGCAACTTGATCTGAAGCTTCATGATCATCATCATTAATTTCCTCCCCAGTCGGTGTAGGCACCACAGGAACATTTTCCCGCGCTGCGCTACTTTCCGGTTCGGAAGGGGTGACTATCACCTCATCAAGTTCCACTTTCCTCCCACTCAATTCTTTCGAGAGAAACTCCTTCTCTAGAAAGGACCCGTTCTTGGCAACGAAGATCTTGCCTTCGGATCTGAGGTAGAAGGTATACCCAATAGTTTCCTTAGGGTATCCTATGAAGATGCATTTTTCCGATTTGGGTTCGAGCTTTTCAGGTTGAAGTTTCTTGACATAAGCATCGCATCCCCAAACTTTTAGAAACGACAGCTTAGGTTTCTTCCCAAACCATAATTCATACGGTGTCGTCTCAACGGATTTAGACGGTGCCCTATTTAAAGTGAATGCGGCAGTCTCTAAAGCATAACCCCAAAATGAGAGCGGTAAATCGGTAAGAGACATCATAGATCGCACCATATCCAATAGAGTGCGATTACGACGTTCGGACACACCATTTCTCTGAGGTGTTCCAGGCGGCGTGAGTTGTGAAACTATTCCACATTTCCTTAAGTGTGTACCAAATTCGTGACTTAAATATTCTCCACCACGATCTGATCGTAAGAATTTTATTTTTCTGTCACGTTGATTCTCGACTTCACTCTGAAATTCCTTGAACTTTTCAAAGGTTTCAGACTTGTGTTTCATTAGGTAGACATACCCATATCTACTTAAATCATCAGTGAGAGTGAGAACATAACGATATCCTCCGCGAGCCTCAACACTCATCGGACCGCACACATCGGTATGTATGATTTCCAATAAGTTGGATGCTCGCTCGATTGTTCCGGAGAACGGAGTCTTGGTCATCTTACCCATGAGGCATGGTTCGCACGTGTCAAATGATTCGTAATCAAGAGACTCCAAAAGTCCATCTGCATGGCGTTTGACACCAATGTGACCAAGGCGGCAGTGCCACAAGTATGTGGGACTATCGTTATCAACTTTACATCTTTTGGTATTCACACTATGAACATGTGTAACATCACGTTCGAGATTCATCAAAAATAAACCATTGACCAGCGGGGCATGACCATAAAACATATCTCTCAAATAAATAGAACAACCATTATTCTCAGATTTAAATGAGTAGCCATCTCGAATTAAACGAGATCCAGATACAATGTTCATGCTCAAAGCTGGCACTAAATAACAATTATTGAGGTTTAAAACTAATCCCGTGGGTAGATGCAGAGGTAGCGTGCCAACGGCGATCACATCGACCTTGGAACCATTCCCGACGCGCATCGTCACCTCGTCCTTTGCCAGTCTCCGTTTATTCCGTAGTTCCTGCTTTGAGTTACAAATATGAGCAACCGCACCAGTATCAAATACCCAGGAGCTACTACGAGTACTGGTAAGGTACACATCAATTATTTGTATATCACATATACCTTGGGTGTTGCCGGCCTTCTTCTTGTCCGCTAAATATTTGGGGCAGTTCCGCTTCCAGTGACCACTTCCCTTGCAATAAAAGCACTCAGTCTCGGGCTTGGGTCCATTCTTTGACTTCTTCCCGGTAACTGGCTTACCGGGCGCGGCAACTCCCTTGCCGTCCTTCTTGAAGTTCTTCTTACCGTTGCCCTTCTTGAACTTAGTGGTTTTATTCACCATCAACACTTGATGTTCTTTTCTGATCTCTACCTCAGATGATTTCAGCATTGAATATACCTTGGGAATGGTCTTTTCCATCCCCTGCATATTGTAGTTCATCACAAAGCTCTTGTAGCTTGGTGGAAGCGACTGGAGGATTCTGTCAATGACCGCGTCATCCGGGAGATTAACTCCCAGCTGAGACAAGCGGTTGTGCAACCCAGACATTCTGAGTATGTGCTCACTAACAGAACTGTTCTCCTCCATTTTACAGCTGAAGAACTTGTCGGAGACATCATATCTCTCGACCCGGGCATGAGCTTGAAAAACCAGTTTCATCTCCTCGAACATCTCATATGCTCCATGTTTCTCAAAACGCTTTTGGAGACCCGGTTCTAAGCTGTAAAGCATGCCGCACTGAACGAGGGAGTAATCATCAGCACGCTGCTGCCAAGCGTTCATAACGTCTTGGTTCTCAGGGATTGGTGCTTCACCTAGCGGTGCTTCTAGGACATAATCTTTCTTGGCTGCTATGAGGATGATCCTCAGGTTCCGGACCCAGTCCGTATAGTTGCTGCCATCATCTTTCAGCTTGGTTTTCTCTAGGAACGCGTTGAAATTGAGGACAACGTGGGCCATTTGATCTACAATACATAGTGTAAAGATTTTAGACTAAGTTCATGATAATTAAGTTCATATAATCAAATTATTTAATGAACTCCCACTCAGATAGACATCCCTCTAGTCATCTAAGTGAAACATGATCCGAATTCGACTAGGCCGTGTCCGATCATCACGTGAGACGGACTAGTCAAGATCGGTGAACATCTCCATGTTGATCGTATCTTCTATACGACTCATGCTCGACCTTTCGGTCCTCCGTGTTCCGAGGCCATGTCTGTACATGCTAGGCTCGTCAAGTGAACCTAAGTGTATTGCGTGTGTTCTGAGTCCATGTCTGTACATGCTAGGCTCGTCAACACCCGTTGTATTCGAACGTTAGAATCTATCACACCCGATCATCACGTGGTGCTTCGAAACAACGAACCTTCGCAACGGTGCACAGTTAGGGTGAACACTTTCTTGAAATTATTATAAGGGATCATCCTACTTGCTACCGTCGTTCTAAGCAAATAAGATGCAAAAACATGATAAACATCACATGCAATCAAATAGTGACATGATATGGCCAATATCATCATGCTCCTTTGATCTCCATCTTCGGGGCACCATGATCATCTTTGTCACCGGCATGACACCATGATCTCCATCATTGTGGCTTCATGAAGTCGTCACGCCAACGATTACTTCTACTTCTATGGCTAACACGTTTAGCAACAAAGTAAAGTAATTTACATGGCGTTATTCAATGACACGCAGGTCATACAAAATAATAAAGACAACTCCTATGGCTCCTGCCGGTTGTCATACTCATCGACATGCAAGTCGTGATTCCTATTACAAGAATATGATCAATCTCATACATCACATATATCATTCATCACATCTTCTGGCCATATCATATCACATATATCACTTGCTGCAAAAACAAGTTAGACGTCCTCTAATTGTTGTTGCAAGTTTTTACGTGGTTTGTAGGTTTCTAGCAAGAACGTTTTCTTACCTACGTATGACCACAACGTGATTTGCCAATTTCTATTTACCCTTCATAAGGACCCTTTTCATCGAATCCGTTCCGACTAAAGTAGGAGAGACAGACACCCGCTAGCCACCTTATGCAACTTGTGCTTGTCAGTCGGTGGAACCAGTCTCACATAAGCGTACGTGTAAGGTCGGTCCGGGCCGCTTCATCCTACAATGCCGCCGAAACAAGAAACGACTAGTAGCGGCAAGAAGAATTGGCAAACTCAACGCCCACAACTGCTTTGTGTTCTACTCGTGCATAGTAACTACGCATAGGCCTGGCTCATGATGCCACTGTTGGGAATCATAGCATAATTTAAAATTTTCCTACGCTCACAAAGATGCATCTATGGAGTCTACTAGCAACGAGGGGAAAGGAGTGCATCTACATACCCTTGTAGATCGCGAGCGGAAGCGTTCCAATGAACGTGGATGACGGAGTCGTACTCGCTGTGATCCAAATCACCGATGACCGAGTGCCGAACGGACGGCACCTCCGCGTTCAACACACGTACGGTGCAGCGACGTCTCCTCCTTCTTGATCCAGCAAGGGGGAAGGAGAGGTTGATGGAGATCCAGCAGCACGACGGCGTGGTGGTGGATGTAGCGGGTCTCCGCAGGGCTACGCCGAGCTTCTACGAGAGAGAGAGAGAGGTGTTGCAGGGGAGGAGGGAGGCGCCCAAGGCTGTTGTGTGCTGCCCTCCCTCCCCCCCCCCCTTTATATAGGCCCCTGGGGGGGGTGCGCCAGCCCCAAGAGATGGGATCTCAAGGGGGGCGGCGGCCACAAGGGGGGGGAAGGGGTTGCCTTGCCCCCCAAGGCAAGGGGGAACTCCCCCCTTTAGGGTTCCCAACCCTAGGCGCAGGGGGGGAGGCCCAAGGGGGGCACCCCAGCCCACTAGAGGCTGGTTCCCTTCCACTTTCAGCCCACGGGGCCCTCCGGGACAGGTGGCCCCACCTGGTGGACCCCCCGGACCCTTCCGGTGGTCCCGGTACAATACCGGTAACCCCCGAAACTTTCCCAGTGGCCGAAATTGGACTTCCTATATATAATTCTTCACCTCCGGACCATTCCGGAACCTCTCTGACGTCCGGGATCTCATCCGGGACTCCGAACAACTTTCGGGTTTCCGCATACATATGTCTCTACAACCCTAGCGTCACCGGACCTTAAGTGTGTAGACCCTACGGGTTCGGGAGACAAGCAGACATGACTGAGACGCCTCTCCGGTCAATAACCAACAGCGGGATCTGGATACCCATGTTGGCTCCCACATGCTCCACGATGATCTCATCGGATGAACCACGGTGTCGAGGATTCAATCAATCCGTATGCAATTCCCTTTGTCAATCGGTATGTTACTTGCCCGAGATTCGATCGTCGGTATCCCAATACCTTGTTCAATCTCATTACCGGCAAGTCTCTTTACTCGTACCGCAATGCATGATCCCGTGACTAACGCCTTAGTCACATTGAGCTCATTATGATGATGCATTACCGGGTGGGCCCAGAGATACCTCTCCGTCATACGGAGTGACAAATCCCAGTCTTGATCCGTGCCAACCCAACAGACACTTTCGGAGATACCCGTAGTGCACCTTTATAGTCACCCAGTTACGTTGTGACATTTGGCACACCCAAAGCACTCCTACGGTATCCGGGAGTTGCACGATCTCATGGTCTAAGGAAAAGATACTTGACATTGAAAAAGCTCTAGCAAACGAAACTACACGATCTTTTATGCTATGCTTAGGATTGGGTCTTGTCCATCACATCATTCTCCTAATGATGTGATCCCGTTATCAATGACATCCAATGTCCATAGTCAGGAAACCGTGACTATCTGTTGATCAACGAGCTAGTCAACTAGAGGCTTACTAGGGACAGGTTGTGGTCTATGTATTCACACATGTATCACGATTTCCGGACAATACAATTATAGCATGAATAATAGACAATTACCATGAACAAAGAAATATAATAATAACCATTTATTATTGCCTCTAGGGCATATTTCCAACACAATGCTCTATGAATGATGATCATCACACTTCTATTTATTTACAACTCAATGATTACAACTCGATACTAGAACAAAGTATGACTCTATATGAATGCCTCCGGCGGTATACCGGGATAGAAATGAATCAAGAGTGACATGTATGAAAAATTATGAACGGTGGCTTTGCCACAAATACAATGTAAACTACATGATTATGCAAAGCAATATGACAATGATGAGCGTGTCATAATAAACGGAACGGTGGAAAGTTTCATGGCAATATATCTCGGAATGGCTATGGAAATGCCATAATAGGTAGGCATGGTGGCTGTTTTGAGGAAGACATAAGGAGGTTTATGTGTGAAAGAGCGTATCATATCACGGGGTTTGGATGCACCGGCGAAGTTTGCACCAACTCTCAATGTGAGAAAAGGCAATGCACGGTACCGAAGAGGCTAGCAATGATGGAAGGGTAAGAGTGCGTATAATCCATGGACTCAACATTACTCATAAGGAACTCACATACTTATTGCAAAAATCTACAAGTCGTCAAAAACCAAGCACTACGCGCATGCTCCTAGGGGGATAGATTGGTAGGAAAAGACCATCACTCGTCCCCGACCGCCACTCATAAGGAGGACAATCAAAGAACACCTCATGTTTCAAATTTGTGACATAACGTTTACCATACGTGCATGCTACGGGACTTGCAAACTTCAACACAAGTATTTCTCAAATTCAGAACTACTCAACTAGCACAACTTTAATATCACTACCTCCATATCTCAAAACAATCATCAAGCATCAAACTTCTCTTAGCATTCAGCACACTCATAAGATTTTTTTACTAGTCTTGAATACCTAACATATTAGGATTAATTTCCCAATTTAAGAAAATTACCATGCTGTTTAAGACTCTGAAAATAATATAAGTGAAGCATGGGAGAATAATAGTTTCTATAAAACAAAACCACCGCCATGCTCTAAAAGATATAAGTGAAGCACTAGAGCAAAAACTATATAGCTCAAAAGATATAAGTGAAGCGCACAGAGTATTCTAATAAATTCCGAATCATGTGTGTCTCTCACAAAAGGTGTGTACAGCAAAGATGATTGTGGTAAACTAAAAATCAAAGACTCAAATCATACAAGACGCTCCAAGCAAAACACATATCATGTGGTGAATAAATATATAGCTCCAAGTAAAGTTACCGATGGAAGTAGACGAAAGAGGGGATGCCTTCCGCGGCATCCCAAAGCTTTGGCTTTTGGGTGTCCTTAGATTATCTTGGGGTGCCATGGGCATACCCAAGCTTAGGCTCTTTCCACTCCTTGTTCCATAATCCATCAAATCTTTTACCCAAAACTTGAAAACTTCACAACACAAAACTTAACAGAAAATCTCGTGAGCTCCGTTAGCGAAAGAAAACAAAACACCACTTCAAGGTATTGTAATGAACTCATTATTTATTTATATTGGTGTTAAACCTACTGTATTCCAACTTCTCTATGGTTTATAAACTTTTTTACTAGCCATAGATTCATCAAAATAAGCAAACAACACACGAAAAACAGAATCTGTCAAAAACAGAACAGTCTGTAGTAATATCTAACTAACGCAAACTTATGGAACTCCAAAACTTCTGCCAAAATAGGACGACCTAGAAAATTTGTTTATTGATCAGCAGAAATTGGAATCAATATTTTATCACGTTCTGATGATTTTTAACAATTATTTTCGTGAACAGAAAGTTCCTGAAATTTTCAGCAAGATCAAATAACTATCATCCAAGAAGATCCTATAGGTTGAACTTGGCACAAAAACTAACAAAAAAACAAATGTAACCAGAGGCTAGATCAAATATTTATTCCTATACAGAAGGAAAAAGCAAAAAACTAAAAATAAAATTGGGTTGCCTCCCAACAAGCGCCATCGTTTAACGCCCCTAGCTAGGCATAATAGCAAGGATAGATCTAGGTATTGCCATCTTTGGTTTTAGGGAAGAAAAGAGCAAACTTGTTATCTATGGAATTAACCTTTCTGTTTTGATAAAGCACGTGGCTATTAATGGTAGAAGAAAGATTAAGCACGTTGCGGAAATTGGCATCTAGGCTAGCTTTTATTTCTTTGATAGACTCGTTTTGGTAAGAGAGCAAAAGAGATGTGGATTTAACTTTCTCATTCATGGGGTGCCCAAATATCGTTTTCATCTTTTCATAGGTATCTATGGGGTCCCCTTCAAAAATAGAATCTAAAACTTGTTTGAACGAAGCGGGCAACCCAACCTAAAAGCTTTTGAAGTAAACCTCAATTTGATATTGGGGTACATAGCTAGCCCGGATCCTTAACAGCCTATCCCAAGCATCTTTCAAAGATTCATCGAGTAAATAATTAAAAGTTCCAGAATCATCTTCATCAAAATTATTAAGATTCTCATTGATAATTCCGGCAGGTTTTTCCATAGTATCTCTATTTATGAGTTTAGATAAAATAGCAGGATTGTCTAAAGTGCTAAAACTCGGGAGAGAAACCCCAACCCTTTTTGATTGTGACATGGCGAAAGGAAGGCGAGCGTAAAAGAGAGGGCGAATAAAACGGCAAGGGTGAAGTGGGGGAGAGGAAAACGAGAGGCAAATGGCAAATAATGTAATGCGGGAGATAAGGGTTGGTGATGGGAACTTGGTATGTTAACTTTTGCGTACACTCCCCGGCAACGGCGCCAGAAATCCTTCTTGCTACCTCTTGAGCACTGCGTTGGTTTTCCCTTGAAGAGGAAAGGGTGATGCAGCAAAGTAGCATAAGTATTTCCCTCAGTTTTTGAGAACCAAGGTATCAATCCAGTAGGAGGCCACGCACGAGTCCCTCGCACCTACACAAACAAATAAATCCTCGCAACCAACGCAATAAAGGGGTTGTCAATCCCTTCACGGTCTTACGAGAGTGAGATCTGATAGATATGATAATAATATTTTTGGTATTTTTATGATAAAGGTGCAAAGTAAAGAAAGAAAAATAAAGACGACGCTAGAAATAACTTGTTGACGGGAGATTAATATGATGGAAAATAGACCCGGGGGCCATAGGTTTCACTAGTGGCTTCTCTCAAGAGCATAAGTATTATGGTGGGTGAACAAATTACTGTTGAGCAATTGACAGAATTGAGCATAGTTATGAGAATATCTAGGTATGATCATATATATAGGCATCACGTCCGAGACAAGTAGACCGACTCCTGCCTGCATCTACTACTATAACTCCACACATCGACCGCTATCCAGCATGCATCTAGAGTATTAAGTTCATAAGAATAGAGTAACGCTTTAAGTAAGATGACACGATGTAGAAGGATAAACTCATGCAATATGATATAAACCCCATCTTGTTATCCTCGATGGCAACAATACAATGCGTGCCTTGCTGCCCCTACTGTCACTAGGAAAGGACACCACAAGATTGAACCCAAAGTTAAGCACTTCTCCCATTGCCAGAAAGATCAATCTAGTAGGCCAAACCAAACTGATAATTCGAAGAGACTTGCAAAGATAACCAATCATACATAAAAAAATTCAGAGAAGATTCAAATATTGTTCATAGATAAACTTGATCATAAACCCACAATTCATCGGTCTCAACAAACACACCGCAAAAGAAGATTACATCGAATAGATCTCCACAAGAGAGGGGGGGAACATTGTATTGAGATCCAAAAAGAGAGAAGAAGCCATCTAGCTAATAACTACGGACCCGAAGGTCCGTGGTAAACCACTCACACATCATCGGAGAGTCTATCGTGTTGATGTAGAAGCCCTCCGCGATCGATGCCCCTTCGGCGGAGCTCCGGAAAAGGCCCCAAGATGGGATCTCACGGGTACAGAAGGTTGCGGCGGTGGAATTAGGTTTTTGGCTCCGTATCTGGTAGTTTGGGGGTACGTAGGTATATATAGGAGGAAGAAGTACGTCGGTGGAGCAACATGGGGCCCACGAGAGAGGAGGGCGCGCCCAGGGGGTAGGCGCGCCCCCCTACCTCGTGCCCTCTTGGTTGATGTCTTGACGTAGGGTCCAAGTCCTCTGGATCACGTTCGTTCCGAAAATCACGTTCCCGAAGGTTTCATTCCGTTTGGACTCCGTTTGATATTCTTTTTCCGCGAAACTCTGAAATAGGCAAAAAATAGCAATTCTGGGCTGGGCCTCCGGTTAGTAGGTTAGTTCCAAAAATAATATAAAAGTCTGCGACATGAGACATCCGATGATAGAGAAAGGCCTCATCGACTCGAAAGATTCAGGATACCCACTCTACGTGGTTAACGTTCCGCGGCAATTGTCGTACGTCGAGACATTCCCCGCGGAGAAGTTCTTCCTTCGATTCGATTACATATTCGGCATGTTTCACGTAAAGAAGTTGGATTTTACGTTTGTCCGCCTTTATGCCTTGCACATGAACTACATCATCAGGGTTGAGCTGATACCTTATATCTGTGTCGCTGACCCGTACTTCATGCACGAGGGCTTCTTGGGAGTCTGTGCAAGGCACCATGAATACGCGAGGGAATACATCGTCAGTTTGATGCTCGCCAATAATGACAAGGAGGCGATTCTCGTGCCTTATCATCCCCTATAAGTCATCCGCGCGGATATCCTTCCTTCGAATTCAATCATTCAATTGCACGGTGGAGGCTAATTAATTTGAGGTGTACTTATTTTGCGCAGTGGCGGGCGTGCCTTCCTCATCATCCTCTATCCCTGATACTCCCGTGCTCTTTACTTGGACTCATCGAAGAACATTAAGAAAAAGGATTACACCCACATCAAGGATGTTCTCGACAGTGCTATGTTTTTCTAGGACGCACGGGGTGGAGAGGTCCAGGACAAGAAGAGAAGGGACGGCGGGCCCACCTTCGGCCATTAGACCAACTTCTTCTGCATCCAGCAACCGAGTGATTCTCTTAATGATGGATTCTATGTCCTACACTACATGCTGGAGTACAGACGGGATCACCAGAACCTTCACATGTCACCTACATCCGACGATGCCCATATTCTGCAATGGGCAAAGAACGTAGGAGATATCGAGGAACATCGACTTCGAGCTGAGTTCTATCACATCCAGTGCGAACTTGCCCAAATCATCATGAAGGAGGTCGTTGGAAAAACAGGGATGTTCTACGAAGAAGGACAAATGTCGCGGGAAGACGTCCGAACACGGGTAGCCGCTCAGCGTCTCGACCTGAAGCCTTTCACTCGGCTCGGGGATTATCTCCTTGACTTGGATGGATGGCACTACATGTTGGAGTGATTGTCGATATATGACAATGTGTCCGTTTAGTCCATACTTTCTGTATGAAGAAACATTGAGTTATGCACGACCAAACTTTATTTGTGATGTAATTAAACTGTCCTCCTCGACTAGCGACGATCACTCTAGTTAGGGCATTTTGGATACGATCAACTTTGTTATTTGTGCTTATGATATGGTGCTTCTAATTTTGCCAAGTCTGTCTCTTTTTGTTGCTCAACTATATATGTTGCATATCATCGACTCATGTGATGATGCAGGTGCATAGATCATCGATGGCGAAGAAGTGCTATGCCAGGAGTATATATACGACGAGTGGCCGGAGTGTGAGGCCTAGGTGTACCGGTTTCCGGTTTCCGAGCGACAGGAAGTATAGTTAGTTTAGGTTCACGCTAATGCGAGAGAGGGACACAAACTCATGTTCTGCATAGTTCCGCTCTGACTCAAAGTGATAGCTCTTCTCGCGTATATCATTGTTTAGATGGATGAGGATGTAGTTGCAAGTAATCGAGACTTGTATCGCTATTTTTGAGATGATGACGAGAGACCACTTTGTGTTCGATGATGATTATGATGATGACATGATTTGATGAGACTATTTGTATGTATATGCTATGATGACATTTTGTATGTGTATGATATGCTAAAGATTATTGTATAAAGCCTACTGAAATACAAAAAAATTTGCAGAAAAAAAACAGAAACTAATAAAACTAGCAGTAGTGAGGGGAACAAAGTTAGCAGTAGCGCTGCCTTACCAGTAGCGCTTCCTGCTAAAAAGCGCTGCAGATATTAGTAGCAGCGCTCTGCACTAAAGCGCGCTACTACTAGCCATGTATAGCAGTAGCGTGGGACGACAGGCGCTACTGCTACATGTTAGCTGTAGCGCCTTATCAGTAGCGCGTCATACCGCGCTATTGATAGGCAAAATACCCGCGCTACTGCTAGGGTTTTCCCTAGTAGTGAATATTTGGTTTTTCTCTGAATTCTTATATGTATGATTTAAACACTACAAAAAAATAAACTTCCGTGATGATACGTGTTTGTCACAGTAGCGTTTTCTATCATGCATGTACATCCATGACAAATTTATGATAGAATCAAGATAGTCATACCTGTGCTGTCGTAGAAGTGTTCCATGACATTGCCAAAATTATCATCACGGAAGTGTCCACTTCCATGACGATAAATCGCGCGTCACAGAAGTGCTTTTGTCAAGGGTGACCGACACGTGGCATCCACCGTAACGGAACGACATTAAGCTATCGGGTCGGGTTTTGGATCCGATAACCCGTTAACAGCCCCGACCAATGAGGATTTTCCACGTGTAAAATCATCATTGGCTGGAGGAAACAAGTGTTGGCTCATCGTTGGGACACATGTCATCCACTCATTGGACGGAAGGCGCCTATGATACGTCGACACGTGGCACGACCCAACAGAGGCCCATTCCTGTGAAAAGGTCGGCCCGTTTGACTTGGTCAAAAGGTGGCGGGCCGGCCCATGGAAAGCCTGTTAACGGCCTGTTCACATATAGCCCATTTATAGCCCGCTAACCCAAGGCCCGTTACGCCCTATCCGAATTAGGCCCAGTAGCGTCATCTGGGCCATCCAATATGATTCCAGCCCATTTTCACTTCTGGCGCATGTATGGCCCATGACGTCTTTCGGCCCATATGAGGCCCTATGTAACTCTTGGCCTATTAACGGCCCGTGGTGAAACTGGCCCGTAATGAACAGTGTATCACTTTACACCCATTAACGGCCCGTGGTGAAACTGGCCCGTAATGAACAGTGTATCACTTTATACCCATTAACGGCCCGTTATTCCGTTGGACCGTTTCCAGCCCATGTTATCTTTCGGCCTTCTCAGAGCCCATTTATTCTTGGGCTCATTTCCAGCATTCGTTTACTTATGGCCCGTTACTGTTATTTTCTGCTTGTGGGCCAAATTCAGCTCGTGGTTACAGTCGGCCTGTTTGTGGTCAATTAATACGTTGGGCCATTTTCATAGCGTCATCAAATACAACCTATTAACGATGGTCCGTTATGGTCGGCCCATGAACGGACGATTCCAACTCTAGACCGTTTACGGCCATAATGCGGTCTGTTTGGCCCATGTTTGGCCAATCGATCATACGACCCGTATAAGGCCCATTGATGATACGGCCCGCAGAAGGCCCATTGTTTCTACGGCCCGTAGAAGGCCCATTGTTTCTACGGCCCGTAGAAGGCCCACTGTTTCTACGGCCAGTAGGAGGCCCAGTGTCACTACAGTAAATATTAGCCCATGGTTATTATGGCCTAGTTTTAAAAAATAGGTTATTGCAGCCACTAGCTAACCGCGGAAAAAGAACTTCAATGACTACAAGCAAAGAAATAAACAAGACAACAAGGAAATAAATAAGCAAGCAACTAACGCTAGGCTATCACGGGTATTACACATATTACATCCACTGGGCATCAAAGTTCGCCACCAGGGCAAATATAGGGAACAAAGCAGCATATCATATACACTGGTTGTCAAAGTTGGCGACCAGCGCAAATAAATGCCGCGGCAAAACAAATCCAGAACTGAAACCACTTCAGAAGATCTCAAGAAACAATATCCTGGGTACCCATAATGCTGGCAAGATGCTTAGCAAGCTTATTAACTTTCTCTTGTTTGGCGCTTAAATCCTCCAGCGCTTGCTGTTGCACCAGAAAATATGCATCGGAATTCTGCAGGGACTTCCTCAGTCCTTCAGCTTCGTGTCGCATCACATCTGATCGATGTCTTTAAACTTTCAGTTGAGACTCAAGAATACGAACTGATTCAAGCAGCGAGTTCGAAGAGCTTGTGCCAGCAGTAGTGGCCAGTAACTCGAACACTACATCAAGACAGGACTTCTCGGTTCCCTCACTGTCGTCAAGATAGTTTTTATCAGCTTTCTTGGAGACCAACAGGGATGTCTCACTATCTTGACCCTTATCTGCATTACTTCCTTTACCATTGGATAACGCGGTACTGTTCTCCAATATTTTGTCCGCATTCTAAAAGAGAAACAAGAAGACACATCACATGTTTACCATGTTGTATATGAAACTCATTTTGGTAAATGAGTTTAGTAGTAAAGTGGACAGGATAACAACATGAAACAAACATATATCTATGTACCATGGTCACTTTATGGTCTATATCTTTCTAGTTTTTGTTGCCAAATCAAGATAGAGACACAGTTCAAATAATATTTGTTCAAGACAAGGCAGAATAGACAGAATATAAGTGTGGGTAACTATAGAGCAATAACAACACTTGTAATGTGCATGACATGAGAACATAACTGTTTATTCAATTGAAACTGAAATCAACATAGAGCAGGTTACAACAGCAAACCAGTTAAAGAAACAGGTTTAAAATATACCTGTTGCGCCATTGGAGTTTCAATTCCATGCTTCAAAATTGAAAATAGTTGGTATGAGTAAATACAGTAATGCAAGAGCAAAGGAGTATGAACCATAGCTACAGAACCTGACCTGAGAACAAATCTTCTTCTCCTTTAAGCGTTGAGTTGGGATTCGAAGTGGTGGTCCTCGTGCTTTGGGCATTGCAGTTCCTTACTAACTGCTCGTGTTTGGGTGCTCTATGGTGGAGACGGTGCTGTGTCAACTGGAACTGGGTTACTATTTGCCGGGGTTGGGGTTAGAAGGGGTGTAGCTAGTTCTCTGTCCAACTGGGTAGGGGTACAATATGCGAGAGTCTAGGTTATGTGTGGTGGATCTGGTCCTTGGGCAAGTACAACCGTGGTTCTATCTGCATCAACTGGTAGCACTATCTTTTCTGAAGACTGTGTTGTTACTCCCTTAGATACTGCCATCACGCTCTCCAATTCAAATGGCTGATAAACAAGAAAAGTAATTGAAAGTATAGACATTGTATGATAGACAGGTGCAATGGATAGTGGGTAATAAAAGACGGCATGAAATAATTCATATTTAGGTTGTCTAACCAAACAGGATAGCATGACACAACTTCACATATATGATGGCTAACTAAACAGGATAGCATTACACAATTTCACATTATGATGGCTAACTAAAAAAGATGGAAAGACATAGTTCAAAATATGAGACTATGTAAACAGGATGACATGACATAACTATATAATGTGTTTATTAAATAGGTTGGCATGCCATAATTCACATACATTCACGGATAGAATGCCATAATTCAAAATATGATGACTGTAAACACTAAACAGGATAAGACGATATAACTATATGATGTCTTTATTAAATGGGTTGCCATGCCATAATTCAGATAGATGATGTGTATGTACTATGTAAACATGATGGCATGATATAATTCAAATATATGATTTATATAGTAAGCAAGTAAGCAGATGGCAATCCATATATGATGTAAAAACTAAGCAATGCAAGACAACATGCATGACATGGGTAATATAACCCTGCCAAGTTTGAGCATAGACCTCAGGGGGGAAATAGGACTGGTCATTAGTCTCTGAATCCTCATCTGAGGAGCTCTCCGTAACCAGCAAGATGTCTGCTTCAGCAGGTAGCATTGTCTGCTCTGAATACCTTGTTTTCACTCTAGATACTTCCATCACAGCTTCAAATGGATGATGCACAGGAAGAGTAGTTGAATATACAAACGTTGTCGACAAATGGAACACGTAATACAAAAAAATGATAGCATGATATAATTCACATACATGATGATTGGCTAAACAGCATGGCATTGCATAATTCACATATATAATGCCTTTGCAACAAGATAGCATTGTATAATTCACATATATAATGTCTTGCAACAAGATGGCAATGCATAATTCACATATATGGTAATTAGACACTGAACAGGTGGCATTCACACAAGGCATGTCTAAACTAATCAAATTACATAGCAATGCGAGACACCATACGCACGATATGAGCAACATAACCCTGCCAAGTTAGAGCATACACCTCGGGGGCGGGGGGAATAGGACTGGTCATCTGTCTCTGAATCCTCCTCTGAGGAGCTATCCGTAACCAGCGAGATATGCGCTTCGTCAGATAGCATAGTCTACTCTGAAGACCTTGTTTTCACTCCAGAATTTGCCATCACCGTGTCAAATGGCTGATTCACACGAAGAGTAGTTGAATGTACTAACATTGTTGACAAATGTAATATGTAACAAAAAAAAGGATTGCCTGATATAATTTACATATAAGATGACTGGCTAAGCAGGATGGCATTGCAAAATTCACATATATGATGCGTGGATAAACAAGATGGCGTTGCGTAATTCACATAAACGATGAATAAACTAAACAGATGGCATTCGCACAAAGGATGTCTAAACTAAGCAGATGGCATATTTGATGTATAAAGTAAGCAGTGCAAGACACCATATGCATGCTATAACCATCATCAGCATGCCAAGTTAGAGCGAAGACCTCAGGGGGTAAATAGGAGTTCTTCTCCTTCTGAATCCCCCTCAGAATAGATATCTTCCTCTCGATTACAGTCCGAAATGCGTGGAGGGGGGCTGCCTTTGCGCCTACCATGGAGCGACGTCTGCATGAAATTTTATGCCACGCAAGGTTCGTCTCTTTTGCTCTACATGTTCAGTTCCATTGTTTATAATAACTGTCATGCATAGGAATAAAACATAGTGAGATTATGTAAGGAGTGCATGCAGAAATCCAGAGTGATGGTAGCAACCTGTGGATAGACGCAAAACCAATAATAGCAGGCAGATAATGGCTTCAGTTAAAAAATACAGATAATGGCTTCTTTACTGTTTGTTTCCCACCCAACATGAAACTCATAGTAGACACCGGAGATTAACCAGATAGTAGATAGATACTATTGATAGCGGCCCCGATATGTACCCCACAACCATTTAAAAACTCAAGTTTGACCATTAGTTTGGAGCTGACTCAGAGTCTAATCGGTGAATAGGACGATGAAGTAGCATGTAATATTAAGCGATGCATAACGTAAGCAGACACGAAAGAGTGCGACCTCTCTTGCGGACCCGTGTAGTCCTCAAGGTCATCTGCTCAGTTGATGATGGTAATGCAGTTTTCATGGCTGCCAGCAGCGGGGAAGAAGATCTGAGGCGGCGAAAGACAGTCTGGAGGCCGGATCCCTGCTGTGTTGGACCCTTCTGTCGTTGAAGCAGCTGAGCTGGGGTGGACGACGGCGCAGCAGGAGCGGGACAAACCACGCAAGGTTTTCTTTGACAACTATCTGTAAGAGAAGTAATTCTCTAAGGGCTCGTTTGAATTGGAGGATTCCAACAATGCAGGGATAGGAAATAGACAGGAATAGGATAGGAATGCACATGCAAAACAGAGAATTTAAAAACACAGGATTTCTTCCTATCTGGGTGTTTGATTCACAACAATGGGAAGATCACTGGATGCAAAGAAGCATGGTGAGATTAAGTCAAACCACAAGAAAATGTACGGTTATAATGCTATTATGCTACTATCTCTTAGTCTTGTGCTTCATGAATAGGAATTTGAAAAGGAGGACAAGTGAAAATTAAAATTCCTACGTTTTTTCTTTCAAGGAGACACTAAAGGAACAAATCCGTGTGCTCAGTGGACAATATATATAACATGTAGAGTAAAAAAAAGATGCAACAAGTGTACAACCTCTTTGGCAAAGCCATGTCGATCTCAGCGTGATTGGGTTGGCCGGTGAGGATGCTCCGGCTGACTTTGCTGTCGGAGGAGGGGAAGAAGATCTTAGGCGTCTGGAGATGGAGCCCGAGGTACTGCTCCGCTCTGATGGAGGGTTTCGTCATTGGAGCAGCTCCGGTGAGTTGTACGATGCCGAGGCTGAAGTAGGACAAGAGAGACAACGAACAACGTTAACCTGAGTGGAATTCTAATAGGATCTCCAATACATGGCGTAAAATACATAACCACAAAGTGCTAGATGTAAAATACATCAGCCGCTCATCTCTGAACTTAACTGTCGAAACTGAACTTAACTGTCGAAACTGAACTTAACTGTCGAAACTGAACTTAACTGTCGAAACTGAATTTTGCTATTGAAACTGAATTTTGCTGTCGAAACTGAACGCAGTAGCAAGGTGAGGCTACACGTCGGTCGACTGACTTTTTCATCTCTGGTCAGTCGATTTTGCAGCCATTGGATACGAAATCAAGGGCTTGCGGTTCATCTTCAACCTCCACCCCCCTGAGCCGCCAGCCACCACCGGCCAAACAGCAGCCCCCCGCCGCCCGCGGCCGGCGGTGCGCCGCACCGCCCGCCCCGAAAACACTCCCCACCGCCGGTCCGCCGCCGCCCCGGCCATCCCTCTAGGCCCCACCGTGCCGAGCTTTTTCTCCGGCGATCCCCAGCCACCGCCCCGCCAATGCCCCGCCACTGCCGGCGACCACCGCCCCCATCCTGAACCCTAAGATAGATAGCGGGGTACCTCTCCGGCGATCGCCTCTCCCCTCTGCGGCTGGTTCTTCCTTCACCCCGGCGAGCCCCCCCCCACCCCCTGAAAATCGACTGACCCAAAAGTCGATTCAGTCGACTGAATTGTAGCTAAATCGGAGCAGCATCGCAAGCAAGAGCAAGAGCGAGAGCAGCAGCGCGAGCAAGAGCAATAGCAAGAGCAGACCAGGCAGGGGACCGAGAGCAAGAGCAGAGCAGCAGCGCGAGCGAGAGCTAAGGCAGCAGCAGCTCCTACTGATGTGGACGTCGCCGCCGAGGGAGAGGAAGTGGCCGGCGACGCCGCTGTGGATGGAGCCGCGCCGTGTCGGCTCGGACCGAGCACCGGCAGCACCGTGAGATCAAATCAAGAAGAAAATGCGGCGATTAGTGTACAACCTCTTTGGTGGCGTCGATTAGGCCGTAGCTTCTTCCGAGGAAACGGTGATGATGATGCTCTTCCGGCGGTGCAGGTGAAGATGGTGGTGAGGGAATGGAGGTGGCGCGAAAGACGACGGGAACGTCGGGGCAGCTCCTTAGAGGTGGAGGACGGGGTGGCTGAACCGGCGGGACGATGAGATTGACGACGGATCCTCATCCGGTACGGTGGATGAGGGACTTCGAGGTGTTGTTGTGGACGACATCGTCGGGGAAGAAGCTCCGCCTGGGTGGCGGACGGAGCAGGGTGTGGGGTTTCGTCGCGAGTTTTCGCGGCCTCGGTGTACGAATGGGTGGGCGGATGGGATGGCAGTGGGGAACCATGGCTTAGAGACACGCTTGTCCGAAATGTGGGGTAAGTTATGAAATTACCCCCACCAATTTGAGGCGGCTCTTTCGGTTCAGGGGTAGCACGGGCATTTCGCGTGTCGGGATTTCACAGGAGGTGGAAGTTTTCGCGCGCGTTGTAATTTCGAAATAGCAAGGCGCGGGTTGAGATGGAGGGAGTTGTCAGAGCACAACGAGACAAAGATATATCTTAAATATTTCGGGCTAACAAGGCGCGGGTTGAAATTTCCAGACAAGCCTAACGTGTACGGTACCAAATCAATGCGCACTACAAATGTCATTCAAAACTTTGAATTCATGTTATGTTCAATTAAAATATTTCGCTACGTGTATAATGCATGCAACCTACTACTCAAATGAACGTTTTAGTGCATTCCAAACGTATATACTACCGCTTCAATATGAACTAAATTTGAATTCGTTTCTCTATTTGAATAAGATCTACAGTAATGATTGTTGTGAAGTCAAAGCATTTGAATTCGTTTCTCTGTTTTAATAAGATCTACAATCATCATTATTGTCAAGTTAAACCATCGTTTGTGTATTATCTTCACAGCACACCACATGATTAGTCCCGAGTTACATATGAACTATGTGTACTATATGAACTCGAACTAGATTTTTTGAATCCACTTTATTTTGATTTCAAATCACATTACATTTCTAGCTCTAGCTAGATCTTCATAATCTAAACCATGTCTCATATGTATAATGTGTTTATCACATTATGTATGGTGCCCCGCCCCCTACGCCTACAAGTATTTAGATGTGAATTGCAAACACCACACATTACCACAAATTCAAATAAAACATGAGAATGTTTGATATATAGTATTTTTTAGATTGTTCGATATTTAGTTGTAAGCTGCAAACGCCACACATTATCACAAATTCAAATAAAATGTGAGATTGTTTGATTTAGATTGTTCGGCATTTAGCTGTGAGTTGCAAACACCATGCATTATCACATTATGGTATAACATGTGCACAGCACGTGTATGACCACTATATTCATGCATGCAATGTTTCAAACACTATGATCTCCCATTCAAATATATGAATCCGCTTTCATATCAAATTATGATCTTTGTTAGTCTCTTACACCCACACAATCCTCTAACCTTTGTAGCTACCACTAACTTTCTCTCGTGCATGCACACGCCCTCCTCGCCCTCCCCCTCACTCGGCATTCTATCCACCGGGCACATTCATTTTTTTCTTTAGGTCGTTCTCCCAGAGTCTCCACAACTCCTTTCCGACACACCGATCGATAAACCTCTCCAGCGATGCCTGCCTACAACATACACACACACCTTTAATCTCCTCCTTTATGTGTCCTTGCCTCGTGTCTCTCATACGGTCAGACACACGTGTAAACTCTCGCCCCTCTTTTCATTGATCTCACAACCGCACACTCCTCCCCCTATCTAGCTAGTAGTTGGGCCTCTCGCACCACCTCCTAGCTCCATTATCTCTGTCTATCCGTCTCGCTGGGCCTTATTTGCCTCTGACAAATGGACGTACACCGACCGACCACTCGCTATACATATAGCTAGCTAGGTCCTTATAACTCATTTTTACCCACATGTCAATCGATCTACCTCATTAGTTGTGTCTCTCCCTTCCTCCGACAAACAACAATTGATCTACCGATCTAGTTAGGTTTGCTTACCAAACACATGGTTCCCCTTCATCATCCATGGTTGCGTCCCGACAGATCTATCACGCACAGGCACACACAGAAACACATCCCCACTCTTATTGGTAACATTGCAGTTCCACCCTCAGTTTGTCTAGTAGGCCTCTCCCACCATCTTCGAGAAGCAACTCCATCACCCATCCAGCACTCTACCCTTCTCCCTCCCTCTCCCTCCCTCTCTCTCTCCTCTCTCTCTTTGTCCCATCATATTTCCCGTCCTTCGGTTATGTATGGATGTCGACCGATCTCCCTCAAGACATAGCTGGGTGTCTCCTTCTCAACACATATACGAGTCGTTCTACCTCTATAGTTAGGCCTCTGCCTACCCCTCCCCCCACCCCCCTCCCCCCCACACACACCAATACATCGAGCGCTCTAGTCATGTCTCCCTGCCACACACAAACTTGACATGTGCCCTCTAACATTCCGGTAGGCCAGTCGCCCTATATCTTTGGCTTGCACACACACACAATTCGATGGCTCTCTTCATCGATCTCGCACCCACCCACTTGATCCTCTCTTCGACTCTATCGATAGCTATGACCCCTCCCTCTCTTCTCGTGGATTGCCCAACCCTCTATGTATGATATGGATAGGCCTCCATTTCACACACATTGCATGCAAAATTTTGTTTGAGATGTCATCGACACTTATTCCCACAAATAATTCACGAAATCAACCCCCACCCCACCCCCACCCCAAAACAAAAAACACTCACGAATGCAGTTTGTATCTCTCACACACACCCATGTTGGTGGGGGACGTGCACGAAGAGAAGAGGTGCATGAACGGCGCACGTACTCCCGTCTCTTTCCCAACCACAGCCGCGCGGTACACGGTGGAGCTCATTTCTGTACAAAAAGGCAGCCCACGTGGTAATTTGGCACTTGTACTAGTTGTCCACTTGGTGGAGGGAGGATCGTCTACCACTGGTGAACAAACAAATTGCGACTTGATGTGTTATGTTAAAAAAAGAGGCGAACCATGTGGGGCCTACCTTAGAGGCAAGGCTCTATACACTGGACTACTTTTGATGTGTCCCGTCAACTCGCAGAACGAGGAGAAGCTTGGTTAGTACGTCGTCTCCCCCGCCCACGGGCGCGGTGGCTCGCAGGATGAGGTGAAGCTTGCTCCGCCTTACACCTGCTCCCTCGCCCATGCGCGCGGTGGCTCGCAGGACGAGGAGAACAAATTACTACTCCCTCTGTTTACTCCTCGTCCCTACTACCTTGGTTATAGAGATTATATCATATTATTTGGAATATATATGTCCTTTAGTAGATTTCAATATGAACTACTAGTACATACTCCAAACGCTGATGTATATAGATGTATTTTAGAGTGTAGATTCACTCATTTTGCTCCGTACGTAGCACTCTCCCTCGCCCCTCGACCCTCGCCCACGTGGTGGACGTGCAGCAATTCATTCGGTCTCATATAGCCAGAATGATATATACTGCACTACCATTATTGCTCGACTTCCCGAATTGGCGAAGAGCCAATCGCAAGGTTAATATTTTGGAGATGCCAAGCGCAAGGTTATAGGAGAACGAGTAGTAGGTGCCGCGTCATTTATAAATAAAGTTTTTTTTCTTCAGTGGCACATACGCAATATGATAGGTTCATATGGAGAGAAAAGGAAACCGCTCCACTATATACATATTCAGGATGGGCCACCCTACACGGTTGCTTGCTGGGGTTGCTCTCTTCACACTCTCTCGCACAAAACGACTGTGGCCACATCTCTAACATCCCGGCGGATCACGTCCGCTTGGGGAAGGGGTGGATGCTTAGTGTAGATGCGGTGGCCTTCGCCGACGGCGAAAACCCACTGTCGGCACGTCCCGATCAGGGGTCCCAGCCGTTCTCTCTCACAAAGCCGGTGAGGTTGCCTTTGTCCCTTGCTCACTGCCGTGACGTGGGCAGTTGCCGCCTCCCGCCGCCCTCCTCAAGGTTGTGCTACGTCCCTCAGGTACAACTCCCTTTATAGCCGGCTTGCACCACTGCTCCAGCTGCCCACATCACTCCCTGTGGATATTTATCTACTTCTTTGCCCTGCACATACCTCTACTGGCTTCTACGTACTGTATTTGTGATGAGTTTACGTCTCATCAACTAGTCCCAGTAATCTTATTCTAATCACGCTTCTTCAATTTCTTTGCCACAGGGATGCTCATCTTGATTTTGGTGAAACTGCACAAAATGATCCGATGGTCAAAAGGTTGCAAACTTCATTTATTAGGAAGCTCGAACGTTGCCAGCAAATTGAAGCCTGGTCAGTGTTCACGGTTCAAGGGCTAGGTACTGCATGGATTTTTTTCTTTAGCTGCCTCTGTTCCAAAATAAGTGTCAACTTTAGTAGTAGTACAACTTTGTACTAAAGTTTGCACAAAGTTGAGACACTTATTTTGGAACGGAGGAGTACATATTTGCTATGATCTGTCAATCATTGAGATGCAATAGCATGCATGTTAGTCTCCTTTGTATTTGATGAAATGTTGCAACGGGCAACCTTGGACGCAAGATACATGTAACAGAAGCTGGAAGCTTCATAGCATTGTAGAAATTTATCTCGCTGATAAATTACAGTACTTACTATACTAGTACTTCCTCCGTTCCTAAATATAAGTCTTTGTAGAGATTTCACCATGAACCACATGCGGATGTATATAGATCCATTTTAAGTGTAGATTCATTGATTTTGTTCCATATGTAGTGGAATCTCTACAAAGACTTATCTACTAGTAATAGCTAGCCCCCACTACTAGGAATTCTCTATCCTCTGCTTGAGCCACATCATCAAAATTGATGTAGCCGTTAGATGAAGTAAATCAGTCCATAATAGCCGTCTGATTTAGACGTTGAGAGGCTCCACACTAAGCCACATGCAAGCATGCAGAAATACCGTGGCACATGCATGTGAGTGGGTTTTAAATCACATCAACATGTCTGCATGCAAGCATGCACCGGTAGCATGCATGTAAGTGAGCTTTTAAGTCCCATTAACATGTCAAAAAGAAAAATATAATCCCATTATGCAGTAGGAGTTGGCTGATCTTTTTTCCATACGTGGGATGATCTAAATGATGATGGGAGTTTATTTAGTTTGGCTACCACATTTGTCATGCGGTTATAGAGTTTTTGTTAGTTCTATGAATCGATCATTTTGCACAGAGAGATATACCGCTGTTCCGCAGCAATGCGCGCGCACTCATCTAGTAATATTTAGGAACGGAGGGAGTACTATGTAAAGAGTTAGGTGTCGCACGGTGATAGTGTGAGGTGGGCCATGTAATCACTGAGCCTGCGTGTTTTCACTGCTCTTGCATGCCTCCGCTGTAAGAATGGAGAAAATTGTAATCTAGTAGTAGTACCTCCTTTCGCCGAAAGCGTGGGACATCCAGCAGTCCTACCACCTCAGTAATAAAGACCAATGAGCCGTCAAATCACATAGACCCAGCAGTAAGTTGGACGGACGAAGCAACCATCACTCTTGCGCCAGTGAGAGGTCGCGTCCGCTCTGCCCGGGCATGAATGCGGCACCGATTCTTTGGAGCGGCGTTGACCGTTTCGGGCGGGAAGCGAGCGCGGGCGTTGGAGGGGCTTTGGGTGGGCCAGGCTGGTCAGGAGCTGGCGTGGCAGCTGTCCGCATGTCCCTACCGGACACGCCCGGAAACGAGAGGATGCACCGACTCTCGCGGCTAAAATCGTACACTACACAACATCTCTCTGTAGGAGTAGGTCGATCTATCGCTCTCTCTAACACACACATGCTGTTAAACACACACACACACATGCACACGCACGCACCTTGGTCCCGTTGCACCTTCTAACGTGACTTATTACACCTAGACGGAGGGAGTAGTAACTATACGAGATACTGTGGCACACTGACTTAAGTCGAATACAGGTGCCCAAAATTTGTGTGCATGTTATAATAAGGATTCACTTAAAATAGTACATGAGCGAACAGAGGGATCAATTGGACAGTGTTCCCGATCAGTAGCGAGATGTGTGAGGTAAGATACACCGCTGGCGCTTTTAATTTTTCTTATTAATTTGTTTGTTTCACCCTCTGACTGGTGGGACCCAACGTACTACGTGGAGAGAGGTAAGGTGACTAAGGCTGCATTATTTCTGCACCACTGTGGATAGTCTTACCACCAAAGCCACATGACACGATTATGATTGAAATCACAATGACTCCCACACACACACAAAAACACGGCATGCTTGTCACACGAATGCAGGAATGTATAAAAGGTTATTTCCCTCTCGTTGAACATAACGGGAGGGTTGTGTAGCTGGTTAGCCTGTTCGCTCATCAAACTTGAGGTCTCGGGTTCGATAACAACACTTGAGCATAATTTGTGCCAGGAGGATTCTTTGACTGGTCAAAAAAATTTCTAGGGTTTGCACGCTTCACACTCTCTCTCCAGTATATATATACACGCTGGAGCCTCAGAGCTTGTAGTTGCTCTCTTCACACTCTCTCGCCCTCTCCCACTGGAGCCTCAACGCTTGTAGTTGCTCTCTTCACACTCTCTCGCCCTCTCCAGATCTAAACAAGACTTTGTTGGCCTCTCTCTCCCCTCACTGCTGCTCAAAGATCCGGCAGGATCCGTCCGCCGCGAAGGGAAGGAGGCTTAACGCTGTCGCCGTCGGCGAGGGACTACCGGCGCAGCTGTTCACTTTCCACCCAGCAGCGGCGCGGGAGGGCCTCCGACCCCTTCTTCTTCGTCGTCGTCCCGTCGCCCACCGAACCACGCCCCAAGAACCTTAAGGTATAATTTACTTACTCCACATGCATTGCTCTAGCTGCATGTATACCATGAATCTAGGACGTGGTTCAAAGAGGAAAGGAGTGGGGGAAAGTAGTGGGAAAATTTGTATATAGCATGAACCTAGGACGTGCTTCGAAGAGGAAATGAAGGGGGAAAGTTGTATAGCATGAATCTAGGACGTGGTTCAAAGAGGAAAGGAATGGGGGAAAGTTGTATCGCATAAATCTAGGACGTGGTTCAAAGAGGAAAGGAAGGGGCAAAAGTACTAGTTCAAAAAGGAAAGGAAGGGACAAGGCTGTAGAGTTTGAGCAGGACTAGATTTGCTGCGCTCACATAGGGAAAGGTGTCTAAAGATAACAAAACTGGGACCAACACAAATATGCTCCTCGGTTGTTTGTTCTTTGTTGCAACAGACTGTGCATGACCAAAGTACATCGGTAGATGCACATGGTGCTGGTGCATCCACTGTCTCGTGCAACTCATTAGCTGTTGTTAATCTAAGGCCCTGTTTGGTTAAAATCTCCCTAGTCCCTACCTTCTTGGCTCCAGGGACTAAACATGGACTAGAGGTTATTAAATGACATGCTAAAAGACCATGTTACCCCTAGTAATGAACTAATAGAGACAAGGTGCGATGCGTGGCAGGGGCAACTGTTGGAAAAAGTCCCAAAAAGACTCCCTCGGGGTCTTCTTTCTTTAGTCCCAAATGCCCGCTTTTAGTCCCTAAAAGTCCCTCCTGTTTGGTTTCGATGGGACTGACACGGAGTTTTTTTAGTCCCTACACCAAAATTTCCCTGTAAACAAATACCCTCTAATAATGCCGCTGGAAAATTGATGCAATGCCACAGTTAAAAGCAAATTACATGTTTAACGAATTTTATTGTTAATATAATCTCTATGTTAATATTAATCAATGCCACCGTTTGAGAAATGCTACTGTCTTGCTTTCTTTCCCATTTAGATAAGGTAGATGCTTCTTTTTGTTGGCTTCTGTGTCATCCACCGTTATTGACCACTAATTGTTTCCTTTGCACCTCTGTGTAAATATGGTTATCTACTTCACCTCGTTGCCATTGTGACCTTTTGTTGCACTGCACAAAACACTTTTGTTTTAAGAGTGTTTTGTGCAGTTCAACCAAAATGTCACACCGACAACGTTGCTTGATTGCTTGATCTTAGTGGAACTGCACAAGAGGAGATCTTACTTCCTATCCGTTAAGGCGAATTTGGTTCAGATCTTCTTCTTGTGAGTTGTTTGAATTCCGCATCATGAGAGGTCAGTACTAGCCTTCTTTCACATGATTCTGCAGTGTGCTTTCATATGTTGTGCTACTTGTACGATAATGTTGCTTGATTTTAGTGAACTGCACAAATGGAGACAAGACTTCCAATCTGTATGTGCACCATAATATCCCATTGAGGCAAGATAAGGATATTTCACAAGGAGCAGTTGAAGGATGGTTACATTACTCCCCACAAGACAAAACTAACTTCAGCTCAGAAGGACTGACAAATCTCCATTTTTTGCTGTGATGCGCGAGAACAACGTTGTTCTAGGATTCTTTCTGGTGAGTTCCATTTTTCTAAAAGTGTGCTCTACATGGACCATGTATGTGCCTGTTGAAACTGTCAATTCATAGTCAGTTTGCTTTATACTAATAACTTTTTTGTATTTGTGCAAACAGGGGTGCTCAGCTTGATTTCAATAGGAACTGCACAAAATGTTCATGAATACATCGAATCATTCATTTCCACCACAAGAAAGGAGGTGCCGATAAGTTCAAGGCGTTGCAACATATAAGGGCGAAATCATACAAGCTACACGCGAATTTGGTTGATTTTTGTGGAACTGCACAAAAAGAACAGCTGGTTTATTTAGCACGAGGTGCCATGTCAATGTCCGAACTGATGGCAAACCCTGCCCATTCCACAATCATAGGCATTTGATATTTTGGAATGGGACAACCTTGTCAAATTTTGCTCATTGATTTTAGCAAGACATGCGTTTGATATTTTCGAATGGGATGCCCTTTGCTGTCAGCAGCGTCGATCAATTTTTTCTTTATTCTTTAGTTGTGAAGTAAATATTGCCTCTGACATGTGAGTAGATGAGATGCATAATCATCGATTGTTTTGAATGTTCTCTATGAATTGCCAGGCCAGTGTGTTTGATTGCAATGTACCGAAACACTAAAAAGCTGCTCAAACTCATTGTACTCCTTCTGTTCCTTTTTACTTCGCACATTGTGAAAGTGCATACTTTTTTGTATAAGATTGGTCAAAGTAGAGATACTTTGACTGCACACAAAACTTGTATGCAGACTAGAAAGAATCGGAGGGAGTACATGTGAAACTGCTGCAAATGAGGTGATCACCCTGGCAATAATGCTAGTACGTATTGTTTTGCATGTTCATCAAATGCCAGTGATACTGGAATTCGAACTAATTGAAATAAATTCATTCATACACAGTCGGATTTCATTACATTTCATACATTCTTCAACTAAAAAGGGGTGCGTTGCAGGTATAATTAATTAACCGAAACTACCCACCTATGTCCCGCTGAGCCGAACAGAAGCTTCAGTGACTTAACTGCAGGTGCAGTTGCGTAACTGACATGTGGCCTGTTGGGCCCACGTGTCAGTCAGCCAACTGCACCAGCAGTTAAGTAGAAGCAACGTTCTTCTCCAGCGCAGCTCTCCGACTCCACACCGCCGCCAAGAAGCTAACCGGCCGTCAATGGTCAACCCGCCTTGCTTGGCTTCAACCGGAGGGTAGCAGCGGTGGCCTTACTTGGACCCGAGCGGCGGCGACCTACCGTGTTCTACTCTTCCTCGTTTTTTGTGTGACGCGGCCTCGTTGGCAGCGGGGCGGGGCCTCGGCCGAGCCGCCGATCTCCTCTGTCTCGTTGCCAGCGGGAAGCGCCTCAGCGGAGCGGTGGAAATCCTCCCCCACGTTGCTGGTAGGGTGGGGCCTCGGCTGAGCCGGCGATGTCCTCTGCCTCGTTGTTGGCGGGGTGGGGCCTCGGCGGAGCCGGCGGTGTCCTCTGCCTCGTTGTTGGCGCCGTGGGGCCTCGGCGGAGCAGGGCCTCGTCGACGCCAGCGGAGCGGGGACTCGTCGGAGCCAGCATTGTCCTCTGCCTCGTCCTCGGTCTCTCCAAACAGCGCCTCGCCCGCTTCATCGCCCTCTTTGTAGGCGGCCGCAGCCTGCGCCACCCGCATGCGGTACCGCCAGCACTTGAGGCGGCCGTTGCGGGCAGAGCGGTACGAGTTGAGCAGCGCCTCCTGCTCCGCCAGCTCCGCGGCGATCTGCTCCTCCGCCTGCAGGTGCTCCTGGAGGAGATGGTGGTTGTAGGCGGCGTCAACCTGCGCCTCCCGGAACTACTCCTCACGCATCTGCCTCACCCTGTCCATATATTGGGCACGGGCCTCGCCGATGGTCATGGTGCAATTCACCGGCGAGGATGGCGCGGAGGAGGGGGTTGGCGCCGGATCGTCGACTACCATGTTCTCCATTGGGACGTCGTCGTCCTCCGGCTGCCTGCCGGCCAGCCGGTCGGCAGCAATGGCTGTCATCTCCTTGTAGTCCGTCATCCGCCCGTCCCGAAGAGCGCTGGAGTGCGAGGAAGCCATGGTGGGCAGTAGTGATGTGGACAGGAGAAAGGGAACGGATGCGGATGACTGCGGCTATGGCCGGCGCAGAAGTTTATATAGCAATGGTGGGCGGGCGGAGGGACGGACGTGTGGCGCCGGAGTAGCCGCCTCGGCAACCGCGTATCATTAATGTGGGTGGCAGATGGACGGACGGACGGCACTTGTGTCGTTTGAAGGCGGAGCAATCGCTTGCACCGGGAAGCGGGCGGGCGGCGTTGACTGTTTCGGGCAGAAAGCGCGCGGGCGGGCGGGGAGATGATTTTACTTGGAGAGGATAACAATGGGGACCCACCAGGTCCATAGCCTCACGTACGCAAGTGCCTCCTTATTATATATATATATATATATATAACTATAATTTATTTTGCTTCCTCCTGGTTTCCTGACATCACGGTCCCACACCATTGTCAACCTATGTAGTAGTCAATAAACGAGAGAATTGCACAAGAAGCGGCCGACAGCTGGGACCAAGCAGCTCGAGCAGTATTTGTGTTTTTGAGGTGTGAGTACTGCAGAGTTTTTGATGTTTAGCCCAGATATTAATTTTTCTCCTCTGAACAACAACGAAAAGATCGCTGCAGGTATTAACTGGGCGGGCTGTGGCCCGTCTAGCCCAGGCCAGATATCCAGCCCAGATATTAATTTTTTTCAAGCTGAAAATGGCTAGCCCAGCTATAAATTTTTTTAGGAATACCCAGGCAAGGTCAAGTTGTTATTCTCTGCCCCGCTGGGCTGCAAATCTTTCCTAGGAGGGATGTATTAAGCTTAACAAAAAAATGGGCTTTAAGAAATAATAAATGGGACGTAATTACAAAAACTGGGCAGTAACTATAAAAAAATGCACCAAACACGTGATTACTTTATAAAATATTATTTTTGGATATTGAAAATTTTAATTTCATTAATTATTGCAAGCGCAATGTTTCGTTAGATTTTTACGTAATATAAATTTATATTGAAATTGTATTTAATCTGGCTAGAAATTTCGGGATAAAAATATTTCAGATCCCATCAAAATGTGGGAAATTTTATTGAATTCTGTTTTGAACGGTTGGTTGAAATGGGCTGTACTTTTAACAAACTGTAAATGGGCTGTAGTAAATTCCATTAGAATTCAAAAATGGGTTACACATTCTTACAAATCTCAAATGGGCTATAAGTTCTCTGCCACACACTTCTGGCCTTACTAAGTTGACGCGTCCCCTAAAAAAATAGAGTTGACGCGTATGCAAGGCTTTGTCAACTTATAGTCAACACACGGTTCTAGCAGCAGTGGCCGTTGGATGTCCATCCAACGGATGCCGTGCTTCTTCTTCAATCTTGAATATTCTAGCTTCATCCGCCCAAAAAATGATTCCTCCCCCTGACATCTGGGGCGCACCGTTTCGGAAGCTGACCTGTGGGCCTACTAAGCTGATCTGCATGCATTCAAAAAAAAATTGATGTACCAAGGGCTTTGTGAACTTAGTCAATATAAACGATTCTAGCTGCAGTGACCGTACGATGTCCATCCAACGGCCGTCGTGCTTCTTCAACCTCTGGTCTTCTTACTCCAGCCGCCCAAAGCAGCGCCGGTCGTGCTGCCTGCTCCTGCCTCCCGTGGCCGGCTGTGCTGCCGCGGAGGCCTCACCGCCCCCTACTACTCCCACCGCTGGCCAGGCCATCGCTCCACTCACCCACACCCCCTGTTATTCTGCGGCGATGGCAGCCTCACACTGCAGCCGAACCAGTGAACGCTCGTACTCCTCTCCGCGTGGGCATCCACTGTCGCGTCTTGCCCGGCTCCGCGTCGTCCCCTTCCTAGGCATCGCCGTCGTCCACCACCGTGGTGCTATCGGCGCGGCGTGGTCAATGTGGTCAACGACCGACTTCCATCGGAAGAGTACTATACGTGGAGAGGCTGACAGCTGGGTCCACGGCAGCCGCAAGGAAGTGCCTCCTTATTACGCGGAAAATAATTATTCCTCAACCTGATAGCGGGGACCCACCGGACGGGCCACCAGTATTTTGCGAAAAAATCGTTTCCCCCTGACTGCTGGGACCCATCGCTGGCCTAGCCATCCCTCTACTCACCCACACCAGCTGTTATTCTCCGGCGACGACAGACGAACCAGTAAACCCTCGTACAGTCGTACTCCCCTCTGCGTGGGAAACAACTGCTGAGTCTTCCCTGCCTCCGTGTCGTCGCCTTCCTAGGCCTCGCCGTCGTCCACCGCCGTGGTGCTCTCGGCGCAGCGTGGTCAATGTGGTCAACGACCGACTTCCATCGGAAGAGTACTGTGCGTGGAGACGCTGACAGCTGGGTCCACGGCCGCAGCAAGGAAGTGCCTCCTTATTACGCGCAAAATAATTATTCCTCCACCTGACAGCGGGGACCCACCGGACGGGCCACCGTATTTCGCGAAAAAAACGTTTCCCCCTGACTGCTGGGACCCACCAGCTACACCTTCGCACGCAAGAAAGTGCGTCCGGGCAAGAAAAAAACAAAACGATTCGCCCCCCTGACTGCTGGGACCCACCAGCTACATTTTCGCACGCAAGGAAGTGCCTGATAGTCGGGACCCACCTGGTCGAAGCGTATGTAGCGTTGTCATTCTGGTCGCGAAAGTGTACGTACATATATACTGGTGGATGTAGAGGCGCGCACGTGTCGTAGTAGAGGCGCGCACGTAGCATGTACACGTACGTACAGCGGCCAGGGTGCAAGAAAGAAAATACGGCCACGTATGTGTACATACGGGCGGGGTCTCGAACGCCTACTCGCGCATATGTACGGCGAGGGCTCGTTGACATGGCTGGGTCGGAACGGAGAAACAGTGTCGTCCTCGTGTTCATGGGGAGGCAACAAAATGCGTCGTGTTCATGGGGAGGCAACGGAATGCGTCGTGTTCATCGGGAGGCAACGGAACGCGTGGGAGCCAACGGTGTGGGTCAGAACAGAATGCGTGGTCTTGTTCATCGGGAGGGCTTGGACGGAACAGGCGATGGAAACGAGGCTTGGCGTACCGCACAACGGAGGAAACTGACCTCCTATGTTCGGAACGGGGTCCTGTTGATCGGGAGGGGTGTGGCGTATCGCAAAACGGAGGAAACGGACCCCCTACGTTCGAAACGGGGGTCCTGTTGATCGGGAGGGGTGTGGCGTACGGCAAAACGGACGAAACGGACCTCCTACAGTCGAAACGGGGGTCCTGTTGATCGGGAGGGGTGTGGCGTACCGTAAAACGGACGAAATGGACCTCCTACGGTCGAAACGGGGGTCCTGTTCATCGGGAGGGGTGTGGCGTACCGCAAAACGGGACTCCACGGGATACTGTTCATCTCCACCGTCGACCTCCTCCAGCCTCCACGGGCTACCGTCGACCTCCTCCAGCCTCCATGGGCTCCTGTTCATCTAGCCTCCACCGCGCGCTACTCCACCGGCTACTGTTCAACCACCCCTCCACGGGCACCCCTCCACCGTCTACTGTTCATACAGCCCTCCACACCACGGGGTCTTGTTCAACCACCCCTCCACGGGCACCCCTCCACCGTCTACTGTTCATCCAGCCCTCCACCACACCACGGGGTCCTGTTCATCCAGAGGCAATGCCACCGCTCACTGTTCATCCAAACCCCCCGCAACGCTCACTGTTCATCCCAGAGGCAGCATCGATCGGCTTCAGTTAGCAGCAGTAACGAAGGAATCGCTCGATCGGGTTTAGTTCACAGCCATCGATCGATCGCTCGGGTTCAGTAACGCGTAGCCTGCAGTGCAATCGCTCGGGTTCAGTTAGAGCCCAACGCCTCGCTCGGGTTCAGTTAGAGCCAACGCCTCGCACACACGCGCGTACGTGTATGAGAGAAACGCGCATCGCTCGGCCCCCGACCTCCCACCGTAACCGGGAACTCTCCGAAATTTTCCTCGCCCTCGCTTCTACCACGGTTTTTTCCGTCATGGACGGCCCAAAGAATTTCATGCAGCTGCGTCTCCGGCCCGCCCAGGACGAAAAGCCCATTTTCTGTCATGATTTTTTGTCATAGAAGTAGGAGCCCACCACATCTATGATGATACCGGGTTTTGTGACCATTATCGTCATAGAAGTGTCATATGTATGACAGAAAAAACATTCGTTCGGCCCAAAATGTCACGGATGTGTCTTTTTTTTGTAGTGAAATATCTTTGCAAGTCTCTTTGAATTATTAGTTTGGTTTGGCCTACTAGATTGATCTTTCTTGCTATGGGAGAAGTGCTTAGCTTTGGGTTCAATCTTGCAGTCTCCTTTCCCAGTGACAGCAGGGGCAGTAAGGCACATATTGTATTGTTGCCATCGAGGATAAAAATATGGGGTTTATATCATATTGCTTGAGTTTATCCCTCTACATCATGTCATCTTGCCTAATGCGTTACTCTGTTCTTATGAAGTTAATACTCTAGATACATGCTGGATAGCGGTCGATGTGTGGAGTAATAGTAGTAGATACAGAATCGTTTCGGTCTACTTGTCGCGGACGTGATGCGTATATACATGATCATGCCTAGATATTCTCATCACTATGCACTTTTCTATCAATTGCTCGACAGTAATTTGTTCACCAACCGTAGATCATACTGTCTTGAGAGAAGCCACTAGTGAAACCTATGGCCCCCGGGTCTATGTTCCATTATATTATTTTCCTATCAATTTACTATTTCTTCCATCTTTTATTTTGCAATATTTACTTTCCAATCTATATCATAAAAATACCAAAAATATTTATCTTATTATCTCTATGAGATCTCACTTTTGCAAGTGGCCGTGAAGGGATTGACAACCCCTTTTTGCGTTGGTTGCAAGGTTCTTATTTGTTTGTGTAGGTACGAGGCCACTTGCGTGTAACCTCCTACTGGATTGATACCTTGGTTCTCAAAAACTTAGGGACATACTTACGCTACTTTGCTGCATCACCCTTTCCTCTTCAAGGGAAAACCAACGCATGCTCAAGAGGAAGCAGGAGGCAGGGGTGCAAGGTTGGTCGGTCGAGAGGAGGTTGGGGAAGATGGGTACTAGTGCTATTAGGACAGGAGGCTACTCCCAGTGCCGCGTTTAGGATTGAGTGGCATCATGTTTATTTTTTCAGTACAAATGACCCTGGGTAGGAGCCATTCACTTTCAAGAATTGTGAGGGTTCAATGATCAAAGGTAATCTAATACCATATAGTTATTCTATTATGCTAGATCATCTAACCTATTAGTTATAGGTTCATTTATTTAGATTGGACGGCTTCCGATCGCTCAGAAAACACAAGTTCAACACGCTTCCTTTCCTCAAATCTTAATTGGTTCTTAAAGAAGGTTCTAGGTTAGCTATGAATGATTGTCTTCTAGCCTGACAGTAGTATAACTTTCTCTCTTGCAGATGATCTAGCATAAATAGAGGGGGGGGGGGACAGTAAATATAGAGAAATCAAATGCATCACCATGCATGACATGGCAACATGATGTGTTAGAGGAGACCTATTGTAGTTCTACACGTTACAGAAGGAGCGGGAAAATATCTCTGGATATTTCCCTAGCTTTAGGTAGTTATCGGAAATACGATTCGGAGGGGAAGGTTCCATGTTTGCTATGTTGGAAGCATGTGTCAAGTATGTAGATGGCATATTCGGATTCGTCATATATTTCTGAGCAACATTCATATATAAATTGTTTTGATTGGTGTTAAGGTTTATTTTCCATTAATTTTCAAAGTTAATCATTTTTTGAATTTTCTGAAATAATTAATATTTTGAAATTAAATTGGAAATTCCTCGGTGCACGCAGAGGCTGACAGTGGGCCCTGTTGATTGCTGAGTCAGCAGTCAGCAGTCACTGACCAGGGGGCCAACATGTCACTCACTGATCAAGTTAACAACAGTTTTTATTTAAAACTTAACCAATTTAGTTAATGGCCTGGCGCCCGTTGTCAATGGGGTTAGCTGGGTTGAATTAAGTGGCTAATGACACCACATCAGTAGTTAACGGCGGCTAACCGCCGGTGCTAAACAGGAGCACCGGAGTTGCCCGTCTGGCCAACTGCGGCGGCCATTTGTCATGTGGTTTGGCCCTACGGGTTCCTGAGATCGAGCAGTGTCTGTATGTGGTGGTAGTAGGCGTGGAAATGGCTGGAGTCGAGCGCAGCATTATCGGTGGCGGCGGCAGTGTTTGGTGGCAACTCGTGTGTGCGGTTCTGGCTAGCTATCGCGTGAGCAAAAGAGCAGGACGGCTCCAATGGATCTCCACGAGCATGCGCGCACCACCAGACGAAGCTATGGGCCCGACAGTGGCGAGATCATAAGCAATGGAGGACGGCCGGGCCGGAGCTTGAGGGGGAGACGGCAACGGGGCTCTAGGGGGGAGTAAGGAGGAGTCGAGGCGGGTCGGACGCACACTGTGAGGCTCAAGGTTGCTGGCGATAGGCTTAGGAGCGCAGGGATGGAGCAGATCGATGGCTCGGAGCGGTGGTGACCCGAGGTATACGACGACGGCGATCCGATGATGGGGTGCTCGCCGGCTGGCGTTCGTTGGCGTAGAGGCAGTAGCGGACGGCGGCGACCCTCCGAGACACGGCGGAAGGGCACAGGGAGGCCTGTGGCCGCATAGAAGACGCGGCGGCGGAGATGGCCGCGTCGGGTGCTCCTCCAAATCGGGGCAGAGAGTAAGAGGATGAGGGGGTGAGAACTGGGGGTCGCTAGGGTTCCGAGGGAGGGAGGGGCGCTCGAGGCGACTAGTAGGGCGCCGGGGTCGCCAATGGCCAGCACGTGGCCATCCATGGCCATGGACGGAAAAAGTCCATTTTAAACCCTAAACTCGTAGAGGTTGGCGAAACGAACCCTCAGGTCGAAATCCCTGTCGATTGTACCATGAACGACACAATACCTGTCTAAATCGAACCCGGACATCATTTGGCAAACATGGATTGTCGACGTGGCAAAGGATGGCCGGGATTTGTGGCATTTAGTATGGCGCACATTCTGCTCCCCATTAGGCCAGCCTCCTATAGTCTTTTTTCTGTTTCTTTATTAATTTTGTCTATTTCCTTTTTAATTCTTTTACTTCTCTTTTTGTGTTTATTTTTTGTTTTCCAGAATTTGAAATTGGTTAAAAAATTGAAGAAAAATGTTCAGAATTTCAAAAAATGATCATGTTTTTTATTTTTCTTTAAAATTCAAATTTTTTTACTAGTTTTAAAAAATATCCACGTATTAGAAAATATGTACGCCTTTCAAAACATGTTTGTTTTCAAATTCTGTTCTGGCGTTTGAAAAAAATCCTATTTCGAAATTTGTTCGCAATTTTTTTAAATGTTCCTGTTTTCAATTTTGTTCCGGAGTTTCGAAATTTGAAAAATGATGGTGTTCTAATTTCGTTCGCAATTTTTTAAAAATGATCCTGTTTTCAAAGTTTGTTCTCAAGTTCCAAAATTTTAAAATGATCGTGCTTCAAATTTTCTTCGGGAGTTTCAAAATTGTGCGCAAATTTTAAAAATATTCATGTTTTCAATTTTTTCTTTTGTTTCAAAAAAGTTCCCTGTTCTCAATACTGTTCGCGTAGCAAGAAATTGTTTTGGAATTTGAAATATGTTCGCACTTTCAAAATAAATGTTCGTGTTTGAGCTTGCCAAATTTTACTCACAGTATTTAAACTTGTTCGCTATTTCATACAACATTCATGATTTTCCAAATTTCAAAAATGTTTGGGTCTGCTTCCGTGTTCGTTTTTAAGACCTCGTGCTGCTTCAAGGAACAGGAAGCTGTGTATGTCAACTGGCTACAATACTTCTTTGGATTCATCAGGTCTCCTGTTTGAACCTTCCGGAGCACAAGGAAACACAAACGCCCACACGTCCAGTGCCGTTTGCATGAATCTTGGCACGAAAAGGCTGATTTTGTGTGCCACGTAGAACAAGTCGGGGCGTGCGGTGGAACTGCCGTCGCGCCCGCACACCACGCCCGACTACGATTGCCGTCTCCCACGTCTCGCCACTTCGCCCCCCTCGCGGTTCATTTACTCCCCTCCCCATTCATTACTCCCAGACCCACTATCCAGACCAGTTGCATTCGATTGAGGAGAAACTGAGAGGAAAAGGCGACGGCGGCGGCAGAAGAGTCGACCGCATTCGTGGCCGTTGGTGGGGCTCACCGGACCGGAGCGTCGTCGCCGTAGAGCCGCAGATTGAAGGTAATGCTCCATCCCACGCTCACATTACTGCCTGCGATTTCCGCCCCCTCCCTCTGTGGTCAATTTCGCTCGAGTTTCCTCGAGATTCTGGCGGATTCGCGGTGCTCCGGCGTCCTCGTCGGCGGTGGAGTCCCGTGCTTGCCGTTTAGGGTGGCATTGCGCAGTTTCGTCGCCGCTGCGGTGGAAGTCATGCCGGTGTGGCCCGGCCTGTCCGCAGCCACATCCGGGTTTTGCCTTGCGATTGAGCGGGCGATTTTTCTAGATGTTAGTTATGTTTTGCCTCGAAATGCTATGGCCATCGGTGTAGGGAGTTTTTTGTTGTTAAATTTCAGGGTATGATAGTTGCCAATGAACCCTAGATCTAGTTAGGTGCATTTCAAAGTGTAGGATAATGGGAGCCATGGCATTTTTGAACAACTATCTTCACTGATGGCAACTAATTTCCTGATCAACCGTTTCAGTTGCCACATCTATGCTTTCCATGTGGCAATTAATTTTGTGAACACACTATGGCTGTTGCCATGCCATAGGCAGGATAATGGCAAATTCACTGTACTATAGACTCAGTTTGCGTTTTGCCATGCTGACTTGTGATATCTGAACATATTTGACTGTATTACATGGCAAATCATTTTTTATATGAGGCCAGGGTGTGAATTGCCATATTACATGTTGTGTAGTGGAAGTTGTCTACCCTTTTTTGAAGTGCCTTGCATTAACATGGCAACTTGAACCTAGTACATTGCTTGTGAATACATGGCAACTCATTTTTATATGAGGCCAGGGTGTGAGTTGCCACATTATATGTTTGTGCAGTGGAAGATGTCTGCCCTTCTTTGGAGAGCCTTGGGCTAACATGGCAACTTGAACATTTTTAAAGTGCCTTACGATCTGTACATTTTTTTATGAAGCCAATGTATTTAGTTGCCACATTTCATGTTGGACAATCCTAGGGGGGTGTTCCTATGATCTTCCTCATTTGCCACTTTCAATTGAGCCAATATGGCAAGTAGATTCTGCTAGCTAGCAACTGCTTCCTTCATAAGCTCATACACGTCCAGTTGCCATGCTTCTGCAATTGCTTTTCCATTTTGATTTATTTTTTCTTCCTTTTTGTGCATGTTCAGCACATGGCAATTACTGCCCTCTTCAGATGCTTAAACTTTGGGGCAACCATTAGAGTTTTCATTTTTTGTTAATCGAAGATATCAAGTGAATATTTACTTTATGCATTTCTTTCTGTATGTGTCGGCTATGTTTTCACTTCACCCTAACGTGTGTTTTGTTCTTACCTTAGCACAATGGCTCGCGGCGACCATCAAGAGGATGATGATGACTTCATGGAGTTACTGCAACAGAATCGCGCAACTGGGCGCACAAAAGATGGCGATGAGGTCACTTTCCACCCCCATATGTTTTAATGTCACATTGAGTTTGCAATCTTCCGTTAGAAACCAAATTTTCACGACATTGAAACAATGCAACAAATGATCCTTTTTCCGTTATGCAAAAGAAGAAACGTTATCGCAATAGGGCTTCGCAAGAACGCCTGACTATATTGACCGAGGGATTTACTGACGAGCAGAAGGGAGCTACTGGTGAGATGGGGGTGCAGGCTCTAATGGATGTTCGGTGCAAGAACCTAGTCTACCCTGTATGGGACTGACTCGGTGAGATTTATGATCCTGCCTCCAGGGAATTTGTGATTCCGGGATGTGGGCTTGTAGCAGAAGGAAAGGGCGATAAAACTAGTTTTTTCTTTGTCTTCCTTAGCTATATAGACTTGCTGATACCCAGAGTAGGCGTGAAGACTGCCTTTGGACGAGGAATCCGTATTCTGCACTTTGGGTGTGCCCCGTGGAGAAATGGAAGTCCCTTATGAGGTGAATAATAAGATCAAGGAAGCCTTGTTCGCCCGTTTGTTTCCTGGGATGGCATCCATGCCGAATACGACTGTGCTGGCAACTTCGCTGAAAGATGTGAAGAACATGAATTGGTGTAAATTCATCGCGGACTTCCTGCACGATGCATTCTCAAACAAGATGTACTAGAAGGGCTGTCGCCTGCACTTAATGGTATTTTTTCCTACTCTTTTGCAAATCTCTTACCACTATTGAACGTTTTCCCAAATCAACATGTCAGTTGTTGATAAGTGTGAACCGTACAAGATCATGCATGGCAACCCTTTTGTATTCATTGTTTATGTGAATTGTTTACATGTGAATGTGACTTTTGTTTGATCCATGGCATCTGTGGTTCCTGCCTACAAGGCAATAGCATTTTTCAACAACACAAAAAAGTGTTCATTTCATACATCCACTCTATGTTTATACAATTTGCATGGCAACCATGATGTTGAGCTTGTGGCAACTACCAGCATAACAAGATGGCAACTGCCAGCACAACTTGATGGCAACTAACACAGATAGATGGAAAACTGTTTCCCTTCATTCCCCTTCAACTTGATGACTGAAGGGCTATACATTAGCTTCTTTTTCAACATAGCATGATGGCAACTGACATATTTTATTTTTAATTGTGTATACCAGCTCATGTACATTGATCGTATTGACCTGTCCACCGTCGACTTTAGTGGGATAGGAGGCCCGCCGCCTCGACATAAGTTTGCTGTCTCTGCGTGGACGTACGATGCTGTCAAGGCTGTGCTTGCCGCAGATAGGATAACTGATACGAAATATGGGAAACTGCAGGTTAGTTCCGCCTCCTTTCTTGCATGTCATTCTTCAATTTGGATGTTGCATAACATCTGAAAAAATCCCCATACGGCAACCATCTGTGGCTAACAAGAGATAAATACCTTGTTAGTCATGGATGTCTGCGCATGGCACCCATTTCTGACGCCACACGGCAACTCCGCCATCCGTGTTGAAACTTCTTATTTCTCCCTCTTTTTTTGCAATACATGAATTGTTAGTCACTGTTCCTTATTTTCTCTCTTACATCTTTGTTGTTTTTGATGATTTCCAGCTGATGGCCAAGCATGCTATAGACTACAACATGTTTGGTGGGCCTCAAAACTTTGGCAAGTGGATGGATGTGCATTCAGCTCCATCTTGTCCTGCTGATGTAATCAAGGATGTTTATTTTGTTTTTTGAATTTGTTTTCCTCTTATATATATATATATGTATATGGTTGTTTTGGTTTATTTGTTCTTACGCATGTGACTCTAATATGGTTGGTTACTGTTACTTTTTGTTTCGTGCTTAGGCGAGGGCACCTGTTGAGCATCTAGTTGGGCAGTTTGCTTCCGGCATGACCAGCTGGCTCGGGAAGTTTGCTGAGGGTTGGACGGCACATAATGGCTCTGACAGTGATGCGATTGCGAGGCAGTTCACACAATTTGTTGGAGAATGGACACAACGGCCAACTGGTTGCCGTGGCCGGTACGACTACAACAGCTTCCAGGAGCTCCCTGACACGCAAGATGAACTAGATGGAGATGCTGGTCTCGACAAGGACGATGATGATGACATGGAGAATATGCAATATGAAACCGACGACGATGAACATGTTGATGTTTGCTACCTCTTGAGCACTGCATTGGTTTTCCCTTGAAGAGGAAAGGGTGATGCAGTAAAGTAGCGTAAGTATTTCCCTCAGTTTTTGACAACCAAGGTATCAATCCAGTAGGAGACCACGCTCAAGTCCCACACACCTACACAAACAAATAAGAACCTTGCAACCAACGCGATAAAGGGGTTGTAAATCCCTTCACGGCCACTTGCAAAAGTGAGATCCAAAAGGGATGATAAGATAATATTTTTGGTATTTTTATGATAAAGACTAAAAGTAAAGAAAGCAAAATAAACGGCAAAAGCAATAGCTTGTTGATGGAAGATTAATATGATGGAAAATAGACCCGGGGGCCATAGGTTTCACTAGTGGCTTCTATCAAGATAGCATAAGTATTACGGTGGGTGAACGAATTATTGTCGAGCAATTGATAGAATTGAGCATATATATGAGAATATCTAGGTATGATCATGTATATAGGCATCACGTCTGTGACAAGTAGACCGTCTCCTGCCTGCATCTACTACTATTACTCCACACATCGACCGCTATCCAGCATGCATCTAGAGTATTAAGTTCGTAAGAACAGAGTAACGCTTTAAGCAAGATGACATGATGTAGAGGGATAAACTCATGCAATATGATATAAACCCCATCTTTTTATCCTCGATGGCAACAATACATTACGTGTCGTTTCCCCTACTCTCACTGGGATTGAGCACCGCAAGATTGAACCCAAAGCTAAGAACTTCTCCCATTGCAAGAAAGATCAATCTAGTAGGCCAAACCAAACTAATAATTTGAAGGACTTGCAAAGATAACCAATCATACATAAAAGAATTCAGAGGAAATTCAAATATTGATCATAGATAATCTTGATCATAAACCCACAATTCATCGGATCTCGACAAACACACCGCAAAAGAAGAGTTACATCAAATAGATCTCCAAGAGAATCGAGGAGAACTTTGTATTGAAATCCAAAAGAGAGAAGAAGCCATCTAGCTAATAACTATGGACCCGAAGGTCTGAGGTAAACTACTCTAAGCATCATCGGAGAGGCTATGGTGTTGATGTAGCAGCCATCCGCGATCAATGCCCCCTCCGGCGGAGCGCCGGAAAAGGCCCCAAGATGGGATCTCACGGGTACAGAAGGTTGCGGCAGTGGAAATAGGGTTTTTGCTCTGTCTTTGATGGTTTGGGGGTACGTAGGTATATATAGGAGGAAGAAGTATGTCGGTGGAGCCACGAGGGGCCCACGAGGGTGGAGGGCACGCCCAGGGGGGGCTAGGCGCGCCCCCCTACCTCGTGGCTTCCTCGTTGGTTGCTTGACGTCCACTCCAAGTACTCTGTATCACGTTGGTTCCGAAAATCACGTTCCCGAAGGTTTCATTCCATTTGGACTCCGTTTGATATCCTTTTCCTTCGAAGCACTGAAATAGGCAAAAAAACAGTAATTCGGGCTGGGCCTCCGGTTAATAGGTTAGTCCCAAAAATAATATAAAAGTGTATAATAAAGTCCATTAAACATCCAAAACAGAATATAATATAGCATGGAACAATAAAAAATTATAGTTACGTTGGAGATATATCAAGCATCCCCAAGCTTAATTCCTGCTCGTCCTCGAGTAGGTAAATGATAAAAACAGAATTTTTTATGTGGAATGCTACTTAGCATAATTTTCAATGTAATTCTCTTATTTGTGGTATGAATATTCAGATCCGAAAGATTCAAGATAAAAGTTTAATATTGACATAAAAGTAATAATACTTCAAGCATACCAACTAAGCAATTATGTCTTCTCAAAATAACATGGCCAAAGAAAGTTCATGCCTACAAAATCATATAGTTTGGTCATGCTCCATTTTCATCACACAAGAATGCTTTCATCATGCACAACCCCGATGACAAGCCAATCAATTGTTTCATACTTTAGTAATCTCAAACTTTTTTCAACTTTCACGCAATATATGAGCGTGAGCCATGGATATAGCACTATGGGTGGAATAGAATATGATGATGGGGGTTATGTGGAGAAGACAAAATAGGAGAAAGTCTAACATCGATGCGGCTAATCAACGAGCTAGGGAGATGCCCATCGATTGATGTCAATGCAAGGAGTAGGGATTGCCATGCAACGGATGCCCTAGAGCTATAAATGCATGAAAGCTCAACAAAAGAAACTAAGTAGGTGTGCATCCAACTTGCTTGCTCACGAAGACCTAGGGCATTTGAGGAAGCCCATTGTTGGAATATACAAGCCAAGTTCTATAATGAAAAATTCCCACTAGCATATGAAAGCGACAAAACAAGAGACTCTCTATCGTAAAGATCATGGTGCTACTTTGAAGCACAAGTGTGGAAAAAAGGATAGTAGCATTGCCCCTTCTTTATTTTCTTTTTTGGGCCTTTTCTTTAATTTGGCCTTTTTTAGGGACAATGCTCTATGAATGATGATCATCACACTTCTATTTATTTACAACTCAATGATTATAACTCGATACTAGAACAAAGTATGACTCTATATGAATGCCTCCGGCGGTGTACCGGGATCGGCGATGAATCAAGAGTGACATGTATGAAATAATATGCATGGTGGCTTTGCCACAAATACGATGTCAACTACATGATCATGCAAGGCAATATGACAATGATGTGGAAAGTTGCATGGCAATATATCTCAGAATGGCTATGGAAATGCCATAATAGGTAGGTATGGTGGCTGTTTTGAGGAAGATATAAGGAGGTTTATGTGTGATAGAGCGCATCGTATCATGGGGTTTGGATGCACCGGCGATGTTTGCACCAACTCTCAAGGTGAGAAAGGGCAATCCACGGTACCGAAGAGCTAGCAATGATGGAAGGGTGAGAGTGCGTATAATCCATGGACTCAACATTAGTCATAAAGAACTCACATACTTATTGCAAAAATATACAAGTGATCAAAAACCAAGGACTACGCGCATGCTCCTAGGGGGATAGATTGGTAGGAAAAGGCCATCGCTCGTCCCCGACCGCCACTCATAAGGAGGACAATCAAAGAACACCTCATGTTTCAAATTTGTTACACAACGTTTACCATACGTGCATGCTACGGGACTTGCAAACTTCAACACAAGTATTTCTCAAATTCACAATTACTCAACTAGCACAACTTTAATATTACTACCTCCATATCTCAAAACAATCATCAAGCATCAACTTTTCTTAGTATTCAACGCACTTATAAGAAAGTTTTTACTAATCTTGGATGCCTATCATATTAGGACTAATTTCACAATTTAAGAAAATTACCATGCTATTTTGTAGGACTCTCAAAAATGATATAAGTGAAGCATGAGAGAACAATAGTTTTTATAAAACAAACCACCACCGTGCTCTAAAAGATATAAGTGAAGCACTAGAGGAAAAACTATATAGCTCGAAAGATATAAGTGAAGCACATAGAGTATTCTAATAAATTCCGAATCATGTGTGTCTCTCTGAAAAGGTGTGTACAACAAGGATGATTGTGGTAAACTAAAAAGCAAAGACTCAATTCATACAAGACGCTCCAAGAAAAACACATATCATGTGGTGAATAAAAATATAGCTCCAAGTAAAGTTACCGATGGACGAAGACGAAGGAGGGGATGCCTTCCGGGGCCAAGCTTTGGATTTTTGGTGTCCTTAGATTTACCTTGGGGTGCCTTGGGCATCCCCAAGCTTAGGCTCTTGCCACTCCTTGTTCCATAATCCATCAAATCCTTACCCAAAACTTGAAAACTTCACAACACAAAACTTAATAAAAATCTCGTGAGCTCCGTTAGCGAAAGAAAACAAAACACCACTTCAAGGTAATGTATTGAACTCATTCTTTATTTATATTGGTGTTAAACCTAGTGTATTCCTAAAGGAAATATGCCCTAGAGGCAATAATAAAGTTATTATTTATTTCCTTATATCATGATAAATGTTGATTATTCATGCTAGAATTGTATTAACCGGAAACATAATACATGTGTGAATACATAGACAAACAGAGTGTCACTAGTATGCCTCTTCTTGACTAGCTCGTTAATCAAAGATGGTTATGTTTCCTAGCCATAGACATAAGTTGTCATTTGATTAACTCGATCACCTCATTAGGAGAATGACGTGATTGACTTGACCCATTCCGTTAGCTTAGCACCCGACCGTTTAGTATGTTGCTATTGCTTTCTTCATGACTTATACATGTTCCTCTGACTATGAGATTATGCAACTTCCGTTTACCGGAGGAACACTTTGTGTGCTACCAAACGTCACAATGTCAATGGGTAATTATAAAGGTGCTCTATAGGTGTCTCCAAAGGTACTTGTTGGGTTGGCGTATTTCGAGATTAGGATTTGTCACTTCGATTATCGGAGAGGTATCTCTGGGCCCACTCGGTAATGCACATCACTATAAGCCTTGCAAGCATTGTGACTAATAAGTTAGTTGCGGGATGATGTGTTACGGAACGAGTAAAGAGACTTGCCGGTAACGAGATTGAACTAGGTATCGAGATACCGACGATCGAATCTCGGGCAAGTAACATACTGATGACAAAGGGAACAACGTATGTTGTTATGCGGTCTGACCGATAAAGATCTTCGTAGAATATGTGGGAGCCAATATGGGCATCCAGGTCCCGCTATTGGTTATTGACCGGAGACGTGTCTCGGTCATGTCTACATAGTTCTCGAACCCGTAGGGTCCGCACGCTTAAAGTTACGATGACAGTTTTATTATGAGTTTATGTATGTTGATGGACCGAGGGAGTTCGGAGTCCTGGATGAGATCAGGGGCATGATGAGGAGTCTCGAAATGGTCGAGACGTAAAGATCGATATATTGGACGACTATATTCGGACTTCGGAAAGGTTCCGAGTGATTCGGGTATTTTTCGGAGTACCGGAGAGTTACGGGAATACGTATTGGGCCTTATTGGGCCATACGGGAAAGAAGAAAAAGGGCCTCAAGGGTGGCCGCACCCCTCCCCTTGGTCTGGTCCGAATTGGACTAGGGAAGGGGGGCGCCCCCTTCCTTCCTTCTCTTTTTCCCTTCCTCTTTTCCTATTCCATATGGGAGGTGGAATCCTACTAGGACTAGGGAGTCCTAGTAGGACTCCACACTTGGTGCGCCCCCTCCTAGGGCCGGCCTCCTCCTCCCTTGCTCCTTTATATACGGGGGCAGGGGGGCACCCCAGAGACACAATAATTGATCCTTGAGATCTCTTAGCCGTGTGCGGTGCCCCCCTCCACCATATTACACCTCGATAATACCGTTGCGGAGCTTAGGCGAAGCCCTGCGTCGGTGGAACATCATCATCGTCACCACGCCGTCGTGCTGAAGAAACTCTCCCTCAACACTCTGCTGGATCGGAGTTCGAGGGACGTCATCGAGCTGAACGTGTGTAGAACTCGGAGGTGCCGTGCGTTCGGTACGTGATCGGTCGGATCGTGAAGACGTACGACTACATCAACCGCGTTGTGATAACGCTTCCGCTGTCGGTCTACGAGGGTACGTGGACAACACTCTCCCCTCTCGTTGCTATGCATCACCATGATCTTGCGTGTGCGTAGGAATTTTTTTTAAATTACTACGTTCCCCAACAGTGGCATCCGAGCCTGGTAAAACAACACCAACTTGACAAACTATCGTTGTGGTTTTGATGCGTAGGTAAGAACGGTTCTTGCTAAGTCCGTAGCAGCCACGTAAAACTTGCAACAACAAAGTAGAGGACGTCTAACTTGTTTTTGCAGGGCATGTTGTGATGTGATATGGTCAAGACATGATGTGATATAATGTGTTGTATGAGATGATCATGTTTTGTAACCGACTTATCGGCAACTGGCAGGAGCCATATGGTTGTCGCTTTATGGTATGAGATGCAATCGCCATGTAATAGTTTTACTTTATCACTAAGCGGTAGCGATAGTCGTAAAAGCAATAAGTTGGCGAGACGACAACGATGCTACGATGGAGATCAAGGTGTCGCGCCGGTGACGATGGTGATCATGACGGTGCTTCGGAGATGGTGATCACAAGCACGGTGCTTCGGAGATGGAGATCACAAGCACGGTGCTTCGGAGATGAAGATCACAAGCACAAGATGATGATGGCCATATCATATCACTTATATTGATTGCATGTGATGTTAATCCTTTATGCATCTTATCTTGCTTTGATTGACGGTAGCATTATAAGATGATCTCTCACTAAAATTTCAAGATAAAAGTGTTCTCCCTGAGTATGCACCGTTGCAAAAGTTCTTCGTGCTGAGACACCACGTGTTAATCGGGTGTGATAGGCTCTACGTTCAAATACAACGGGTGCAAAACAGTTGCACACGCGGAATACTCAGGTTAAACTTGACGAGCCTAGCATATACAGATATGGCCTCGGAACACAGAGACCGAAAGGTCGAGCGTAAATCATATAGTAGATATCATCAACATAGTGATGTTCACCATTGAAACTACTCCATCTCACGTGTTAATCGGACATGGTTTAGTTGCTTTGGATCACGTAATCACTTAGATGATTAGAGAGATGTCTATCTAAGTGGGAGTTCTTAAGTAATATGATTAATTGAACTTAAATTTATCATGAACTTAGTCCTGATAGTATTTTGCAAATTATGTTGTAGATCAATAGCTCGCGTTGTTGCTTCCCTGTGTTTATTTTTGTTCCTAGAGAAAAATTATGTTGAAAGATGTTAGTAGCAAAGATGCGGATTGGATCCATGATCTGAGGATTATCCTCATTGCTGCACAGAAAAATTATGTCCTTGATGCACCGCTAGGTGACAGATCTATTGCAGGAGCAGATGCAGACGTTATGAACATTTGGCTAGCTCAATATGATGACTACTTGATAGTTTAGTGCACCATGCTTAACGGCTTAGAATCGGGACTTCAAAGACGTTTTGAACGTCATGGGCCATATGAGATGTTCCAGGAGTTGAAGTTAATATTTCAAGAAAATACCCGAGTTGAGAGATATGAAATCTCCAACAAGTTCTATAGCAAAAAGATGGAGGAGAATCGCTCAACTAGTGAGCATGTGCTCAGATTGTCTGGGTACTACAATCACTTGAATCAAGTGGGAGTTTATCTTCCAGATAAAATAGTGATTGACAGAATTCTCTAGTCACCATCACCAAGTTAGTAGAACTTCGTGATGAACTATGGTATGAAAGGGATGACGAAAGTAATTCCCGAGCTCTTCGTGATGCTGAAATCGACGAAGGTAGAAATCAAGAAAAACATCAAGTGTTGATGGTTGACGAGACCACTTCAAGTGTTGATGGTTGATGAGACCGCTAGTTTCAAGAAAAGGGCAAAGGGAAAAAGGGGAACTTCAAAAAGAACGGCAAGCAAGTTGCTGCTCAAGTGAAGAAGCCTAAGTCTGGTCCTAAGCCTGAGACTAAGTGCTTCTACTGCAAAGGGACTGGTCACTGGAAGCGGAACTACCCCAACTATTTGGTGGATAAGAAGGATGGCAAAGTGAACAAAGGTATATTTGATATACAGATTATTGATGTGTACTTTACTAGTGTTTATAGCAATCCCTCGGTAATTGATACTGGTTCAGTTGCTAAGAGTAGTAACTCGAAACGGGAGTTGCAGAATAAACAGAGACTAGTAAAACTGAACAAAGGTATATTTGATATACAGATTATTGATGTGTATTTTACTAGTGTTTATAGCAACCCCTCGGTAATTGATACTGGTTCAGTTGCTAAAGAGTAGTACCTCGAAAACGGGAGTTGCAGAATAAACAGAGACTAGTAAAAGGCGAGGTGATGATGTGTGTTGGAAGTAGTTCCAAGATTGATATGATCATCATCGCACACTCCCTGTACTTTCGGGATTAGTGTTGAAACTAAATAAGTGTTATTTGGTGTTTGCGTTGAGCATGAATATGATCTGATCATGTTTATTGCAATACGTTTATTCATTTAAGTTAGAGAACAATTGTTGTTCTATTTACATGAATAAAACCTTTATGGTCATACACACCAACGAAAATGGTTTGTTGCATCTCGATCGTAGTGATACACATATTCATAATATTGAAGCCAAAAGATGCAAAGTTAATAATGATAGTGCAACTTATTTGTGGTACTGCCGTTTAGGTCATATTGGTGTAAAGCGCATGAAGAAACTCCATACTAATGGGATTTTGGAATCACTTGATTATGAATCACTTGATGCTTGCGAACCGTGCCTCATGGGCAAGATGACTAAAACACCGTTCTCCGGAACTATGGAGAGAGCAACAGATTTGTTGGAAATCATACATACAGATGTATGTGGTCCGATGAATATTGAGGCTCGTAGCAGGTATCATTATTTTCTGACCTTCACAGATGATTTGAGCAGATATGGGTATATCTACTTGATGAAACACAAAGTCTGAAACATTTGAAAAGTTCAAAGAATTTCAGAGTGAAGTGGAGAATCATCGTAACAAGAAAATAAAAGTTTCTACGATATGATCGCAGAGGTAAAATATTTGAGTTATGAGTTTGGCCTTCAGTTAAAACAATGTGAAATAGTTTCACTACTCACGCCACCTGGAACACCACAGTGTAATGGTGTGTCCGAACGTCATAACCGTACTTTATTGGATATAGTTCAATCTATGATGTCTCTTACCAATTTACCACTATCGTTTTGGGTTATGCATTAGAGACAACTACATTCACGTTAAATAGGGCACCATCAAAATCCGTTGAGACGACGCCTTATGAAGTGTGGTTTGGCAAGAAACCAAAGTTGTCGTTTCTTAAAATTTTGGGGTTGCGATGCTTATGTGAAAAAAATTCATCCTGATAAGCTCAAACCCAAATCGGAGAAATGTGTCTTCATAGGATACCCAAATGAGACAGTTGGGTACACCTTCTATCACAGATCCGAAGGCAAGACATTCGTTGCTAAGTATGGATCCTTTCTAGAGAAGGAGTTTCTCTCGAAAGATGTGAGTGGGGGGAAAGTAGAACTTGATGAGGTAACTGTACCTGCTCCCTTATTGGATCACAGAAATCTGTTCCTGTGACTTCTACACCAATTAGTGAGGAAGTTAATGATGATGATCATGTAACTTCAGATCAAGTTACTACCAAACCTCGTAGGTAAACCAGAGTAAGATCCGCACCAGAGTGGTATGGTAATCCTGTTCTAGAGGTTATGTTACTAGACCATGACGAACCTGCAAACTATGAAGAAGCGATGGTGAGCCCAGATTCCGCAAAATGGCTTGAGGCCATGAAATCTGAGATGAGATCCATGTATGAGAACAAAGTGTGGACTTTGGTTGACTTGCCCGATGATCGGCAAGCAATTGAGAATAAATGGATTGTCAAGAGGAAGACGGACGCTGATAGTAGTATCACTATCTAGAAAGCTAGAATTGTCGCAAAAAGGTTTTCGACAAGTTCAAGATGTTGACTACGATGAGAGTTTCTCACTCGTATCTATGCTTAAGTATGTCCGAATCATGTTAGCAATTGCCGCATTTTATGAAATCTGGCAAAGGGATAAACAAAACTGCATTCCTTGATGGATTTATTAAAGAAGAGTTGTATATGATACAACCAGAAGGTTTTGTCAATCCTAAAGGTGCTAACAAAATATGCAAGCTCCAGCGATCCATCAATGGACTGGTGCAAGCATCCCGGAGTTGGAATATACGCTTTGATAAGTTGATCAAAGCATATAGTTGTATACAGACTTGCGGTGAAGCCTGTATTTACAAGAAAGTGAGTGGGAGCACTACAACATTTCTAATAACTATATGTGAATGACATATTGTTGATCGGAAATAATGTAGAATTATTCTGCAAAGCATAAAGGAGTGTTTGAAAGGAGTTTTTCAAAGATAGACCTCGGTGAAGCTGCTTACATATTGAGCATCAAGATCTATAGAGATAGATGAAGACGCTTGATAAGTTTTTCAATGAGTACATACCTTAACAAGATTTTGAAGTAGTTCAAAATAGAACAGTCAAAGAAAAGAGTTCTTGCCTGTGTTACAAGGTGTGAAATTGAGTAAAGACTTAAAGCCCGACCACGGCAAAAGATAGAAAGAGAATGAAAGTCATTCCCTATGCCTTGGCCATAGGTTCTATAAAGTATGCCATGCTGTGTACCAGATCTATTGTATACCCTACACTGATTTTGGCAAGGGAGTACAATAGTGATCTAGGAGTAGATCACTGGACAGCGGTCAAAATTATCCTTACTGGAATAAGGATATGTTTCTCGATTATGGAAGTGACAAAAGGCTCGTCGTAAAAGGTTACGTCGATGCAAGTTTTGACACTAATCTAGATGACTCTAAGTCTCGGTCTAGATACATATTGAAAGTGGGAGCAATTAGCTAGAGTAGCTCCATGCAGAGCATTGTAGACATAGAAATTTGCAAAATACTTACGGATCTGAATGTGACAGACCCGTTGACTAAAATTATCTCACAAGCAAAACATGATCACACCTTAGTACTCTTTGGGTGTTAATCACATAGCGATGTGAACTAGATTACTGACTCTAGTAAACCCTTTGGGTGATGGTCACATGACGATGTGAACCATGGGTGTTAATCACATGGTGATGTGAACTATTCATGTTAAATCACATGGCGATGTGAACTAGATTATTGACTCTAGTGCAAGTGGGAGACTGAAGGAAATATGCCCTAGAGGCAATAATAAAGTTATTATTTATTTCCTTATATCATGATAAATGTTTATTATTCATGCTAGAATTGTATTAACCGGAAACATAATACATGTGTGAATATATAGACAAACAGAGTGTCACTAGTATGCCTCTACTTGACTAGCTCGTTAATCAAAGATGGTTATGTTTCCTAGACATAGACATAAGTTATCATTTGATTAACGAGATCACCTCATTAGGAGAATGACGTGATTGACTTGACCCATTCCGTTAGCTTAGCACCCGATCGTTTAGTATGTTGCTATTGCTATCTTCATGACTTATACATGTTCCTCTGACTATGAGATTATGCAACTCCCGTTTACCGGAGGAACACTTTGTGTGCTACCAAACGTCACAACGTAAATGGGTGATTATAAAGGTGCTCTACAGGTGTCTCCAAAGGTACTTGTTGGGTTGGTGTATTTCGAGATTAGGATTTGTCACTCCGATTGTCGGAGAGGTATCTCTGGGCCCACTCGGTAATGCACATCACTATAAGCCTTGCAAGCATTGTGACTAATAAGTTAGTTGCGGGATGATGTGTTACGGAACGAGTAAAGAGACTTGCCGGTAATGAGATTGAACTAGGTATCGAGATACCGACGATCGAATCTCGGACAAGTAACATACTGATGACAAAGGGAACAACGTATGTTGTTATGCGGTTTGACCGATAAAGATCTTCGTAAAATATGTGGGAGCCAATATGGGCATCCAGGTCCCGCTATTGGTTATTGACCGGAGACGTGTCTCGGTCATGTCTACATAGTTCTCGAACACGTAGGGTCCGCACGCTTAAAGTTACGATGACAGTTTTATGATGAGTTTATGTATGTTGATGTACCGAAGGAGTTCGGAGTCCCGGATGAGATCGGGGACATGACGAGGAGTCTCGAAATGGTCGAGACGTAAAGATCGATATATTGGACGACTATATTCGGACTTCGGAAAGGTTCCGAGTGATTCGGGTATTTTTCGGAGTACCGGAGAGTTACGGGAATACGTATTGGGCTTTATTGGGCCATACGGGAAAGAAGAAAAAGGGCCTCAAGGGTGGCCGCACCCCTCCCCTTGGTCTGGTCCGAATTGGACTAGGGAAGGGGGGCGCCCCCTTCCTTCCTTCTCTTTTTCCCTTCCTCTTTTCCTATTCCATATGGGAGGTGGAATCCACTAGGACTAGGGAGTCCTAGTAGGACTCCACACTTGGTGCGCCCCCTCCTAGGGCCGGCCTCCTCCTCCCTTGCTCCTTTATATACGGGGGCAGGGGGGCACCCCAGAGACACAACAATTGATCCTTGAGATCTCTTAGCCGTGTGCGGTGCCCCCCTCCACCATATTACACCTCGATAATACCATTGCGGAGCTTAGGCGAAGCCCTACGTTGGTGGAACATCATCATCGTCACCACGCCGTCGTGCTGACGAAACTCTCCCTCAACACTCGGCTGGATCGGAGTTCGAGGGACATCATCGAGCTGAACGTGTGTAGAACTCGGAGGTGCCGTGCGTTCGGTACTTGATCGGTCGGATCGTGAAGACGTACGACTACGTCAACCGCGTTGTGATAACGCTTCCGCTGTCGGTCTACGAGGGTACGTGGACAACACTCTCCCCTCTCGTTGCTATGCATCACCATGATCTTGCGTGTGCGTAGAAATTTTTTTGAAATTACTACGTTCCCCAACAATTCCAACTTCTCTATGGTTTATAAACTCTTTTACTAACCATATACTAATCAAAATAAGCAAACAACACACGAAAAACAGAATCTGTCAAAAACAAAACAGTCTGTAGTAATCTGTAACTAACGCAAACTTCTGGAACTTGGAATCAGTATTTTTTTATTGATCTGATGCAATTGGAATCGGTATTTTATCACATTCTGGTGATTTTTAACAATTGTTTTCATGAACAGAAAGTTTCTGGAATTTTTAGCAAGATCAAATAACTATCATCCAAGAATATCCTATAGGTTTCACTTGGTACAAACACTAATTAAAACATAAAAACACATCTAACCAGAGGCTAGATCAAATATTTATTCCTAAACAGGAGCAAAAAGCAAAAAAACTAAAATAAAATTGGGTTGCCTCCCAACAAGCGCTATCGTTTAACGCCCCTAGCTAGGCATAAAAGCGAGGACAGATCTAGGTATTGCCATCTTTGGTAGGCAATCCATAAGTGGTTCTCAGAATAGATTCATAAGGTAATTTTATTTTCTTTCTAGTAAAGTGTTCCATACCTTTCCTTCACGGAAATTGGAATCTAATATTTCCTTCCTTCATGTCAATAATTGCACTAATCGTTCGAAGGAAAGGTCTACCAAGAATAATAGGACATGAAGGATTGCAATCTATGTCAAGAACAATGAAATCTACGGGCACATAGTTCCTATTTGCAACAATAAGAACACCATTAATTCTTCCCATAAGTTTCTTAATAGTGGAATCCGCAAGATGCATGTTTAAAGAGCAATCATCGATATCACGGAAACCTAACAAATCACACAAAGTTTTTGGGATCGTGGAAACACTAGCGCCCAAATCACACAAAGCATAGCATTCATGATATTTCATTTTAATTTTAATAGTAGGTTCCCACTCATCATAAAGTTTTCTAGGGATAGAAATTTCCAACTCAAGTTTTTCTTCATAAGATTGCATCAAAGCATCAACGATATGTTTAGTAAAAGCTTTATTTTGACTATAAACTTGAGGAGAATTTAGCACGGATTGCAACAAGGAAATACAATCTATTAAAGAGCAATTGTCATAAATAAATTCCTTGAAATCCAAGATAGTGGGTTCATTGATATCTAAAGTTTTGACCTCTTCAATCCAACTTTTAATAATTTTTGCATCAAGATCTAAGAACTCCGAATTTTCGGGATGCCTTCTAACTAAAGTTGACTCATCTCCAGTCCCATAATTATCAAGATTCATATTGAAAAACAAATATTTAATAGGGGACACATCAATAATTTTAGATCTTCATCTTTATTCTCATAAAAATTAGGAGAACACGCTTTTACAAAGCAATCTTTCTTAGCACGCATCCTAGCGGTTCTTTCTTTGCACTCATCAGTGGAAATTCTCATGGCTTTGAGAGACTCATTGATATCATGCTTAGGTGGAATAGATCTATGTTTCAAAGACTCAACATTAAGAGAAATTCTATCCACGTTCCTAGCTAGCCAATTCATCGATCTTAGGCAATTTTTCTTCAAGCAAAGCATTGAAATTCTTTTGTGAAATCATAAATTCTTCAACACTAGTCTCAAAATCAGAGGGCATCTTATTAAAATTTCCATAATAATTGTTGTAGGAATTACCATAATTATTAGGGGAATTACTAGGATACGGCCTAGGATTAAGATTTCCTCTATAAGCATTGTTACCAAAATTGTTCCTACCAAAAAAGTTCACATCCATAGATTCATTATTATTCCCAATCAAAGCAGACAAAGGCATATCATTAGGATCGGAAGAAACACTCTTATTAGCAAACAATTTCATAAGTTCATCCATCTTTCCACTCAAACATTGATTTCTTCAATTGCATGAACATTTTTACTAGTAGATCTTTCGGTATGATATTGAGAATAATTAACCATAATATTATCTAAGAGTTTAGTAGATTCCCCTAAAATTATTTCCATAAAAGTGCCTCCCGCGGCCGAATCTAAAAGATTTCTAGGAGCAAAATTCAATCCGGCATAAATTTTTTGTATATTCATCCACAAATTCAAACCATGAGTAGGGCAATTACATATCATTAATTTCATCCTCTCCCAAGCTTGTGCAACATGTTCACGATCAAGTTCTTAAAATTCATAATATCGTTTCTAAGGGAGATGATTTTAGCGGGAGGAAAATACTTAGAGATAAAAGCATCTTTGCACTTATTCCAAGAATCAATACTATTTTTAGGCAAAGACGAAAACCAAGTTTTAGCACGATCTCTAAGCGAAAAAGGAAATAGCCTCAATTTAACAATATCGTTGTCCACATCTTTCTTTATTTGCATATCACACAAATAGACAAAGCTATTTAGATGGGTAGCGGCATCTTCGCTAGGAAGGCCGGCGAATTGATCTTGCATGACCAGATTCAACAAAGCAGCATTAATTTCACAAGATTCACCATCGGTAAGAGGAGCAATCGGAGTGCTAAGAAAATCATTGTTGTTGGTATTGGTAAAATCACACAATTTAGTATTGTCTTGAGCCATCATAACGAACAAGCAATCCAACACACAAGCAAACAAGAGGCAAGCGAAAAAGAGGCGAACGGAAAAAGAGGGCGAATAAAACAGCAAGGGTGAAGTGGGGGAGAGGAAATGGAGAGGCAAATGGTAAATAATGTAATGCGAGGGATAAGAGTTTTTGATGGGTACTTGGTATGTCTTGACTTGTGCGTAGACTCCCCGACAATGGCGCCAGAAATCCTTCTTGCTACCTCTTGAGCACTGCGTTGGTTTCCCTTGAAGGGTGATGTAGTAAAGTAGCGTAAGTATTTCCCTCAGTTTTTGAGAACCAAGGTATCAATCCAGTAGGAGACCACACTCAAGTCCCACGCACCTACACAAACAAATAAGAACCTTGCAACCAACGCGATAAAGGGGTTGTCAATCCCTTCACGGCCACTCGCAAAAGTGAGATCTGATAGAGATGATAAGATAATATTTTTGGTATTTTTATGATAAAGACTAAAAGTAAAGAAAGCAAAATAAACAGAAAAAGAAATAGCTTGTTGACGGAAGATTAATTTGATGGAAAATAGACCCGGGGGCCATAGGTTTCACTAGTGGCTTCTCTCAAGATAGCGTAAGTATTACGGTTGGTAAATGAATTACTGTCGAGCAATTAATAGAATTGAGCATTGTTATGAGAATATCTAGGTATGATCATGTATAAAGGCATCACGTCCGTGACAAGTAGACCGACTCCTGCCTGCATCTACTACTATTACTCCACACATCGACCGCTATCCAGCATGCATCTAGAGTATTAAGTTCGTAAGAGCGGAGTAACGCTTTAAGCAAGATGACATGATGTAGAGGGATAAACTCATGCAATATGATATAAACCCCATCTTTTTATCCTCGATGGCAACAATACAATACGTGTCGTTTCCCCTACTGTCACTGGGATCGAGCACCGCAAGATTGAACCCAAAGCTAAGCACTTCTCCCATTGCAAGCACTACAAGAAATATGTCAACTTGTGACCACCACTATTGGTCACTGAATGGTCATTGTTTTCCATTTGTGACCTTTTTGTGACCAAAAACAGAAGGTCAAAAGCTGGCCATCGTAAACTGAAATTAACGACCTTGCTTGTGGAATGGTCGTAGACGTTTATGACAAAAAAAGGTCATAGATTTAACAACCAATTATTTTGATCACTAGCAATCCGCCCACACCACGTCAAATCCACCGTGGCAAGCTGACATGGCACAATTATGACCAAATGAAAAGGTCGTAAAATAGAATCAGCCCGGTCCATTTTGGCCGTCTACATGGGCCAAGCCCAATAATTCAGCCCATTTTTTTCTCTTTATTTTTGCTTATCTGCATGGGCCTGGCCCAATAATTTGGCCTTTTATTTTCGGGAATGGAGCCTTTTTCTGCTGAGTTTTTTTTAAAGTCCACTATTTTTTTGGGCCACAGCCTTTTTAGTCTAGTTCTAATTTGGGCCTTGGCCTTTTTATTTTCTGGGATGAAGCCCTTTACAAAAAAAATTCTTATAGTCAACTCTTTTTTAGGCCCAAGCCTTTTTAGTCTAATTATTGTTTGGGCCTCGGCCTTTTTGCAGTCCAACTAAGTTTAATCCAAATAATATTCAGAAAATAATTCAGAAAATGCATAATTTCACAGGTTCATAACTTCACAGAAAAGGCATAGCTTCCAAAATGCTATCACAGGTTCAAACCAGTGCTCACAGGTTCAAAATGCCATCACAGGTTCAAACAAGTGCTCACAGGTGCAAAATGCAAAATGCTCCCAGGTTCACAAGATCCCAGGTTCACAAGTGCTCCCAGTTTCACTTGCCAGTGCAAAATGCAACAAACAACATAAGTTCACGACATAAGTTCACATGTTCAAAGACAAACTGCACAGCCATCAAACTACCTTAGCTCCAAAGAGAGCCATCAAGTGGGCTAACTTCTCATCCTGCTCTTGAGACTTCTTGCGCAGCAGCTCAACTTCCTTGTCACGTGCAGCTTCAGCTTCTTCCGCCTTCATCTTGATTGCCGCCAATTCTTCTTGCATCACTTCAGCTTGAAGCTCCGACCTCTCCAGCTACTGCTGAAGATCACGAACATGAGCAGCCACTTCAGCAGTTGCTTTGCCAGAGTTGTTCCTAGATGACTGGAGCCCAACATTCCCGAGGAATGTGCTTTGCTTGACTTCGGTCTTGAGCACTTCTTCAACAATTTCAACAGCAGACTTTGGCTCTTCACCTTTTGGTACCGACGCGTCCTTCATTTTTTCCATCTCAAGCTATCATATGGAGGAAAATGATAGGCATTAGTGGGAGATCTAGTTCACATTTTGCAAACCAAACCAAGCAAGAGAAACCAAACCAGCACACAAAGGGATTATTTTAAGTAACCAAACCAGCACACAAAATCTATACATAGATATTTTACTCAAACTCAAACAGAAGATGATGATGACTAGTAACTTGACAGCATTATTTGACTAGTAACTTATGTGACCTGGAGACATGCAATTGGGACAATATGATCGCTTCATTAAGCCTAGAATGGTGGTTCTATATAAGATGTCTTCCCGAGTGAGCCGATCATCAAACTAACATTCAGATTAAAATTCATCATATCATAAAAAATGCAAAAAATAGCTACAGCAAGTTCTGATATCTTTGTTGAACTATCAAACAACATCAAAGCATGGAACATAGCATGTGTTCTTGACTGGCTCCGAATCAAACAACATCAAAGCATCAAAGCATCAAACAACATCAAACATCATCAAAGCTGGTTGTGAATCAAATAGGGCTAAGGTTTCTAGACAAAAGTTTGAACTGGCTAGACAAAGCATGGAGTGACTTACTATAGCAGTCTTGACTGGCTCCGAAAACCCGTGCTTCTTGCTGGTGTGGGTGGCCTTAAACAAGTCAATCACAGACAGCTCCTCACCCATAAGCTTTTCTTTCTGAAATTTTTTTCAACAAAAATCAAAATGTTATTCAGCAAGAATCAGAAATGTTATTCAATGTGGATCAAACGGTAAGGTCTCTAGAGAAAAGTTCTCACAGTGGCAAAAATGTGTGATGTGTAGTGCCTGGAACCAGTTCTCTGATTGTACACGACTTTTTCTCGATTCATCTTGTTCGACACACAGGTGTCCTACAAAAAAGCATACTGTCAGTATGATCTAGCACTAGCATATCATGTGCAGAACATAAAGCATCAAACAAAGCACAGACAAACCTTGTGTCTTGGGGTAGACCACATCTCCATCAGAGCTTGCCATTCACCACCCGTCAGATCTGACACCGGAGACTTGATGCTGACTTTGTTTGCGGCTAAGGTATCAAAATACTTCTTCTTGATCTGATGGCGTCTGTTCTTTCAATTTTTTTGCAGAATATCTTTGCACGCGGTCTTGATGGTCTCCGAGTCCGTGTTCATCTCAAAATTTGCCTACCAAGACAACAAACAAGGTAGGAACAATATTAGTGATAATGCATAGGTGTAGCAGAAATAGATAGCACATTAACTATGAAACAAGTAGCTTACAACAACTTTCCCAATGTAGTTCTCCAATAGACTAGCATTTTTTTGTATAGCTTGAAGTGAGGAAGAACCGGAAGATGGCTTCTTGAAATGAGTCCACACTCAGAAGCAAGCTTTGTTTCCTGCAGAGGCTTCTCTGGACGCTTCATCCCTTCGGCAATTTGGATAGGCACCTTGCTACCAAGCGACTTGGTGATTCTCTCTAGCCCTTTGCTCTTTCTTAGTCTAGTCTTGGTAGTCATTGCATCTGAAAATGAAATTGAACTCATAAATTATAATAGAAATCGACAAAAGCATACATGATCATTCCATTTGGAAAATGCACTTGTAAAAGAGAGCATTGCAATGGTCAACTTGCCTGGTTGAAGCACAAGCTGCCGTTCTTCTTCATTGATGACAACATTCCTGTCAACAGAAGCTGCAACAGGGCTGAGGTCTGTGTGGATAGTGTCTGCTTCATCTATGTAGATAGTTCCTCCTTCACCTAGGCAGACAGTGCCACTTCCATCCATGCGGAGAGTGGTTCCTTCATCCATGGGCGGCAACTCATCACCCATTTGCACCGAGGTCTCAGAGTCCATGCGCAGCAGACTTTCCTGATGGTTCGTCGCAGTCGCCATCTTTGCTTTATGCCTTGTGACTCTATCAGGGGCAGGTTCATCAGGTTCCAGGTTCCTCTTTTGTTGTCCAGGAGCTGGGGCCATCACCCTTCCTGGAGGCATTGGAGCAGATGTTTCTGAGCTCTTCCTCTTCTTGCTGACTGTCTTCTTAACACCAGGCATATTCGCCCTAGATTCCTTCAGTGCCTCGTATAAACACCACGGAAAAAAGCATTAGATCACAAGAGAAATATGTGATCACAAGGAAACACATACCATACAAGAACCCCAACCCTCCAAGCAAGACAGAGTTTGCACCTTAACAGTCTTCTTCACTACGACATCATCCACTTCCTCTCCATCAATTACTTCATCCTCCTTAGGATTGTACTTTGGGTCATCATTGATAACTCCACTACCTTCTTGAACCTCATCACTTCTACCTTCTTGTACATCATTTGTTTTCCTAATCATCGACGCTATTGCACCGATGCCAAGGGATTGGAACATCCGATTGTTCCTCATCATATTTCTAGCCCTAACCTTCTCGTACTCGGTGACAGGCTCTTCTTTGCATGATAAAGGAAACGTAACTATTAGGTGAATGTTTGGAATGCATGGACAGACAGCCAAACATATCTTATGATACTTTATTCTCATTTAATCCTAGTTATTTAGGTAAGGAAGACTAACAGCACACAGGCACAATTAAGCCAGCTTATTCAGATTGCAGCAATACATTTCACTTAGCATATTAAGACACAAATTTTATGAAACTGACAGCATAACCACAAGGAGCAAGTTGCATACCAATGGTTGGCCCCATGTTGGACCTTGTCCTCCTTGCCATGGATGATCTTGAGGTGGTGCTTGCAAAATAGAATAAACAACAATCAGATACAACAGGGATAAAGTAAAATGATGCACTTGTATCAATAAAGGAAAGCATTTGGACCATCATGCACATACATGTGAAACAAACTTGATGGATCAACAATACAGTGATCTAGTGTTATTAATTAAGCAAACATGTAAGTGCACTAAACAAGTATGCATGTACACTGGAAAGATATGAAGCATCTCTTAATATCCTCACTACATCAAGCAGGAGGTAGTAATGTACATCAAGAAGGAAGTAGTAATGTACATCAAGAAATCTGCCTAGTGCCTCATATGAAGTACATGACAAGCAAGCAAAGTGCTAGTAGTACTGCTGATGCAAACCCTAACCCTATGTACGCTAGCAAGGAACTGAATTGAAGAGTGGCAGCAAGCAAGCCAGCATCCCCATGATGTACTCAAGAGACTAACAACACTTGGACTGGCATTCTACTGATTGTATTACTCTTTGTATGCCAAGAAAAAATAAACTAAACTAAGATAAATAGAAATTAGCATGTGATGAACAAAGATAACTTTAATAAATAAGAAATCAACATCAGTCACTATACATAGAAAAAATAGATTATGTAGTATGGTTCGTATATCAGGAAGTGAAAGTGTAAATCTCACATCCACCAACGGGCACGTTATGGGCATCCTCTATGAACAGGATATGCATAAGGTGCTTTCAGCATCCATAGTTTCACTTCAACAAGCTTTGATGATGATAAGCGTAAATGGGAATCTAACTCAAAACAAGAAAAAAACTCCCCGTGCATGTTCCTCTACAACCTATACAACAATTTTTTAGAAGCTTCAAGAGGGCAGCCAAACCCGGTTTGATTTGGTATATCAACCCATATAGACACATATCATGTTGAGTAAGTAAAGCATGCATGATACACTCATCCTAATCAATGTGCGGCAGCACATTCTCATAATAATGGAACAGAAAAATAGAATTCTTCTAAGACCCACAACAATTGCAAGCAAGTGGCTTTGTGTACCCCCATCACAAATGTAGGCTAACCCATACATAGGCAGACCGTCATAAACAACAGTAGCATGTAGTAGCAGCATGATTCCCTGTTGTAACTCACCCTCATCAAAATTTAGACTACTTTACCAACTAGTACAAGATTTACATATGAAGTCTGTCAAGTGAATTAGTACAAGATTTACAGGACCAACATGCACTCTTAGCAACAGTAGTCAATACATAGAGAAGCACACGCTCTTAACAACAATTGAAATCATGCATAGGTAGGACCCCATGAACCCCATGAAACCCAAACCCCATGAACACCATGAAACTCTAACCCCATGAAACCCATGAAACCCTAAGCAGAGGGAGATCATCCCCATGAATCTACATTGATCCTTCTCCATGAACAAGAAAACCAGGAGATCCATCAATCCTAACCCTAACCATCTCCATGAACTAGAGAAACGTGTACCCCATGAACCCTAACCCTAGCCATCCCCATCCCCATCGATCCATCCCCATGAACCCTAGAAGAACCCATGAGGGGAGTCTACCGAACCCTAGAAGATCTACCCATTTGATGGATAGAGGGGAGAAGTACCTAGGGGTGGATGATGTTGATGATGCAGTGGTGGTGGTCGTCGATTGCGCCGTCGTCGTCGATGTAGCCGCTGTCATCGTCGATTTAGTCGATGTAGTTGCCGTCTGATACGTCCATTTTGCATGATGCTTTTATATCAATATTTATTGCATTATGGGCTGTTATTACACATTATGTCACAATACTTATGCCTATTCTCTCTTATTTTACAAGGTTTACATAAGGAGGGAGAATGCCGGCAGCTGGAATTCTGGGCTAGAAAAGGAGCAAATATTAGAGACCTGTTCTGCACAACTCCAAAAGTCCTGAAACTCCAAGAAAGTTATTTTTGGAAGTAATAAAAAATACTGAGCCGAAGAAATACCAGAGGGGGCCCACACCCTGGCCACGAGGGTGGGGGGCGCGCCCTACCCCCCTGGGCGCGCCTCCCAGCCTCGTGGGCCCCCTGTTGGCCCTCCGGTGCCCATCTTCTGCTATATGAAGTCTTTCGTCCGAAGAAAAATCAGAAGCAAGCTTTTGAGACGAGACTCCGCCGCCACGAGGCGGAACCTTGGCGGAACTAATCTAGGGCTCCGACAGAGCTGTTTTGCCGGGGACACTTCCCTCCGGGAGGGGGAAATCATCGCCATCGTCATCACCAACGCTCCTCTCATCAGGAGTGGGCAATCTTCATCAACATCTTCACCAGCACCATCTCCTCTCAAACTCTAGTTCATCTCTTGTATCCATTCTTGTCTCTTAGTCTGGGATTGGTACCTGTAGGTTGCTAGTAGTGTTGATTACTCCTTGTAGTTGATGCTAGTTTGTTTATTTGGTGGAAGATCATATGATCTGATCCTATATGCATACTAATACTCCTCTGATTATGAACATGAATATGCTTTGTGAGTAGTTACGTTTGTTCCTGAGGACATGGGAGAAGCCTTGCTATTAGTAGTCATGTGAAATTGGTATTCGTTCGATATTTTCATGAGATGTATGTTGTCTATCCTCTAGTGGTATTATGTGAACGTCGACTACATGACACTTCACCATTATTTGGGCCTAGAGGAAGGCATTGGGAAGTAATAAGTAGATGATGGGTTGCTAGAGTGACAGAAGCTTAAACCCTAGTTTATGCGTTGCTTCGTAAGGGGCTGATTTGGATCCACATGTTTCATTCTATGGTTAGGTTTACCTTAATACTTCTTTTGTAGTTGCGGATGCTTGCAATAGGGGTTAATCATAAGTGGATGCTTGTTCAAGTAAGGACAACACCCCAGCACCGGTCCACCCACATATCAAATTATCAAAGTACCGAACGTGAATCATATGAACGTGATGAAAACTAGCTTGATGATAATTCCCATGTGTCCTCGGGAGTGCGTTTATTTATATAAGTTTTTGTCCAGGCTTGTCCTTTGTTACAAAAAGGATTGGGCCACCTTGCTGCACTTTATTTACTTTTGTTACTTGTTGCTCGTTACAAATTATCCTATCACAAAACTATCTGTTACCCATAATTTCAGTGCCTGCAGAGAATACCTTGCTGAAAACCGCTTATCATTTCCTTCTGCTCCTCGTTGGGTTCGACACTCTTACTTATCAAAAGGACTATGATAGATCCCCTATACTTGTGGGTCATCAAGACTCTTTTCTAGCGTCGTTGCCGGGGAGTGAAGCACCTTTGGTAGGTGGAATTTGGTAAGGAAAAATTTATATAGTGTGCTGAAATTTACTGTCACTTATTACTATGGAATGTAATCCTCTGAGGGGCTTGTTCGGGGTATCTTCACCACGACCTGTAGAGCAAAGAGTTGCTCCTCAAGCTACTGAACCTACTGAAGATTAAAATGTCTACTTTGAGATTCCTTCGGGTATGATAGAAAAACTGCTAGCTAATCATTTTGCAGGAGACGGAACAATGCATCCTGATGAGCACCTAATCTATGTGGATGAAGTTTGTGGATTATTTAAGCTTGCAGGTGTGCCCGATGATGTTATTAAGAACAAGGTATTCCCTTTATCTTTGAAGGGAGATGCATTGACATGGTATAGGCTATGTGATGATATGGGATCATGGAACTACAAACGATTGAAATTGGAATTTCATCAGAAGTTTTATCCTATGCATCTTGTTCACTGTGATCGCAATTATATATATAATTTCTAGCCTCGTGAAGGAGCAAGCATCGCTCAAGATTGGGGGAGGCTTAAATAAATGTTATATTCATGCCCCAATCATGAGCTCCCAAGAGAGATAATTATTCAGAAATTTATGCTTGGCTTTCTGATAACAATCGCACCATGCTCGATACTTCTTGCGCTGGCTCTTTTATGATGAAGACTATTGAATTCAAATGGGATTTATTGGAAAAAATTAAACGCAACTCTGAAGATTGTGATCTCGACGAAGGTAAGGAGTCAGGTATGACACCTAAGTTTGATTGTGTTAAATCTTTTATGGATACCGATGTTTTCCATAAATTTAGCACTAAATATGGACTTGACTCTGAGATAGTAGCTTCTTTCTGTGAATCTTTTGCTGCTCATGTTGATCTCCCTAAGGAGAAGTGGTTTAAATATCATCCTCCCATAGAAGTAAAAGTAGCTGCACCTATTAAAGTTGAAGAAAAGACTATCACTTATAATGATCCTATTGTTCCTACTGCTTATGTTGACAAACCACCTTTCCCTGTTAGAAAAAAGGATCATGCTAAAGCTTCAACTGTGGTTCGTAAAAGCAATATTAGAACCTATACACCTCCTGAGCAAGTTAAAGTTGAACTTAATATTTCTATTGTTAAAGATCTCTTGGCTGATAATATTGATGGGCATGTTATTTATTTCTGTGATGAAACTGCTAGAATTGCTAAACCTTGTGCTAAAGATAAATATAGACCTATGGTAGGCATGCCTGTTATTTCTGTTAAAATAGGAGATCATTGTTATCATGGCTTACGTGATATGGGTGCCAGTGCTAGTGCTATACCTCATGACTTATACATTTGTTCTCGGTTCCCCACAAGATAGCTTTTGCCCCATTATATTTGGTAGACCCTTCTTGAACACTGTTAATGCTAAGATAGACTGCGAAAAGGATGTTGTTACTATTGGTTTGGGTCATATGTCTCATGAGTTTAATTTCTCTAAATTTCGTAGACAACGCCGTGAAGAGGAATTGCCTAGTAAGGATGAAATTATTGGTCTTGCTTCTATTGAAGTACCTCCTAATGATCCTTTGGAACAATATTTGCTAGACCATGAAAATGACATGTTTATGAATGAAAGAAGGGAAAGTATTCTTTAAACAGGAACCTATCCTGAAACACAATTTGCCTGTTGAAATCCTAGGGGATCCTCCTCCACCCAAGGGTGATACCGTGTTTGAGCTTAAACCGTTACCTGATACTCTTAAATATGCTTATCTTGATGAGAAAAAGATATATCCTGTTATTATTAGTGCTAACCTTTCATAGCATGAAGAAGAGAGATTATTGAAAACTCTGAAGAAGCACCGTGCTGCTATTGGATATACTCTTGACGATCTTAAGGGCATTAGTCCCACTCTATGTCAACACAAAATAAATTTGGAGAAAGATGCCAAACCAGTTCGTGATCACCAACGACGGCTGAATCCTAAGATGAAAGAAGTGGTAAGAATGGAAATACAAAAGCTCCTTGAGGCAGGTATAATTTATCCCATTGCTGATAGTCAGTGGGTAAGTCCTGTCCATTGTGTCCCTAAGAAGGGAGGTATTACTGTCGTTCCTAATGATAAAGATGAATTGATTACGCAAAAATTATTACAGGTTATAGGATGGTAATTGGTTTCCGCAAATTAAATAAGGCTACTAAAAAAGATCATTACCCATTACCTTTTATTGATAAAATGCTAGAAAGATTATCTAAACATACACATTTTTGCTTTCTAGATGGTTATTCTGGTTTCTCTCAAATACCTGTGTTAGCCGATGATCAATCAAAGACCACTTTTACTTGCCCTTTCGATACTTTTGCTTATAGACGTATGCCTTTTGGTTTATGTAATGCATCTGCTACCTTTCAAAAGATGCATGATGGCTATATTCTTTGACTTTTGTGAAAAGATTTGTGAGGTTTTCATGGACGATTTCTCCGTCTATGGATCCTCTTTTGATGATTGCTTCAGCAACCTTGACCGAGTTTTGCAGAGATGTGAAGAAACTAATCTTGTCTTGAATTGGGAAAAGTGCCACTTTATGGTTAATGAAGGTATTGTCTTGGGGCATAAAATTTCTGAAAGAGGTATTGAAGTTGATAAAGCCAAGGTTGATGTTATTGAAAAGATGCCATGTCCCAAGGACATTAAAGGTATAAGAAGTTTCCTTGGTCATGCCGGTTTTTATAGGAGGTTCATTAAGGACTTCTCAAAAATTTCTCGGCCTCTGACTAATTTATTACAAAAGGATACACCATTTTTCTTTGACGATGATTGTGTAGAAGCATCTGAAATTCTTAAGAAAGCATTGATCTCTGCACCTATTGTTCAGCCACCTGATTGGAATTTACCCTTTGAAATTATGTGTGATGATAGTGATTATGCTGTAGGTGCTGTTCTATGGCAAAGAGTTGTTAAGAAATTAAATGTTATTCAATATGCTAGTAAAACTCTAGACAATGCCCAGAGAAATTATGCTACTACTGAAAAAGAATTCTTAGCACTTGTATTTGCTTGTGATAAGTTCAGGCCTTATATTGTTGATTCTAAAGTAACTATTCACACTGATCATGCTGCTATTAAATATCTTATGGAAAAGAAAGATGCTAAACCTAGACTTATTAGATGGGTTCTCTTGTTACAAGAATTTGATTTGCATATTATTGATAGAAAGGGAGCTGAGAACCCCATTGCAGACAACTTGTCTAGGTTAGAAAATGTTCTTGTATTTGCATATTATTGATGATAGCTTCCCTGATAAACAATTAGATGTCATAAATGCTTCTCGTACTACTCCTTGGTATACTGATTATGCTAATTAAATCATTGCTAAATTTATACCACCTAGTTTCACATACCAACAAAAGAAAAAGTTTTTCTATGATTTAAGACATTACTTCTGGGATGACCCACATCTTTATAAAGATGGAGTAGATGGTGTTCTTAGACATTGTGTACCTGAGCAGGAACAGGAACAGATCCTACGCAAGTGTCACTCCGAGGCTTATGGAGGACACCGCGCTGGAGACAGAACTGCACATAAGGTATTGCAATCCGGTTTTTATTGGCCTACTCTCTTCAAGGATGCCCGTAAGTTTGTTTTATCTTGAGATGAATGCCAAAGAATTGGTAATATTAGTAGACGTCGAGAAATGCCTATGAATTATTCACTTGTTATCGAACCATTTGATATTTGGGGCTTTGATTATATGGGACCTTTTCCTGCCTCTAATGGATACACACATATTTTAGTTGCTGTTGATTACGTTACTAAGTGGGTAGAAGATATTCCAACTAGTAGTGCTGATCATAACACTTCTATTAAAATGCTTAAAGAAGTTATTTTTCCGAGGTTTGGAGTCCCTAGATATTTAATGACAGATGGTGGTTCACATTTTATTCATGGTGCTTTCAGAAAAATGCTTGCTAAATATGATGTTAATCATAGAATTGCATCTCCTTATCACCCACAGTCTAGTGGTCAAGTAGAATTGAGCAATAGAGAGCTCAAATTAATTTTGCAAAAGACTGTTAATAGATCTAGAAAGAATTGGTCCAAGAAACTGGATGATGCATTATGTACCTACAGAACTGCATACAAAAATCCTATGGGTATGTCTCTGTATAAAATGGTTTATGGAAAAGCATGTCATTTACCTCTCAAACTAGAACATAAGTCTTATTGGGCTATTAAAGAGCTCAACTATGATTTGAAACTTGCTAGTGAGAAGAGGTTATTTGACATTAGCTCACTTGATTAATGGAGAACCCAAGCCTATGAGAATGCCAAATTGTTTAAAGAAAAAGTTAAAAGATGGCATGACAAAAGAATATAAAAGGGTGAGTTTAATGTAGGTGATTATGTATTGCTATACAACTCTCGTTTAAGATTTTTTGCAGGAAAACTTCTCTCTAAATGGGAAGGTTCATACGTTATCGAGGAGGTTTATCGTTCCGGAGCCATAAAAATCTACAACTTCGAAGGCACAAATCCGAAGGTGGTGAACGGTCAAAGAATTAAACATTATATCTCAGGTAATCCTATAAATGTCGAAACCAATGTTATTGAAACCGTAACCCCGGAGGAATACATAAGGGACACTTTCCAGAACGTTTCAGACTCCGAAAAGGAATAGGTATGTGGTACGGTAAGTAAACTGACTCGAAAACAGTTCTAATGGCAATTTTTCTTCTTTTTGGAATATTTATAAAAATAGAAAAATAAGAAGCAGTTTGGGAAGGACACGAGGCCTCCACGAGGGTGGAGGGCGCAACCTACCCTACTGGGCGCGCCCCCTGCCTCGTGGGCACCTCGTGCGCTCTCCGGACTCCGTTTTCTTGCACGATACGTATTTTGGTCGGTAAAAATTCATTATATAATCACCTGAAGGGTTTGACTCATGTATCACGCAAATATCCTCTGTTCTTATCTCGAGCTGTTTTCTGTCAGGGTTGTCAAGGCCAGGCATCATATCGTCCCCCTCCTCCAACAATGGTGACAACGATGCTTGGCTAATGAAGATAGAGCTGAAGAGGGAAGAACCCATGGAGATCAACAAGGATGAAGGGATCAAGAAGGCCACGGAGGACCAAACCCTTGAAGACAACCTTCAACTTGATCACAATCTTCTTAACCCAACTGAGATCGAAGCTTTCACGATGATTGAATTAGCTCGTATACAAATCAAGTATCTCACAGGTGAAAATATTTTGTTGAAGGAGCATATCGTTGCACTCAAGGGCATTATCCTCAAGTTGGAGGACCTCTTACGCTCGATGTGCGACTATCCATCATCCCCTCCACCTTCTTCACCAGCAAACGAGACATAATCACATGGGTATGGGCACTCCCCTTGGCAACTGCCAAGCCTGGGGAGATGCCCTGGTATCGTATCACCACCACACTCCTATCTTTACCATTTTTCTTAGTTCGATCCTTTTAGTAATATCTTGATCTAGTAGAATAAAGTTTTGGTATGATCTAGTTTTGAGTTTTGCTTTATGATCCCTCTATGTAATCTAGTCCGTGAGCTATATATAAGAAAGATTAGTGTTGAGTCAAGGGCTTGATTATCTTTCTATGATCTTGAGGGGATAAAAGAAAGAGAAAAGAATAAAAAGTAACAAAGAGATCATATTGATCTTATGGAGAGTAATAACTTCACATGGAAAGAGTGTGTTGATTAAAAGTTGTTGAGAGTTGGCAAACATAGCTTTGGTCATCGTTGCAATTAATAGGAAGTAATAAAGAAAGAGAGGTTTCACATATAGATATACTATCTTGGACATCTTTTTTGATTGGGAGCACTCATTAAAATATGACATGCTAAAGAGTTGATATTGGACAAGGAAGAAAATGTAATGGGTTATGTTTTTTTATATCTGAGATAAAGTATATTGTCATGGATCATCCAACATGTTGAGCTTGCCTTTCCCCCGCAAGCTAGCCAAATTCTTTGCACCAAGTAGAGATACTACTTGTGCTTCCAAATACCCCTAAACCCAGTTTTGCCATGAGAGTCCACCATATCTACCTATGGATGGAGTAAGATCCTTCAAGTAAGTTGTCATCGGTGCAAGCAATAAAAATTGCTCTCTAAATATGTATGATTTATTGGTGTGGAAGAAATAAGCTTTATACGATCTTGTGATGTGGAAGAAATAAAAGCGACGGACTGCATAATAAAGGTTCATATCACAAGTGGCAATATAAAGTGACGTTCTTTCGCATTAAGATTTTGTGCATCCAACCTTGAAAGCGCATGGCAACCTCTACTTCCCTCTGCAAAGGGCCTATCTTTTATTATCTTCTACCTTATGCAAGAGTCATGGTGATCTTCACCTTTCCTTTTTACGTTTTATCCTTTGGCAAGCATAGTATGTTGAAAGATCCTGATATATATATATATATATATATATATATATATATCAAATTGGATGTAAGTTAGCATGAACTATTATTGTTGACATTACCCTTGAGCTAAAAGGTTGGGAGGCAAACCTATAAGCCCCTATCTTTCTCTTTGTCCGATTAAAACTTCGTAACCACAAGTATTGCGTGAGTGTTAGCAATTGTGAAAGACTAAATGATAGTTGAGTATGTCGACTTGCTAAAAGGCTCTAACATAGATTCTTTCTGATGTTATGATAAATTTCAATTGCTTCAATGACTGAGATTATAGTCTGTTAGTTCTCAATAGAGTTTCCGATTCATACTTTGCATTGTGAATAGATTATTACTTGAGCATAAAAAATCGTATGACAATATCCATATATGTTCCTGTTATGAGAATAATCATGATGCCCTCATGTCCGTATTTTATTTTATCGACACCTCTATCTCTAAACATGTGGACATATTTATCGTTATCGGCTTCCGCTTGAGGACAAGCGAGGTCTAAGCTTGGGTGAGTTGATACGTCCATTTTGCATCATGCTTTTATATCAATATTTATTGCATTATGGGCTGTTATTACACATTATGTCACAATACTTATGCCTATTCTCTCTTATTTTACAAGGTTTACATAAGGAGGGAGAATGTCGGCAGCTGGAATTCTGGGATGGAAAAGGAGCAAATATTAGAGACCTATTCTGCACAACTCCAAAAGTCCTAAAACTCCACGAAAGTTATTTTTGGAAATAATAAAAAATAGTGAGCAGAAGAAATACCAGAGGGGGCCCACACCCTGGCCACCAGGGTGGGGGGCGCGCCCAACCCCCCTGGGCGCGCCCCCCTGCCTCGTGGGCCCCCTGTTGGCCCTCCGGTGCCCATCTTCTGCTATATGAAGTCTTTCGTCCCTAGAAAAATCATAAGCAAGCTTTCGGGACGAGACTCCGCCGCCACGAGGCGGAACCTTGGCGGAACCAATCTAGGGCTTTGGCAGAGCTGTTCTGCCGGGAACACTTCCCACCAGGAGGGGGAAATCATCGCCATCGTCGTCAACAACGCTCCTCTCATCGGGAGAGGGCAATCTCCATCAACATCTTCACTAGCACCATCTGCTCTCAATCACTAGTTCATCTCTTGTATCCAATTATTGTCTCTATGTCTGGGATTGGTACTTGTAGGTTGCTAGTAGTGTTGATTACTCCTTGTAGTTGATGCTAGTTGGTTAATTTGGTGGAAGATCATATGTTCAAATCCTCTATGCATATTAACAATCCTCTAATTATGAACATGAATATGCTTTGTGAGTAGTTACGTTTGTTCCTGACGACATGGGAGAAGTCTTGCTATTAGTAGTCATGTGAATTTGGTATTCGTTCGATATTTTGATGAGATGTATGTTGTCTATCCTCTAGTGGTGTTATGTGAACGTCGACTACATGACCCTTCACCATTATTTGGGCCTAGAGGAAGGCATTGGGAAGTAATAATTAGATGATGGGGTTGCTAGAGTGACAGAAGCTTAAACCCTAGTTTATGCGTTGCTTCGTAAGGGGCTGATTTGGATCCACATGTTTCATGCTATGGTTAGGTTTACCTTAATACTTATTTTGTAGTTGCGGATGCTTGCAATAGGGGTTAATCATAAGTGGGATGCTTGTTCAAGTAAGGACAGCACCCAAGCACCGGTCCACCCACATATCAAATTATCAAAGTACCGAACGCGAATCATATGAACGTGATGAAAACTAGCTTGACGATAATTCCCATGTGCCCTTGGGAGCGCTTTTATTTATATAAGAGTTTGTCCAGGCTTGTCCTTTGTTACAAAAAGGATTGGGCAACCTTGCTGTACTTTATTTACTTTTGTTACTTGTTGCTCGTTACAAATTATCCTATCACAAAACTATTTGTTACCTATAATTTCAATGCTTGCAGAGAATGCCTTGCTGAAAACCGCTTATCATTTCCTTCTTCTCCTCGTTGGGTTCGACAATCTTACTTATCGAAAGGACTATGATAGACCCCCTATACTTGTGGGTCATCACCGTCGTTGTCGATGTAGTCGATGTAGCCGCTGTCATCGTCGATGTTGCCATCGCCGCCGTTATGGGGCGGGCGATGTAGCCGTCGAGGGGATTCGTCGTCGGGTAGGAAGGCGCAAAGCGGCGGGGCGGCGCGGCGGGGAGGGAGTGAGGTGGCGTGGAGCAGGGGAGGGATTGGGGCGGTGGGGCGGCGCGGAGCAGGGGAGGGACTGGGGCGGCGGGGCGGCGCGGAGCAGGGGAGGGAGTGGGGAGAAGCTAGGGTTCGTGGGGGAGAGGGGAGGGGCAGAAGCTATGGTTTGTCGGGGAGGGGAATGGAATGGGGAAATTTTGGGAAGTGGGAGGGGAGGGGAGTGGGATCCCGCGTGTTTAGTGGGAGAGGGGTGGTGGGTCCCGCATGGTAGTGGGAGATTAGTGTTGGGAAATTTTGGTGGGGTGGGAGGGAAAATTTGGTGCTAGGAGGGAACTTTTGGTGGGGTGGGAGGGAAATTTTTGGAGGGGTGGTGGGTCCCGCATGGTTTTTTTTTGTAAACTTTGTAGAAATCATGGTTAAAATCATACCGAATAGTTCAAGATAACATCGGTATTGCAAGTTTAGTATTTTTTGCTAGTTGGTAGGCCACATTTGATTATTTTTTTAATTTTTTACGGTGTTTTCAAAAACCGGCCGATTTCGTTGTGGTGGCCGTCCGTGGCTAGGGTTTTAGTCATGCCAATCTGTTGTCGATCCTGTGATGAAATGCCTACCTGTGAAGCTAAAAAGGATTTTTAGCGAAAATAACGGGAAAGCTATGGAGGACCCGCAGTGCAAATTCCAGCCGGTTCTAGCTGAATCGACCGAAAGTTGTGTGAATGGCCGGGAGTAGCTACGAGGGTCGGAAAAGCATGATTTTTGGCGACCGTCAGTAAAATAGGATCTACTTTGAGATAGACATGGAATGGCTCCGTTTGGGGTGACCCTCCTTGTAGCCGCTTCATGAAAAATTCATGTTTTTAGCATTCAAAAAATGAAAAACGGTTTTTTTTGTGAAACAAGTTGGAACCTAGCTTTGGCAACATTGTTTGCCATCACAAGACGGAGGCATGCACCAAATTTGGGCATATTATCACAAACTATTCAAGGAATGCGGCCATATCATTGCTAGTTAGGCTTGAAAGCCATGAATCTTCGTTCATGGTAGGCTGTTTTTGAGAACACTTTTTCAAGAAAACATCGGTATTGCAAGTTTAGTATTTTTTCTAGTTGGTAGGCCGCATTTTGATGATGTGACGTGGAGGTCTCCCATTTTTTTGATTTTTTTTTCAATTTTTTACGGTGTTTTCAAAAACCTGCCGATTTCGTTGCGGCGGCCGTCCGTGGCTAGGGTTTGAGTCGTGCCAATCTTTTGTTGATTCTGCGATGAAATGCCTACTTGTGAAGCTAAAAAGGATTTTTAGCGAAAATAACGGGCAAGCTATGGAGGACCCGTAGTTCAAATTCCAGCCGGTTCCAGCTGAATCGGCCGAAGGTTGTCTGAATAGCCGGGGGTAGCTACGAGGGTAGGAAAAGCATGATTTTTGGCGACCGTTCATAAAATAGGGTCTACTTTGAGATAGACATGGAATGGCGCCGTTTGGGGTGACCCTCCTTGTAGCCGCTTCACGAAAAACGCATGTTTTTAGCATTCAAAAAATGAAAAACGTTTTTTTTGGTGAAACAAGTTGGAACCTAGCTTTCGCAACATTGTTTGCCATCACAAGACGGAGGCATGCGCCAAATTTGGGCATATTATCACAAACTATTCAACGAATGCGGCCATATCATTGCTAGTTAGGCTTGAAAGCCATGAATCTTCGTTAATGGTAGGTTGTTTTTGAGAACACCTTTTCAAAAAAACATCGGTATTGCAAGTTTAGTATTTTTGCTAGTTGGTAGGCCACATTTCTTGATGTGACGCGGAGGTCTCCTGTTTTTTGAATTTTTTGAATTTTTTACGGTGTTTTCAAAAACCGGCCGATTTCGTCGCGGCGGTCGTCCGTGGCTAGGATTTGAGTTATGTTTTTAGCATTCAAAAAATGAAACTTATATTGTTTCATACATGAGCATGCACAAAAACCAATAATTTTATCTTTCATTCATGAGCATGCATAAATTTTTTCAATTCCCATCAATTACCAAACTGAATATTCATAAATTAAGAAACTAACATGTTTAGATGACACTATCATACAGCATCCATGAGCATGCACAAAATTAAACTTGACATACTTAACATTGACATGTTCAGATTACACTAACAAGCTTAAACCTAACATGCTAACATTGCCACTTCATTTATTAACATCTTCTAACCTCCTTCTTCTCCTTCATCAACCTGATGCGCTTAAAGCGGAGAATCCCAATGCAGATGTACTCCTCTACCACAATTGGCACGGTCCTGTCGCCAAGCTGTGGGATTGCAGGCGCCACCACCATCATGAGGTCATTGTCAGGCACCACCATTGCGACGTCATCATTAGGCACCACAATCGCGAGGTCGTTGTCAGCCACCATGGCAAGGTCGTCGTCCGCCACCACCATAGCAGGGTCGTCGTTGATGTCTACTACACAACCTTCTTCTTGTAGACGTTGTTGGGCCTCCAAGTGCAGAGGTTTGTAGGACAGTAGCAAATTTCCCTCAAGTGGATGACCTAAGGTTTATCAATCCGTGGGAGGCTTAGGATGAAGATGGTCTCTCTCAAGCAACCCTGCAACCAAATAACAAAGAGTCTCTTGTGTCCCCAACACACCCAATACAATGGTAAATTGTATTGGTGCACTAGTTCGGCGAAGAGATGGTGATACAAGTGCAATATGGATGGTAGATATAGGTTTTTGTAACCTGAAAATATAAAAACAGCAAGGTAGCAAGCGATAAAAGTGAGCATAAACGGTGTTGCAATGCTAGGAAACAAGGCCTAGGGTTCATACTTTCACTAGTGCAAGTTCTCTCAACAATAATAACATAATTGGATCATATAACTATCTCTCAACATGCAACAAAGAGTCACTCCAAAGTCACTAATAGCGGAGAACAAACGAAGAGATTATGGTAGGGTACGAAACCACCTCAAAGTTATTCTTTCGGATCGATCTATTCAAGAGTTCGTACTAGAATAACACCTTAAGAAACATATCAACCAAAACCCTAATGTCACCTAGATACTCCAATGTCACCTCAAGTATCCGTGGGTATGATTATACGATAAGCATCACACAATCTCAGATTCATCTATTCAAACCAACACAAAGTACTTCAAAGACTGCCCCATAGTTTCTACCGGAGAGTCAAGACGAAAATGTGTGCCAACCCCTACGCATAGGTTCATGGGAGGAACCCGCAAGTTGATCACCAAAACATACATCAAGTGAATCAATAGAATACCCCATTGTCACCACAGATACGCATGGCAAGACATACATCAAGTGTTCTCAAATCATTAAAGACTCAATCCGATAAGATAACTTCGAAGGGAAAACTCAATCCATTACAAGATAGTAGAGGGGGAGAAGAAACATAAGATCCAACTATAATAGCAAAGCTCGCGATACATCAAGATCGTGCCAAATCAAGAACACGAGAGAGAGAGAGAGATCAAACACATAGTTACGGGCACATACCCTCAGCCCCAAGGGTGAACTACTCCCTCCTCGTCATGGAGAGCGCCGGGATGATGAAGATGGACACCGGTAAGGGATCCCACATCTGGCAGGCTGCCGGAACAGGGTCCCGATTGGTTTTTGGTGGCTACAGAGTGTAACGCCCTGGATCCGATGTGCCAAGTGTCTGCCAGTCATTCGCCTTCGTTGCCATGTCATTTTCTTGCGTGTTGCATTTTGCCATGTCATCATCTGCATTTCATTTGCATGTCTTTCAAAACTTGCATCCGTCCGGGTCCTCCCAGTTCTCTCCGTTGTCCGTTCCGACCCCTTTCACACTCGCACGCGCCCGCGGGACCTCCGAAATATTATTTTATTAGTGGCATAAAATGTGCTCGAAATGGGATGAAATTTGGCGTGCGGTCTTATTATAGTGTAGGTAGATCGCCTGTCAAGTTTCATCGCATTCGGAGTCCGTTTGATGCCCCAACGGATAACTATAGCGGCAGTATAGCCGGTCTATCGTCGGACGTTTTCGGTCTCCGAAAACCGTTGTCGGGCTGCACTCTTTTTATTCTCTCCCCAAAGCCCAAGCCTTTTCTTCACAGCCCACCTAGGCTTGTCTAACCCCCCCTCTCGATCGGGTCCGTCGGTTCACGATCGGAGGCTCTGAAACGCTCCAAACCCCCAAAACCTAGCCCCTACCCTATATATTCTCACCCACATGCCATTTTTGGCCTCCATCTACCTCCCTCCTTGTTTTCCGTGCCCCTCCAGCCTGCAACCGCTGCCCCCTCCTTTGAATCCGCGCCGCTGCCACTTGGCGCGCCTGGATTGGCTCAGTCGCTGCCCGCCGCCGCCCGTGGCCACTCAGGCGCGGCCACGTCGCCTCCCTGCGCCCTCCCCCGCGCCTCCAACCGCCGCGGCCCGCCCAGGCCCGGGCCAGGCCGCGAAGCCCATCGGGGCCCGCGCCCGAGCCCGCGCGAGCCCGAGCCGCCGCCGCCGCCCGTGGTCGCCCGCGCCCGCACTTAGCCCCCGCGCCGCCGCCTCCTTCCTCCCGCTCCCCGACGTCCACTCCCCGCCGCCTCGGGCGCCGCCGTCCGCCGCCATGGCGACCTCGCCCGCCGCCGCCTTGCTCCTCCACTAACCTCGCCGTCGCGTCGCCGCGCCTCCGCCGCGCCCCCGCCGGGTCTCGTCGTCGTCGCCCGCCTCCCGCGCCTCCCCGTCGTCGCGGGAGCTCACCGGAGTCTCCTCCGGCCTGATCCACCGGGGTGGATGAGATCCACCATCATACCGAACCAAACACCTCCCCCGTACCCGGATCTGCTCGTCCCCGAACCACCCCGTCCCGTTTCCTGAGAGGTGAAAATCTGCCACGTCCTGAAAGTTGTTGCATTATGTTGCCCTATTCATCATGCCATAGCTTCGTGCTCGATGCTCCGATTCATGCATATGATATATCTAAATGTTCGTCATGAGATGCTCTTCATTTTGTACCATTGTGACATGCTTGTTAGAGATCATCTTGATGCCATAATCATCATTGCAAGAGTGCTATATGATGTTAACTGCTGTTTGTTATCAGAACATGATGAATTGTCTTTTTCTTTGCATTTTGTGTGTGCATCCTATGAGCATGAGCTCTACCTGTGTTTTGAACTAAATCATGCCATATTTACAGTGGTGCTTGTCTTGTATTTTTTTGATCTATGTGGTGACTAGCACAAGCATGCAAAGTAGCCTCCATGATGTTGCTGATTTCTGTGGCTTAGTCATTTCTGCTAAGTCTGAATCTATTATATTTTGTTGCTATGCGAACCTGCTGTCTCCATGAGTTCTATGCATAATCTGGAGATGTTCACTAAGGATATTTTGTTACACATGTTATGTTATATCCATCCATGCCCTTGTTTGCATTTATAGCTGCTTTAGCTTGTTGTAATCTTGCTCTACTTTTACTCTAAAATGTTCCTGGCAGATTGTTTACATGTTCATGAATTTTGCCACGGTTGTTACTAGTGATCCATGCACCCTATGACTATGCTAGTGCAATTCTTAGCTTCATAATTATGCCTTCTTAGTGCTGGTTACCTTGCCATGCCATGTAATGGTCTGTAGTGAGTGGCTCAAGCTCACCAACATGCCAACTTATCGTTGTTTCTGCCATGTCCTGTTATTTTCACTAGTCTGAATCTGTCATATTACTTGCTATGTTGACATGGGTGTCATCATATCTTCTGTGCCTTTTTAGCTCATGTTCAGTAAGGGACATTTGTTACATGATTTGAGTAGAATCACGCCATGCCTTTGTTTGCTATGATCTGTTCCTGTAGCATGTTGTTTGATAGCTCTAAACTTTGCAACCTGATGTTATTTCTGCCATGTCCAGGGATTTCTGCCAAGTCTGTGAATCTGTTATTATTTGCAATCTAGGCATGTCCTTTTGAGCATGTTCTGGTGATTTCTGGAGATAGCTCAGTGTTCATGCTTTGTACTACTTTACCTGTACATCATGTCCATGCCTTTTGTTTTCATATTGAGTTGCTGTAGCGTATTGTTTTGATGCTTTCTAGATGCCTAGTTGTTGTTTTGGACAGATTGTTGATATATCTTGTTTGGAGTGTATGTGTTGCACCGTTGCTCCGTTTTGAGCATGCTCTATATGAAACTTGCTTAGTTTTGCATGTAGTTTCATATTATCTTGTTGCATCCTTGTTTTGAGGTGTTTTCTTGATGTTTGTATGCATTTTACATCAATGCCATGTTTAACTTATTTTGCTCATATCTTCTAGGCCGTAGCTCCGAATCTAATGAACTTTATATGTAACTCGACTAGAATTTCGTGTAGATCATTTTGGTGCATTTTAACTTGCTGTTTAACAACTTGAACATATGGTTTATTCAGATCTGGACCAATTTCGAAATTTGCATATGAGGACTTACCGGATTTGTTATATGTTGTTTCCGGCCTCATTTAAATTTGCTTTGATGTGTTGTTCTTGTATGCATCATATCTTGCCATGAGTAGCTTCCTGTAGCCTTGTCATGCATCATAATTGATTGAGCTTCATGCCTTGTTCATGTGTGGTGTGTTTACCTTGTTGTGTGCTTCTTCTCGATAGTTCCCATGTCATTGCGATCGTGAGGATTAGTTCGTCTTCGTGGCTTCATCTTCTTCATGGACTCGTTCTTCTTCCTAGCGGGATTTCAGGCAAGATCACCGTCACCTTGGATCTCATTACTATCATTGCGCTATGCTAGTTGCTTCGTTCTATCGCTTTGCTGCGCTACCTATCACTTGCTCTTCAAGCTTCCCAATTTACCATGAACCTCTAATCTTGTCACCCTTCCTAGCAAACCATTGTTTGGCTATGTTACCGCTTTGCTCAGCCCCTCTTATAGCGTCGCTAGTTGCAGGTGAAGATGAAGATTGCTCCATGTTGGATTATGTTTATGTTGGGATATCACAATATGTCTTATTTAATTAATGCATCTATATACTTGGTAAAGGGTGGAAGGTTAGGCCTTATGCCTGGTGTTTTGTTCCACTCTTAACGCCCTAGTTTCTGTCATACCGGTGTTATGTTCCTTGATTTTGCGTCCCTTACGCGGTTGGGTGATTTATGGGACCCCCTTGACAGTTCGCTTTGAATAAAACTCTTCCAGCAAGGCCCAACCTTGGTTTTACATTTGCCTCACCTAGCCTTTTTCCCATGGGAGTCGCGCATCCCGAGGGTCATCTTTATTTTAATCCCCCCGGGCCAGTGTTGGTCCGAACCGAGCTTCCTGCGGGGCCACCACGGGGAAACTCGAAGTCTGGTTTTACTCGTAGCTAGTCTCATCCGGTGTTGCCCTGAGAACGAGATATGTGCAGCTCCTATCAGGATTGTTGGCGCATAGGGCGGCTTTGCTGGTCTTCTTTTACCATTGTCGAAATGTCTTGTAACCGGGATTCCGAGACTGATCGGGTCTTTTCGGGAGAAGGAATATCCTTCATTGACCGTGAGAGCTTATAATGGGCTAAGTTGGGACACACCTGCAGGGTATTATCTTTCGAAAGCCATGCCCGCGGTTTTGTGGCAGATGGGAATTTGTTAATATCCGGTTGTAGAGAACTTGACACTTGACCTTAATTAAAACGCATCAACCGCGTGTGTAGCCGTGATGGTCTATTCTCGGCGGAGTCCGGGAAGTGAACACGGTTTCTGGGTTATGTTTGACGCAAGTAGGTGTTCAGGATCACTTCTTGATCATTGCTAGTTCACGTTCGTTCCTTAGCTTCTCTTCTCGCTCTTGTTTGCGTAAGTTAGCCACCATACTTGCTTAGTCGCTACTGCAACCTCACCACTTTAGCCCTTCCTTACCCATTAAGCTTTGCTAGTCTTGATACCCATGGTAATGGGATTGCTGAGTCCTCGGGGCTCACAGATTACTACAACACCAGTTTCTGGTACAGGTTTTGCGATGATCATGACGCGAGAGCGATGTTTACTTGTTTGGAGTTCTTCTTCTGCTTCTTCTTCGATCAGGGGATAGGTTCCAGGTCGGTAGCCTGGGCTAGCAGGGTGGATGTCGTTTGAGCTTATGTCTGTGTTTCATCCGTAGTCGGATGTTGATCTTATGTATGATGTATTGATGTATTCTTGCGGCATTTGTATGCCTTGTATGTATCCCCATATATTATGTAATGTTGACGTAATGATATCCACCTTGCAAAAGCGTTTCAATATGCGGGTCTATCCTTGGTGGGATCTTCGAGTTCCTCGCGGATAGGATCGCATATTGGGCGTGACAAGTTGGTATCAGAGCCTCGACCGACCATAGGAGCCCCCCTTGATTGATCGTGTAGTTTGGCCGTTGTTGAGTCTAGAAGAAAACTATTTCTGAGTCTAGTTACATCGGAGAGTAGGAATTCTTTTTACTCCTCAGCCCCTTCGTCGCTCTGGTGAGAAATCTTGACGTAGGTGTTTTGGACTACTTCTCTTCCCCTTCTAATTTTTCTTCAGGATCAAGCGGTTAGTTTTTGTTCGTTGTCCATCCTCTTTTCAATCCGGCGCACCTCTCTTCGAGTGGTTTCGATCCTCGTCATCTTTTGCTAGATTAATCCTCATCTCTTTTCAACCGATGTCGTTTTCCCTGTCCGAAGTTGTCTTTGTTTTTCCCACCCGCCTACCCTTTTTCTTCCCGGAACCGGTGTCCATAATCGAGTATCCATCCTACTCGTGCGAAGCTTTTGTTTTTCTCCTCAATCATTTCAACCGGCGCTTCTCTATTCAATTATTCGTCGTTCCAGTTGCCTGTGTTTTTCCCGCCCTCCCACACCTTTTTATTCCTGGAGCTTGAGTCTCTTTCGAGCATCAATTTCATTCGTGCGGAGCCTCTCCAGCCTTCCCTCAGTTATTTCAACCGGTGAATTTTCGTCTCGTTTGACATTCTTCATCTCGTTTCTTCTCCGGTGGATTCAATTCCAATTTTTGGTAGTGATTATATTCTTTCCTCGGCTCAAATGTTTCACGTTGCTTGTTCCCCCTCGTCATTTAATCGTTCCGGAGTGATGAAGACATCTTAGGAGATTCGTCTGTGTTCGAATTAATTCGAGGTTGTCACCTCATTCAAATATTTCAATTGTTCCGGTGTATCATTTATCTCTTCAACAATCCTTTTTCAACGGTGATTTCTTTTCAGTGGGCCCTAACCCACAGGTCTTTTCCCAGGATCTTACCTGACTCTTCTAATTTCTCGGAGCTATTCTCAAATCCTTTTCGAAGTTGATGTAAGAAGGAATTTCATCGGTCAGATGCCTTTCCAAGATCGATTTAAAAATATTTTCATTGTTTGGCTCAACCTCTTCGTTTTTCATTCTCCCAGAGTATCTCAACAATCTTAGTGTTGTTTCTCGTCATCATTTTCAACATTTGAAGACCGAAGAAGAATTTCTCTTAAATCTTGTCCACTCTCCTAGAAATCGCGGTGCTAGCTCAATGGTTATCCTATCAAATTGGTACAAGTCGTGCAATTATTTTCATCCATCCGGAGTATTTCAGGAGTTGTTTTTCCGTCTCAATTATCCGGAGGCCTCCATTTCAGAATACTTCGTCGTTCTAAATTTTCAAATCAGTTCTCCGATTATTCTATATCTGTGCCCCTTCGTTCGTCTCGATATTCTTCCGGTGCTTTGCTCTTTAATCAGTTCGCGGTCCCTTCGTTCTCTTGTCTCTTAATTCCCTCAAGTATCTTTGTGCTTTTCTAATTCTTCCCGATGATTCATTCTCTTTCGTCATTCAATTTTGAATTCTTACGGTGGTTCGTTCAAGATTCTTTCTGTTGTTATCATATCAATTAATTTGTTCTTTCCAAATCCTACCGGTGGTTCACGAAGACTTTCTCAAGTTTTGCGCTATATCCCCCCTTAATCTTTTCCCAATGTGAATAAGTTGTATGCAATCCATTGCTTCTCATCAATTTAATTGGTGGAGGATAAGCATAACATAATTCTTATTCTTCTTTCTTCAAGTGGTTTTACCTCTTCTTTTCGGAGATTGTTCATCTTATCACATTCTCGGTTCAAAGTGTTTTCATCTTTTTTTCCGGAGTTCCAAGCTTCTCGCCGATTTCGTCGCGAACCTCCATCCTAATCATCGCAAGGCCTTAATCTTATTCTAGTCATCCTTTAATTCTATCTCATCATACTTTTGTGACCGGTGTTCATCACGGTGGCTCGTCATGATTTATTTTATTCCTCAAATATTCGTCAAGATTCTTGTTGGAGGAGCGCAAGTATTCTTATTCTTGCTTCTCGAGGTGCAAGTAATCCTCCATATTCTTTTGAAGTGGAGTTTTGCATTCTTCGTTCTTCTCAGCTATCCAATCATTTCCGTTTGTGGCCATTTATCACCTTATGATCTTGAGATGTTACCTATAAGACCACAACAAGCTTATTCTTTTGTTGTTGAATTCCCAACAGCTCCGGTCAATGTTTCCTTCGAAGGATGCTCTCTATTTCATTCATGGTAGAAGTTGTCATCTTCTTCCCCGTTCTTCTCATTCCACTCCTTCAAGCCTTCCGGAGGTTTTGTGTCATTCCTCAAGTCAAGTATCGTCCCATTTCTCAAGTTCATGTTCTATTTTTTTCCTTGTTCAGCCGTAGTGCTGCATAAATTCCTTCGTTATTATTCCTTTTCTATCGTGTCCTAACCGGAGTAGTTTCATAGTCTATCTGATTCCGTCAGCATTTGATTCTCTTCATTCTCGTCCTTCCTCTCTTCTTCTCGAGTGTTCTTGACGTTGTTCATCCTCACTAATTTGTTCTTAATTCACCTCATCCCTTTTTCCTTCCGTCTCGGTCCTAAGATCTCGGGACGAGATCTCTTGTTAGTGGAGGAGTATTGTAACGCCCCGGATCCGATGCGCCAGGTGTCTGCCAGTCATTCGCCTTCGTTGCCATGTCATTTGCTTGCGTGTTGCATTTTGCCATGTCATCATCTGCATTTCATTTGCATGTCTTTCAAAACTTGCATCCGTCCGGGTCCTCCCAGTTCTCTCTGTTGTCCGTTCCAACCCCTTTCACACTCGCACGCGCCAGCGGCACCTCCGAAATATTATTTTATTAGTGGCATAAAATGTGCTCGGAATGGGATGAAAGTTGGCGTGCAGTCTTACTATAGTGTAGGTAGATCGCCTGTCAAGTTTCATCGCATTCGAAGTCCGTTTGATGCCCCAACGGATAACTATAGCGGCAGTATAGCCTTCTCTTCACAGCCCACCTAGCCCTGTCTAACCCCCCCCTCTCGATCGGGTCCGTCAGGTCGCGATCGGAGGCTCCGAAACGCTCCAAAACCCCCAAAACCTAGCCCCTACCCTATATATTCTCACCCACATGCCATTTTTGGCCTCCACCTACCTCCCTCCATGTTTTCCGCGCCCCTCCAGCCTGCAACCGCCGCCCCCTCCTCTGAATCCGCGCCGGCCACCTCGCTGCCGCCACTTGGCGCGCCTGGAATGGCTCAGCCGCCGCCCGCCGCCGCTCGTGGCCACTCAGGCACGGCCACGTCGCCTCCCTGCGCCCTCCCCCGCGCCAGGCCCGCGAAGCCCATCGGGGCCCGCGACCGAGCCCGTGCGAGCCCGAGCCGCGGCCGCCGTCTGTGGTCGCCCACGCCCGCGCTTGGCCCTCGCACCGCCGCCTCCTTCCTCCCGCTCCCCGACGTCCGCTCCCCGCCGCCTCGGGCGCCGCCGTCCGCCGCCATGGCGACCTTGCCCGCCGCCGCCTTGCTCCTCCACTAACCTCGCCGTCGTGTCGCCGCGCCTCCCGCGCCGGTCAGCGTCTCGCCGCCGCTCCTCCGCCGCGCCCCCGCCGGATCTCGTCATCATCGCCCGCCTCCCGCGCCTCCTCGTCGTCGCGGGAGCTCACAGGAGCCGCCCCGCCGCTCGCCGGAGTCTCCTCCGGCCTGATCCACCGGGGTGGATGAGATCCACCACCATGCCGAACCAAACACCTCCCCCGTACCCGGATCTGCTCGTCCCCGAACCACCCCGTCCCGTTTTCTGAGAGGTGAAAATCTGCTAAGTCCCGAAAATTGTTGCATTATGTTGCCCTATTCATCATGCCATAACTTCGTGCTCGATGCTCCGATTCATGCAGATGATATATGTAAATGTTCGTCATGAGATGCTCTTCATTTTGTACCATTGTGACATGCTTGTTAGAGATCATCTTGATGCCATAATCATCATTGCAAGAGCGCTATATGATGTTAACTGTTGTTTGTTATCAGAACTTGATGAATTGTCTTTTTCGTTGCATTTTTTGTGTGCATCCTATGAGCATGAGCTCTACCTGTGTTTTGAACTAAATCATTCCATCTTTATAGTGGTGCTTGTCTTGTATTTTTTTGATCTATGTGGTTACGAGCACAAGCATGCAAAGTAGCCTCCATGATGTTGCTGATTTCTGTGACTTGATCATTTCTGCCAAGTCTGAATCTGTTATATTTTGTTGCTATGTGAACCTGCTGTCTCCATGAGTTGTATGCATAATCTGGAGATATTCACTAAGGATGTTTTGTTACACATGTTACGTTATATCCATACATGCCCTTGTTTGCATTTATAGCCTGTTTAGCTTGTTGTAATCTTGCTCTACTTTTGCTATAAAATGTTCCAGGCAGATAGTTTACATGTTAATGAAATTTGCCATGGTTGTTACTAGTGATCCATGCACCCTATGGCTATGCTATTGCCATGCTTAGCTTCCTAATTATGCCTTCTTACTGCTAGTTACCTTGCCATTCCATGCAATGCTCTGTAGTGAGTGACTCAAGCTCACCAACATGCTTACTTATCGTTGTTTCTGCCATGTCCTGTTATTTTCACTAGTCTGAATCTGTCATATTACTTGCGATGTTTACATGGGTGCCATCATATCTTCTGTGCCTTTTTGGCTCATGTTCAGTAAGGGTCATTTGTTATATGGGTGCTTTGAGTAGAATCATGACATGTCTTTGTTTGCTATGATCTGTTCCTGTAGCATGTTGTTTGATAGCTCTAAACTTTGCAAGCTGATGTTATTTCTGCCATGTCCAAGGATTTCTGCTATGTCTGTGAATCTGTTATTATTTGCAATCTTGCCATGTCCTTTTGAACATGTTCTCGTAATTTCTGGAGATATCTCTGTGTTCATGTTTTGTAATGCTTTACCTGTACATCATGTCCATGCCTTTTGTTTTCATGTTGAGTTGCTGTAGCATATTGTTTTGATACTTTCTAGATGCCTAGTTGCTGTTTTGGACAGATTGTTGCTATATCTTGTTTGGACTGTATGTGTTGCACCGTTGCTCCGTTTTGAGCATGCTCTATATGAAACTTGCTTAGTTTTGCATGTAGTTTCATATTATCTTGTTGCATCCTTGTTTTGAGGTGTTTGCTTGATGTTTGTATGCATTTTGCATCAATGCCATGTTTAACTTATTTTGCTCATATCTTCTAGGCCGTAGCTCCGTATCTAATGAACTTTATATGTAACTTGACTAGAATTTCGTGTAGATCATTTTGGTGAATTTTAACTTGCTGTTTACCAACTTGAACATAAGGTTTATTCAGATCTGGACCAATTTCGAAATTTGCATATGAGGACTTACCGGATTTGTTATATATTGTTTCCGGGCTCATTTAAACTTGCTTTGATGTGTTGTTCTTGTATGCATCATCTCTTGCCGTGAGTAGCTTGTTGTAGCCTTGTCATGCATCATACTTGATTGAGCTTCATGCCTTGTTCATGTGTGGTGTGTTTACCTTGTTCGATAGTTCCCGTGTCGTTGCGATCGTGAGGATTCGTTCGTCTTCGTGGCTTCATCTTATTCATGGACTCGTTCTTCTTCCTAGCGGTATTTCAGGCAAGATGACCGTCACCTTGGATCTCATTACTATCATTGCTATGCAAGTTGCTTCGTTCTATCGCTTTGCTGCGCTACCTATCACTTGGTCTTCAAGCCTCCCAATTTGCCATGAACCTCTAATCTTGTCACCCTTCCTAGCAAACCATTGTTTTGCTATGTTACCACTTTGCTCAGGCCCTCTTATAGCGTCGCTAGTTGCAGGTGAAGATGAAGATTGCTCCATGTTGGATTATGTTTATGTTGGGATATCATAATATGTCTTATTTAATTAATGCATCTATATACTTGGTAAAGGGTGGAAGGTTCGGCCTTATGCCTGGTGTTTTGTTCCACTCTTGCCGCCCTAGTTTATGTCATACCGGTGTTACGTTCCTTGATTTTGCGTCCCTTACGCGGTTGGGTGATTTATGGGACCCCCTTGACAGTTCGCTTTGAATAAAACTCTTCCAGCAAGGCCCAACCTTGGTTTTACATTTGCCTCACCTAGCCTTTTTCCCTTGGGAGTCGCGCATCCCGAGGGTCATCTTTATTTTAACACCCCTGGGCTAGTGCTTCTCTAAGTGTTGTTCCAAATCGAGCTTCCTGCGGGGCCACCTCGGGGAAACTCGAAGTCTGGTTTTACTCGTAGCTAGTCTCATCCGGTGTTGCCCTGAGAACGAGATATGTGCAGCTCCTATCGGGATTGTCGGCGCACCAGGCGGCTTTGCTGGTCTTGTTTTACCATTGTCGAAATGTCCTGTAACCGGGATTCCGAGACTGATCGGGTCTTTCTGGGAGAAGGAATATCCTTCGTTGACCGTGAGAGCTTATAATGGGCTAAGTTAGGACACCCCTGCAGGGTATTAAATTTCGAAAGCCGTGCCCGCAGTTTTGTTAATATCCGGTTGTAGAGAACTCGACACGACCTTAATTAAAACGCAGCAACCGCGTGTGTAGCCGTGATGGCCTCTTCTCGGCGGAGTCCGGGAAGTGAACACGGTTTCTGGGTTATGTTTGACGTAAGTAGGTGGTCAGGATCACTTATTGCTAGTTCACGTCCCTTCCTTTGCTTCTCTTCTCGCTCTTGTTTGCGTAAGTTAGCCACCATACTTGCTTAGTCGCTGCTGCAACCTCACCACTTTACCCCTTCCTTACCCATTAAGCTTTGCTAGTCTTGATACCCATGGTAATGGGATTGCTGAGTCCTCGTGGCTCACAGATTACTACAACACCAGTTGCAAGTACAGGTTTTTTGATGATCATGACGCGAGAGCGATGTTTACATGTTTGGAGTTCTTCTTATGCTTCTTCTTCGATCAGGGGATAGGTTCCAGGTTCGCAGCCTGGGCTAGCAGGGTGGTTGTCGTTTGAGCTTCTTTCTGTGTTTCATCCGTAGTCGGATGTTGATCTTATGTATGATGTATTGATGTATTCTTGCGGCATTTGTATGCCTTGTATGTATCCCCATATATTATGTAATGTTGATGTAATGATATACACCTTGCAAAAGCGTTTCAATATGCGGGTCTATCCTTGGTGGGATCTTCGAGTTCCTCGCGGATAGGATCGCATATGGGGCGTGACACAGAGGCTTGCGGCGGCGGAACTCCCGATCTCTTCTGTTCCCCGATCGTTTTAGGGTATATGGATATATATATAGGCGGAAGAAATACGTCAGGGGAGCCACGAGGGGCCCACGAGGGTGGAGGGCGCGCCCAGGGGGGGTGGGCACGCCCCCCTGCCTCGTGCCTCCCTCGTTTCTTTCTTGACGTGGACTCCAAGACTCCCGGGTTGCTTTCCTTCCAAAAATAACTTCTCCAGAAGGTTTCATTCCGTTTTGACTCCGTTTGATATTCCTTTTCTTCGAAATACTGAAACAAGGGAAAAAACAGGAACTGGCACTCGGCTCTGGGTCAATAGGTTATTCCCAAAAATAATATAAAAGTGTTTAATAAAGCCCATAAACATCCAAAACAGATAATATAATAGCATGGAACAATAAAAAATTATAGATACGTTGGAGACGTAGCAGCATCCCCAAGCTTAATTCCTGCTCGTCCTCGAGTAGGTAAATGATAAAACGGAATTTTTGATGTGGAATGCTACCTGACATATTTCTCAATGTAATTTTCTTTATTGTGGCAAGAATATTCAGATCCATAAGATTCAAGACAAAAGTTTAATATTGACATGAAAACAATAATACTTCAAGCATACTAACAAAGCAATCATGTCTTCTCAAAATAACATGGCCAAAGAAAGCTATCCCTACAAAATCATATAGTCTGGCTATGCTCTATCTTCATCACACAAAATATTTAAATCATGCAGAAACCGGATGACAAGCCAAGCAATTGTTTCATACTTTTGATGTTCTCAAACTTTTTCAATCTTCACGCAATACATGAGCGTGAGCCTTGGACATAGCACTATAGGTGGAATAGAATGGTGGTTGTGGAGAAGACAAAAAGGAGAAGATAGTCTCACATCAACTACGCGTATCAACGGGCTATGGAGATGCCCATCAATAGATATCAATGTGAGTGAGTAGGGATTGCCATGCAACGGATGCACTAGAGTTATAAGTGTATGAAAGCTCAACAAAAGAAACTAAGTGGGTGTGCATCCAACTCGCTTGCTCACGAAGACCTAGGGCATTTTGAGGAAGCCCATCATTGGAATATACAAGCCAAGTTCTATAATGAAAGATTCCCACTAGTATATGAAAGAGAAAACATAGGAGACTCTCTATCATGAAGATCATGGTGCTACTTTGAAGCACAAGTGTGGTAAAAGGATAGTAGCATTGCCCCTTCTCTCTATTCTCTCATTTTTTTATTTGGGCCTTTTCACTTTTTTTATGGCCTCTTTTTTTATTTTTTTTCGTCCAGAGTCTCATCCCGACTTGTGGGAGAATCATAGTCTCCATCATCCTTTCCTCACTGGGACAATGCTCTAAAAATGATGATCATCACACTTTTATTTACTTACAACTCAAGAATTACAACTCAATACTTAGAACAAGATATGACTCTATATGAATGCCTCCGGCGGTGTACCGAGATGTGCAATGACTCATGAGTGACATGTATGAAAGAATTATGAATGGTGGCTTTGCCACAAATACGATGTCAACTACATGATCATGCAAAGCAATATGACAATGATGGAGCGTGTCATAATAAACAGAGCAGTGGAAAGTTGAACGGCAATATATCTCGGAATGGCTATGGAAAGGCCATAATAGGTAGGTATGGTGGATGTTTTGAGGAAGGTATATGGTGGGTGTATGATACTGGCGAAAGGTGCGCGGTATTAGAGAGGCTAGCAATGGTGGAAGGGTGAGAGTGCGTATAATCCATGGACTCAACATTAGTCATAAAGAACTCATATACTTATTGCAAAAATCTATTAGTTATCGAAACGAAGTACTACGCACATGCTCCTAGGGGGATAGATTGGTAGGAAAAGACCATCGCTCGTCCCCGACTGACAGTCATAAGGAGGACAATCAATAAATAAATCATGTTCCGACTTCATCACATAACGGTTCACCATACGCGCATGCTACGGGAATCACAAACTTTAACACAATATCTATCAAATTCACAACTACTCACTAGCATGACTCTAATATCACCATCTTCATATCTCAAAACAATCATAAGGAATCAAACTTCTCATAGTATTCAATGCACTTTATATGAAAGTTTTTATTATATCCCTCTTGGATGCCCATCATATTAGGACTAAATTCATAACCAAAGCAAATTACCATGCTGTTCTAAAGACTCTCAAAATAATATAAGTGAAGCATGTGAGTTCATCTATTTCTTCAAAATAAACCACCGCCGTGCTCTAAAAGGATGTATGTGAAGCTCTAGAGCAAATGACAAACTACTCCGAAAGATATAAGTGAAGATCAATGAGTAGTTAAATAATTATGTAGGTATGAGAAGACTCTCTCTTATTTAAGAATTTCAGATCTTGGTATTTTATTCAAACAGCAATCAAAACAAAGGAAAATAAAAAGACGCTCCAAGCAAAACACATATCATGTGGTGAATAAAAATATAGTTCCAAATAAAGTTACCGATGAACGAAGACGAAAGAGGGGATATCTTCCGGGGCATCCCCAAGCTTAGGCTCTTGGTTATCCTTGAATATTACCTTGGGGTGCCTTGGGAATCCCCAAGCTCAGGCTGTTGCCACTCCTTATTCCATAGTCCATTGAATCTCTACCCAAAACTTGAAAACTTCACAACACAAAACTTAACAGAAAATCTCCTGAGCTCCGTTAGCGAAAGAAAACAAAACACCACTTGATGGTACTGTAATGAACTCATTCTTTATTTTTATTGGTGTTAAACCTACTGTATTCCAACTTCTCTATGGTTTATAAACTATTTTACTAGCCATAGATTCATCAAAATAAGCAAACAACACACGAAAAACAGAATCTGTCGAAAACAGAACTGTCTGTAGTAATCTGTAACTAACGCAAACTTCTGGAACTTCAAAAACATCTACCAAAATAGGAAGACCTAGAAAATTTGTGTATTGATCTTCTGCAATTGAAATCATTATTTTATCACGTTCTGGTGATTTTAAACAATTGTTTTCGTGAACAGAAAGTTTCTGGAATTTTCAGCAAGATCAAATAACTATCATCCAAGAAGTTCCTATAGGTCTTACTTGGCACAAACACTAATTAAAACATAAAACCACATATTAACAGAAGCTAGATGAGTTATTTATTCCTAAACAGAACCAAAAATCAAGAAACTAAAATAAAATTGGGTGGCCTCCCAACAAGCGCTAACGTTTAACGCCCCTAGCTAGGCATGATGATTTCAATCATGCTCACAAAAAGATAACAATTGAAACATAAAGAGAGCATCATGAAGAATATGACTAGCACATTTAAGTCTAACCCACTTCCTATGCATAGGGATTTTGTGAGCAAACAACTTATGGGAACAAGAATCAACTTGCATAGGAAGGTATAACAAGCATAACTTCAAGATTTTAAGCACATAGAGAGGAAACTTGTTATTATTGCAATTCATAGAAGCATATGACCCTCTCTCATAATAATTTTCAGTAGCATTATGAATGAATTCAACCATATAACCATCACATAAAGCATTCTTTTCATGATCTACATGCATATAATTTTTATTACTCTCCACATAAGAAAATTTCTTCCCATTCGGAACAGTGGGAGTAAACTCAACAAAACAACTATCATGTGATTGAAAATTAAGATCAAGATGACAAATTTCATGGTTATCATTATTCTTTATAGCATACGTGTCATCACAATAATCATCATAGATAGGAGGCATGCTTTCATCATAGTAAATTTGCTCATCAAAGCTTGGGGGACAAAAAATATCATCTTCATCAAACATAGCTTCTCCAAGCTTGTGGCTTTGCATATCATTAGCATCATGGATATTCAAGGAATTCATAATAACAACATTGCAATCATGCTCATCATATAAATATTTAGTGCCAAACATTCTAATGCATTCTTCTTCTAGAACTTGGGCACAATTTTCCTTTCAATCATTTCCACGAAAGATATTAAAAAGATGAAGCGTATGAGACAAACTCAATTCCTTTCAATCATCTTCTTCTTGTAGTTTTATTTTTATAAACTAAACTAGTGCTAAAACAAGAAACAAAAAGATTCGATTGCAAGAACTAAAGATATACCTTCAAACACTCACCTCCCCGGCAACGGCGCCAGAAACTGCTTAGTTGACGGGGTGTGAGTGTCGTTTACCTAGCCTCCCCCGCAACGGCGCCAGAAAAGAGCTTGATGTCTACTACGCAACCTTCTTCTTGTAGACATTGTTGGGCCTCCAAGTGCAGAGGTTTGTAGGACAGTAGCAAATTTCCCTCAAGTGGATGACCTAAGGTTTATCAATCCGTGGGAGGCATAGGATGAAGATGGTCTCTCTCAAGCAAACCTGCAACCAAATAACAAAGAGTCTCTTGTGTCCCCAACACACCCAATACAATGGTAAATTGTATAGGTGCACTAGTTCGGCGAAGAGATGGTGATACAAGTGCAATATGGATGGTAGATATAGGTTTTTATAATCTGAAAATATAAAAACAGCAAGGTAGCAAGCGATAAAAGTGAGCGTAAACGGTATTGCAATGCTAGGAAACAAGGCCTAGGGTTCATACTTTCACTAGTGCAAGTTCACTCAACAATAATAACATAATTGGATCATATAACTATCCCTCAACATGCAACAATGAGTCACTCCAAAGTCACTAATAGCGGAGAACAAATGAAGAGATTATGGTAGGGTACGGAACCACCTCAAAGTTATTCTTTCGGATCGATCTATTCAAGAGTTCGTACTAGAATAACACCTTAAGAAACATATAAACCAAAACCCTAATGTCACCTAGATACTCCAATGTCACCTCAAGTATCCGTGGGTATGATTATACGATATGCATCACACAATCTCAGATTCATCTATTCAAACCAACACAAAGTACTTAAAAGAGTGCCCCAAAGTTTCTACCGGAGAGTCAAGACGAAAACGTGTGCCAACCCCTATGCATAGGTTCATGGGCGGAACCCGCAAGTTGATCACCAAAACATACATCAAGTGAATCAATAGAATACCCCATTGTCACCACAGATACGCACGGCAAGACATACATCAAGTGTTCTCAAATCATTAAAGACTCAATCCGATAAGATAACTTCGAAGGGAAAACTCAATCCATTACAAGAGTGTAGAGGGGGAGAAGAAACATAAGATCCAACTATAATAGCAATGCTCGCGATACATCAAGATCGAGCCAAATCAAGAACACGAGAGAGAGAGAGAGAGATCAAACACATAGCTACTGATACATACCCTCAGCCCCGAGGGTGAACTACTCCCTCCTTGTCATGGAGAGCGCCGTGATGATGAAGATGGCCACCGGTGAGGGATCCCCCCTCCGGCAGGGTGCCGGACCAAGGTCCCGATTGGTTTTTGGTGGCTACAGAGGCTTCCTGCGGCGGAACACCCGATCTCTTCTGTTCCCCGATCGTTTTAGGGTATATGGATATATATAGGCGGAAGAAATACGTTAGGGGAGCCACGGGGGGCCCACAAGGGTGGAGGGCGCGCCCCCCTGCCTCGTTCCTCCCTCGTTTCTTTCTTGACGTGGATTCCAAGTCTCACGGGTTGCTTTCCTTCCAAAAATAACTTCTCCAGAAGGTTTCATTCCGTTTTGACTCCGTTTGATATTCCTTTTCTTCGAAATACTGAAACAAGGGAAAAAAACAGGAACTCGCACTGGGCTCTGGGTCAATAGGTTAGTCCCAAAAATAATATAAAAGTGTTTAATAAAGCTCATAAACATCCAAAACAGATAATATAATAGCATGGAACAATCAAAAATTATAGATACGTTGGAGATGTATCATTCGTTAGCCACCACCATAGCAAGGTCGTCATCCGCCACCACCATAGCAGGGTCGTCGTCAGCCATAATAGGCTGCTCCTCGTCATCCCCGCTCTGCTCCCATTGCCTGGCCAAATGCAACAAAGTGTGAACATGGTGTTGTCTTCGTGCTGGTAGAGGAAGCCAAAATGACAGGAAGAAGAGAGGCAGAGAGCTTACTGGCATCGTCGTCGTGATGGTAGTAGATGTGGCACATGGTGTTGTTCAACATCTTCACGGTGAACATGGCGTCACCATCGTAGCGGAAGACAAGGAAGTGCCCGAGCTGTAGCTCATGGGCGCAGGCGAAATGATCCCAGTCGGGCCCTAGGTACATGTGGCCTTCGCCATCGAACACCACCATCACGTCCCACAGCCTGCGAAGCCCGCTGCCGGCCTCTCGCAGCTTCACTTTGTGGGGCTCACGGCCGGCGAGCATCTTCGCAAACTTGTCAGGCAACCTCTGCAGCGAGGGTCAAGTAGTGGTTAATTGTGCCAATCAAGCACCAGACAGCAGAGTGATGATAAAGAGATGAGTGATGATAAATATACCTGCCTACTGCAAGATTTCTCAATTACGATCTCGAAGAACTCGAAACCTTCCAAGCCAGCCATCTCCCTTCTCTGAAAAGCAGCATTGTAATTAAACAACAAGTTACCATAAACATGAGTCGACATAAATAGGAAACAAGCACTTCAAAAAAGTAGCATATTTACTACATGTGTTTGCCAGGGCCTCAATTTGGAATACCACTATAAATGGCAATGGCCTCAATTTGCTCCTACTATATCTTGGTAAAGGGGCAATCATCATTAGCAACAAGAATAACAACATCATGTGCACCCATCAACATCAACAGCACCCATCAGGTAACCACAACAAAAATAACAACAACAACATCATGAGGTGACCACCAACAACAACAGCACTAAAATCTACTATAAAGGGACCAGAACACAGGTAGAACCATATCTACTATAAATGGATCAAAAGCTATAAACAGGACGCAGCTATAAACATGACTGGAGATTGTTCCATATCTATAAATGAACATATCTGAACATTGGCATAAATGACAGAAAATATCCCTATCTAAACCCATCCATATCTGAACATTGGCATAAACATATCTGAACATATCTATATATCTACTATAAATGGCAGAAAAGGTATTAAGGCACAAATTTCTTTACAGAGGGAGTACAACCTACTGCATCAAACCTAACCATAAATACCAACATTTAGTCATGGCAAGTCAAAACCACACTCATTTCTACTTTTCAGCACTACATGTATATTTATGTCACAATCCAAAGAGGAAGGCCAGCATTAGGCATTGCCTTGCAAGCTACATTGAGGCAAACAAGGTTGATTTCATCATCAAATCTGTCATCGAGCTTTCCTGATACTTTAATTAAACACAACCTAGTGCATCTAACCCCAACCATAAATAACAAAAATTCCTCATGGCAAGTGAAACCTACACTCCACTAGTACAGTACTACATGGAAACCAAGCTAGGCGCCCAAAATTAATATCAGAAACACCAATTAGCTACTCCATCTCGTACTAAAAAAATGTATCAAATATCCCATATCACAAAAGTTTAGTACAAAGTTGTACTAAACCAGTGACAATTAAGATGGATTAGAGGGAGTATCAAATTTGAACAGAGGAAGGAGTCGTTGGATTCATATCCATAATTTGAACCATAATCCTTAACTGAATCAATTCCCACTAATCAAACCCTAATCTAATCCAACCCTAATCTAATCTAATGCAGTCCTAATCAAACCCTAATCTAATCAAACCCTAATCTAATCCAATCCCTATCTAATCTAATCCAATCTAGGCGGCGGCAAGAACCCTAATCTAACCAGTAGCAGAAAACTAAGTTAAGAGGAAGGATGGAGAGGAAGGATTCATACCTCAGGAGAGCGAGGAAGGAGTCGGCGACGGAGGGAGAGGAAGGAGTCGGCGGCGGTGGGAGGCCGTCACCGTCGATGGAGGAGAAGGGGATGCGACGGAGAGGAGGAGTGGGTCGACTGGAGAATGGAGAGGAGGAGCGGGTCGAGTGGAGAGGAGTGGGGAAAAGAGTGGGTCCACTTGTCAGCGAGTTCTGTGTTTGCTACGTGACTGGTTTGATATATTGAAAAGGGTGGGCATAGATTACAGAACCAACAGCCTCTTCCTAGCCTAGTGGTAGAAACACAGCGAAATAAGCGCCAGGTCATGGGTTCGAGCCCTCGCTTGCGCATATTTTTTGGCCGCGCACATATTTTTTGGTAGCTTGGGTAAAGTAGCAAAATGGCCCACTTGTCAGCGGGTTGGTCGAGTGGCCCACTTTTCAGCGAGGTGTGTGTTTGATACTTGACTAGTTTGATGATTTAAAAGAGATGGCATAGAGGAGAAGACCAGTAGCCTCTTCCTAGCCCACTGGTAGAAACACAGTGAAATGAGTGCACGGTCGTTGGTTCGAGTCCCCACTCACGCATATTTTTTTGCTCACAGTTCTGACCAAAACAACTCTGAAAACTACCAAAACAACATTCAAACATCATCATTTTGCACCAAAACAACAACCCTCCATCACATATTTTTTTTACCAACAACAACATCTTCATCATCACAATCAAAAACAACATCACTATTTTGCACCAACATCACTGTCTCTGAAAATAGTATGAAAAATAGCTCTGAGAACAACATCATAATTCAGTTCAAAAAAACTTCAGGATCATTACAACATCATTTTTGCATTACAACTTCAGGATCATCACAACCAACAGTTCTGACCAAAACTAAGAAAATGGCACCAAAACTACATCACTAGAGCCACTATGCATTTTGCCTCTCCATCACTAGAGCCATCATGATCTCAGTAGCCTCTTCCTAGCCCACTGGTAGAAACACAGTGAAATGAGTGCACGGTCGTGGCTTCGAGTCCCCACTCGCGCATATTTTTTTGCTCGCAGTTCTGACCAAAACAACTCTGAAAACTACCAAAACAACATTCAGACATCATCATTTTGCACCAAAACAACAGCCCTCCATCACATCATTTTTTACCAACAACAACATCTTCATCATCGCAACGAAAAACAACATCACTATTTTGCACCAACATCACTATCTCTGAAAATAGTATGAAAAATAGCTCTAAAAACAACATCTCAATTTAGTTCAAAAAAAGTTCACGATCATTACAACATCATTTTGCATTACAACTTCAGGATCATCACAACCAACAGTTCTGACCAAAACTAAGAAAATGGCACCAAAACTACATCACTAGAGCCACTATGCATTTTGCCTCTCCATCACTAGAGCCATCATGATCACCAAAACTACATGATTTTCCCTGAAACATCATGATCAACCATCATCTGCCTCTCCATCACTACAACCTTCAGTCTCATCCATTTTGCTACCTGGAGAAAATTGTTGGACAAAAACTACATCAGGAACATGTAGTAATAGCATTAGCTCACCAAGGAGTCCAAATTTACCTTCGCTACTCATCATCATCGATACGAAAACAAGGAACTCTATGCCCATTCCTGTTTTCCTCATCATCACTACAATATTGCAGCATAGTATGGCCAGTCATGTTTTCCTCATCCTTGCTCTCATGTACATCCGGTACCACCTTTCTTCTTTTCTTGATGCCTTCAACTGTTGCAGCATCAACGATCACACGTTCTCGGTCCCTTCGCACTCTGCTTTGCACCAGAACTTCCATAGAGTCATCATCAGCTTGCAATGGAACTTCCGTAGAGTCATCATCTTGGTATGTTAGTCCACCATCACTGGGGCCATTTTCCACTTCAGTTTCAGTCACACCCCACAAGTGCCTGTGCTCAAAGTTTTGCACAACTCGCCATTTTCCGTGCAAAAGAGTGTCTGGCACATAAAATACCATTGTTGCTTGTGTTGTTAGAATAAAGGGACCACTCTTATACCAGCACCTTGTAGTGCTGGTGCTTTTGAAGTGGCCATCATATTTGACAAAAGAGTCTCTCTTCTTCTTGCTACCAAGATCAAACCAGTCACAGCGAAATAAGACAACCGAGCGATGGATGCCTCCACTAGAGTTGTACTGCAACTCTACGATGCTTCTCAATTGACCATAGAAGTCAATGATCTCACGATTATGTGACCCCTGAGTAATGATTCCACTATTCTGTGTCTCCTTCTCCTTTTTTCCTCGTGGTCAACGGTGTGGTACCGGACACCGTCAGCAATGCATGTTGAATACACTCTCACTCGCTTATCCGGTAAGCATGCCAAAGCAAATAGATCATCACTGACCTTCTTCTCCTCATGCAACTTTCCAATCTGCACATATAAACCATTTAGCAAACAATGGTATTTAACAATTGGTGAATAACACAGAAAACATCAAACATGTGGCTAAAGATCTCACATGATTCTTAAACCAATTAGCAAACCCCTTGGCAACCCTTTTATCAACATTGATCTTGCTTTCTTCCTGATTTAACTCTTCCTTGCATTTCCAGCAATGCAAACAAAACATGTGAATTAAAACATTAGGCTGGTGCCAACCAAGCAAACAATATATATAATGAGTGCACAAGATATAACGTACTCGATATATGGTAGAACCTCGGCGCAATTGCTGAGCACATACCAAACCATCTTGTCATACTCATCACTAGCCTCCAAGTATTGTGAGGCTCCAAGAAAGTTCACACCATGGTTGAAAATAGAGACATCACCACTTTACGAATCAGACCGCTCTCTATTTCTGCCCGGCCGGTTCCATCTTGTTTCCACATCGCCAAAGTATCTAGAGCAGAAAGTCAAGCACTCGTTGTCAAAACCGGCGGATCTCGGGTAGGGGGTCCCGAACTGTGCGTCTAAGGCGAATGGTAACAGGAGGCAGGGGACACAATGTTTACCCAGGTTCGGGCCCTCTCGATGGAGGTAATACCCTACTTCCTGCTTGATTGATCTTGATGATATGAGTATTACAAGAGTTGATCTACCACGAGATCGAAGAGGCTAAACCCTAGAAGCTAGCCTATGATTATGATTGTTGTTGTCCTACGGACTAAACCCTCCGGTTTATATAGACACTGGAGAGAGCTAGGGTTACACAGAGTCGGTTACAAGGGAGGAGATCTACACATCCAAATTGCCAAGCTTGCCTTCCACGCAAAGGAGAGTCCCATCCGGACACGGGACGAAGTCTTCAATCTTGTATCTTCATAGTCCAACAGTCCGGCTGTCCGAGGACCCCCTAATCCAGGACTCCCTCAGTAGGCCCTGAACCAGGATTCAATGACGATGAGTCCGGCGCGCAGATTGTCTTCAGCATTGCAAGGCGGTTTCCTCCTCTGAATACTCCATAGAAGATTTTGAATACAAGGATCATGTCCGGCTCTGCAAAACAAGTTCCACATACCACCGTAGAGAGCATAATATTCCAAAAATCTAATCTGCTGACAACTTTTCATAACGTGACATCCTACCATGGCCGGTCATTACGAACCATTTTTCCCAGCCTGCCACTGCACGTGTCGCGAGGCAGTTTTCTTGGCACGTCTTGTCGAAGCAGAGATCGTGTCCCCTTATCACGGGATTCTCATCAATATGGGTGGGGGTAACCCAATCGTGCCTGCTGGTATGACTCCTCGATCTTAGGCAAGTTCCAAACGGCCACGCGGAGGACGCTTGATATTCACCCTCTTTATAAAGGGGCCAAGGCCCGTCCTTTTCTTCTCGCGCTCATTCCTTCCCTTCCCCCACCTCGAATTCCAACACCCGAGGCTCAGGCTAAGTGCTTCGGAGCTTCAATCATGTCCGGATCCAACCTTCACGGCCGGTGGATGGCCTCCTCTGTCACAGAGGAGGACATCAAGAAGCTAAGAAAAGCCAGGTATCTCACCGCCGAAATCTCACACAGGCTGCCTACTCAAGGGCAGGTCATCCACACTCCCGAACCCAACGAGAGTGTCGTATTTGTTTCCCACTTCCTCCGAGGGCTAGGCTTTAGTCTTGATCCCTTTGTTAGAGGGCTTATGTTCTATTACGGGCTCGATTTCCATGATCTAGCACCAGATTTCATCCTCCACATCTCGTCGTTTATCGTCGTGTGTGAGGCCTTCCTCCGCATCACCCCACACTTCGGCTTATGGCTCAAGACCTTCAATGTGAAGCCGAAGATGATCGATGGGCGACACGCAGAATGCGGAGGTGCCATAATAAGCAAAGGCGCCGATGCTCCATGGCCAAAGGGTTCCTTCCCGGAGATGTCCGACTTATGGCAGCGGGAGTTGTTTTACATCACAGTCCCCGAAGTACTAAGTGGGTAGCTGCCCCCGCCTTCCGTTCGGGCCCCCGCCGCAACTGGCGTCACGGGTCAACAAGGGGCAGGACTGGCGGCCAGTTAATGACGTGCCGACATTGCAGAGTCGCATCCGAGATCTCCTCAAGAGAGATGTCAGCCTTGTCAAGGTAATGCAATTCATGCTAGTTCGTCGGGTCCTGCCATGCCAACGTCGACCTCTCCGTAAGTGGGAGTTCAACCCGGAAGGACCGTGAACTATTCAGCAATTCTTCGGCGTGACGCTCGAAGAGATGTACGGATTGTTCTTCGGATCACGAATAAAGTGTCCGGACACCACCGAGGATGCGGGTCTAAACTGCAATCGTCCAGATACCCACGTAAGTAATTCTGCGGCCGAACATGCTATCTCTTTATTTGTCACAACATCATTCTGAAAAAAATCGCTCTTTGACCAGGACTGGATAAAAAAGGCAAAGATGATCAGGTGTTCGGCCCCCCTTCCCGAAGGCTCACCGGATCATGTACTAGCCAGGATGCTTGAGCACGCACCTTATCAAGTGCCATCAGAGGAATATAAAGGGAGGAATAAAGAAGCCGAAATCGGGCCTCACGCATTACTCATCCAAACCAGGGGAATTGGTGTCTCCGCAAAGGAGGATAATCGGGGAGAAGATTCTAAAATTCCCTCTCCCCAAGGAAGGAAAAGCACCGCCTCTGAAGACTTGGAAATGAGGGTTTCCGAACAAGGGAAGAAACCTTCGTCAGGGGGCCTTGCCCAGGAGGGCGTGCTTACCACACCGTGCCTGCAAGGGGGTCAGCTCTCCACCGAGCTGTAAGTGAACAAGAGTACTTTTGGTAAATATATCCTGCTTCATCTCCGAGGTCAATACCCGAGACGTATGTCTTGCAGTTTGGATCATAGCCCTTCTCGACAGAGTTCGTCTTCGGGGGATCTTCTTCCGGAGATGATGGAGAGCGAAACGCCTCCCCCTGTCTCCCCACCTCATGAGGCGGACGACCCTGAGGTGTCGTCATGGACGATTTCTCCTGATCCGCCAAGGCTAGAAGGTAACCCTTCGGCCATCCGAAGTCTGGACTATTCGGCTCCTAAGGAGAGCAACATAAAGAGTCCGCGACTGTCCGGTGCACGACCGGACGCACTGATGGGTCTTCTGGAGCAAGCGGTTATCTCAGAGGCGCATCGTGCGTTAATGGGTACGATGGTTGAGAGGATTTCATCCGCCAAAAGTGGGTTGCATGAAGCTTTTATGAGCCTGCTACGAGGCTTTGAGGTACGCAAAGTAATATTTTTTTGACGGTACCGCACACGCTAGGTGTGCCCTATACAGATAGTAGCCCCTGAGACTCTGGTTGCTGTCCAGAGGCGGCAAACAGAGGATCATAGTCCCAGGAAATGATCATGCTGCTTACATGTGCAGGCGGCTGAGGGTCCGGCGGCTGGCCGGACTGGTGAGTTTGCCGAACTGAGGCGGCAGCTTGATGCGGTAGATGCCGACATCGTGCTTGTTAACAAGTGGCTTGACGAGGCACAGGGTATGTATTTTCTGGTGGTCAGCAGATATTAAGAGGAGCATGATGCTAGTATCTATAATATGCTGTGACTGCAGATGGAGCTGCCGCCGTGGAGACCCTTCGGGCGGAGCTTGCCCGAGCCAAGGAACAAGCTAGGAGAAGTGATGCGGCCGCCCTAAAGGCGGCCGAAGAGTTAAGAGCCGAACAGGCTGCTCATCGCCAAAGCGAAGATAAAATAGCCAAGATGGCTGTTGAGCTAAAGGATGCCGCCAACCGGTATGAGCTTCTTGAAAAGGAAAGCCAAGCGAAAGCGGCGGACCTGAAGAAAGCCATGGTAGCAGCCAAGGAAACCCGCTCTAAAATCAGAGCGGCGAAGGAGGAGCTTCGTCAAGCCGGAGATATCACGGCTGGGAAGCACTTTTTGTTGCGGATGAAGTTCGGAGATCCGAAGTATGCCCCTCCGGATCAATTATGGAGTGCTGCAGACGCGTACTTGGACTTGGCAACGAGTGCTGCTGATGCGACTAAGTTTTTTAAAGATCAAAAAGATCATGAAGTGGAAAGGTTGTTCTGGTCACAGTTCAGTGCTCCCACGCGTCCGCTGCTGTTACATGAACAAATGGCCGAGTGGGCTGAGCTCCATAGGTTGTCCGGACTTGCCATGAGGTCTATCGTGGATCATCTTTGGCTGGAGGGACCAAGGCCGAATAGTTATTTTGGTTTAGTGCAACAATTCCTTGGTGTTGTGCCGCATATCGATGCTGTAAAGAGGTCGGCGTGCATAGAGGGTGCACGGATGGCTCTTGCCCGTGTTGGAGGCCACCTCTATTGCAACCCAGTATCCGGCCGTAGCCAGGTCTCTGCCGAGCACTATTTTGAAGAAGTCCTAGAAGGTGCTCGTTTAATAGAGGCCCAGTGCTCGAAGAGTATCATGTTTGAGTGACATGCATCCCAATTGTAGAAACAATGCTATTTGGATTATAAAGGCTGTGTTTATACTTTTGCCTGAAAGTAATATGATGCCTCCTGTGCGGCTATTTATGTATGTATATAACCTGAAAGTTTGCAGTCGTCGGCTTCAGCCCCCACGCATATAATGCGGGGGTGTTCGGAAAAGCGCGTACTCACACTTGATCCAACGTCTTGGTCCATTAAGGAGGTGATAGCGCGACGAACAAGGCAATCTGACTATATAGCTTTAACACTTTCACTTAGCCATAGAAGTTTGATGGTGGGGCTACTATATAGCCCCCGGTACTTCCGCGCTCATCCGAATACGGGGCGCGTACATACATGACCGGGAAATCGGCCCTTCTTTAATGCGGAGGAATCGCGAAGATTCTGCTGAGTCATCGAGTGGTTGACCAGTCTCGCACTTTATCATGACAGTCAGTTTTCGGCTTTCTCTACTGAGGTGCTCATCCAGATGAACCAGGGCACAATCGCAGTAGTTCTCCCGGTGCCACCTTAGCCGATAGAGCGGAACGTAAGGTAGCAAAACACGGGAGCCGGGCAAACCCAACTATTGACCAAAGACATGATTCGGAGCTGATGCATATAAGGCCGAACTCGCGACGCTGAACACTCCATAAGGTATTCTGTCTTTACAACGTATACTGGGCTGAGTAACGCCCTCGATAATGAACCCTGAATTTCCAGGTACGTGCATTAGTCTGACGTGGCGAAATGCCAATAACGCCAGCATCCCTCTCGGTTGTGTGGAGTATTTGGGGGTGTGAAGCAACAAGAGACAGTAAGAAAGGTTTACACAGGGTCTTAATCTAAAAAAGAAACCTTTGAGCGGGGCCCTGCTGCACGTCTGCACCTGTATCTCCGTTGTGTCGTATCCTGGAAGGGTGTAGCACGATTATCATCTGTAAAAGAGAAAAACCCATGTGAAAGTCTTGGTGCGAAAATTGGTTATTCTTAATAAACCATTAAAATGCAATCTAAATAGGGTCAAGCCGAACTATAGTCCTTTTTGCATGCGGGAAGCCCCTAGTACCACCTATGGGGATATATCCATTGACCCAATCTCAGGTTTATCTAAGCTGTTACCGCTAGTTGTGCGCCGGACTTGTCTAGCCATGTCCGCGGTCTTGACGACCGATCATTTATTCTGGTTGGAGAGGTCGTTCAGTGTTCGGCTGCTAGAGCCCCCGCACATTCTTCCGCATGTAAGGAACGCTCTGTGTTTCCGCTAACTATGATGATGCCACGTGGACCAGGCATTTTAAGCTTGAGATAAGCGTAATGCGGTACTGCATTAAAACGAGCGAAGGTCGTTCTTCTGAGTAGTGCGTGACAGCCGCTTCGGAATGGAGCGATGTCGAAGGTTAATTCTTCGCTTCGGAAGTTGTCGGGAGAACCGAATACAACCTCTAGAACTAGAGAGCCCGTGAAGTGGGCCTTTGGGCCTGGTATTACTCCTTTAAAGTTAGTATTGCTTTGGCTGATTCTTGTCGGGTTTATCCCCATTTTGCGGACTGTGTACTGGTATATTAGATTAAGACTATTGCCGCCGTCCATAAGGACTCGGGTGAGATGGTATCCGTCAATTATTGGGTCTAGCACCAAGGCAGCCGATCCTCCGTGCCGGATACTAGTCGGGTGATCCTTACGATCAAAAGTGATCGGGCAGGCCGACCAAGGGTTGAACTTGGGGGTGACGGGCTCGACGGCACATACGTCTCGGAGTGCGTGTTTGCTCCTCCTCTTCGTTACGTGAATCATGTTCACTGTTTTGACCTCTGGTGGGAATTTTTTCTGTCCCCCAGTGTTTGGCTAGTGGGGCTCATCCTCGTCTTCACTTGGCGTCTCCCTCCCCTTGCGTTCGGCATTTAGCTTGCTGGCCTGCTTGAAGACCTAGCATTCTCTGTTGGTGTCATTTGCAGGTTTGTCGGAGGTGCCATGAATCTGACATTATCTGTCTAGAATCTTGTTTAGGCTAGACGGTCCATCTCTGCTGCCTTTAAATGGCTTTTTCCGTTGACCGGGTTGAGGGCCCCTGAATCCGGCGTTTACCGCCGTGTTGTCTGGGTTGTCTTCATTGTTTCGACGCTTGCTTTTATTGTGTCGCGGTTTTCCATTGCCATCCCTGACTTCGAATGTGCCTGGGTCGCTGGTGCCCCTACAGGCCAACCAACTATCCTCGCCCGCGCAAAAGTGGGTCGTAAGGCTTGTTAGGGCTGCCATTGTCATCGGTTTTTCCTGGCCGAGGTGTCTGGCGAGCCATTCATCCCGGACACTGTGTTTTAGAGCTGCTAAGGCTTCGGCATCCGGGCAGTCGACGATTTGATTCTTCTTAGTGAGGAATTTGTTCCAAAACTTTCGGGCTGACTCTCCGGGCTGTTGAATTATTTGATATAAATCGTCTGCATCCGGAGGTCGGACACACGTCCCTTGAAAATTAGCCCTAAAAGCATCCTCAAGCTCTTCCCAACTTCCAATTGAGTTTTTAGGGAGGATTTTCAGCCAGTGCCGAGCTGGTCCTTTCAACTTGAGGGGCAAGTATTTGATGGCGTGGAGATCATCTCCGCGAGCCATGTGGATGTGAAGGATAAAGTCCTCAATCCATACCCGAGGGTCTGTCCTTCCGTCGTATGCCTCTATGTTCACGGGTTTGAATCCCTCTGGAAATTCGTGATCCAACACCTCATCGGTGAAGCATAGGGGGTGCGCGGCACCCCTATATTTGGATGTGTCATGGCATTCCGACGGTTGTAGTGTTCGGTTTTGTTTCCGTGCCGGAGCACGCTTCCTAGATCCGTAGATGGACCTGGTCATACCGACTTTTTGGTGCAAGTCATCACATAGATCATGTGCTTACTGATGTGCGACATCGTTAGCCACCCTATCGTGGCCACGGGGTGGTTGATCCGGCTGATCGGCCGTTTTATTTTTCTGCTGTATGGGCTCTAAAGCCTCATCATCGAATTCAGGCAGCAGCTTGCACTTTGGATAGCTCCTTGTGTGGCGACTGCCACCATACTTTTCTTCAGTGTCTAGCACTCTGTTCCATCTACTGTTGAGTGTATTTTGTGCGGACTTAAGCCTTTGCTTCTGCTTCATCAGACTCCTCGCGGTGGCAATAAGTCCTCTATGGAGGTTCTCTTGCTCCAAATGCCTTTCCGGGATGATGTGTGCATTGTCGTCCGGACTGTTCTCCTCTCTGGAGACAGGTTGATGAGCTTTACCCTCGGCGTCGCCGTGTTCGGACAGCGGCTCCGTACTATGTTCGCCGTCCACTAGCTCATCCTGCTCTGTCGCTGGGTCCATGTGGTCGTCGTTTCCTTTGGAGTCGACCGGGGTATTATTCTTTCTTGCGTTGTTATTGCTGTTTTTGCCGAGGCGGGATTTGGAGCGGCGCCTATGTCATCGCTTTGGTTGCTTCTCGAGGGGATTATCCTTCGCTGCATTCCTCCGTTCCTCGTCATTGTTTTATTTGGGTGTATCCACCATGTATATATCATGTGATGAAGTGGCTGTCCAGCGCCCTGTGGGCGATGGTTCCTGCTCCTCTCCTGCATCGTCGTCCATACCGTCGATGTCTTCAGAGTCGAAATCAAGTATGTCAGTTAAATCGTCGACAGTGGCTATTAAGTGGGTGGTGGGTGGGGAACGAATTTCTTCGTCATCCGCTTCCCAGTCGAGCCGGACATAGTTCGGCCGAAGGTCTCACGACAAGGAGAGGGACCTTATGAATCTAGCACGTCGCCCAAGGGCGAGTGCTGGAAAATATCCGCGGATGTAAACTCCATGATTGGTGCCCAATCAGATTCGATAGGCACGTACGCAAGCGGTTCGGAGCCCGTGGCCGGGGACGAATCCAAGGGTTCGGCAACACAGGTCTCATAAGAGGTGAAGTCAGTATTCGGCTCTAACGCTGCTAAGTTTGTGACCTCCGTGGTGGGGTCCATCCACCCGTCCTCGGATGGCACGATCTGCTCCGGATTGAAGACCGGAGTAGGCACAGGTGTGATATCCCGAACACCGTCCGACAGCAGAACCAAGTCGTGCTCGTCGTGACTGTGCGGCGCACCTGACATGGGCTCGAATCTGTCGAAGATCAAGTCTCCGCAGACTTCGGCCGTATAGTTTAAGCTTCCAAACCTGACCTGACGGCCAGGGGCGTCGCTCTCGATCTGCTCCAGATGGCCAAGCGAGTTGGCCCGTAGTGCGAAGCCGCCGAATACGAAGATCTGTCCAGGGAGAAAAACCTCGCCCTGGATCGCATCGTTGCCGATGATCGAAGGAGCCATCAAGCCTTATGGTGACGGCACCGTGTAACTCTCAATGAAAGCACCAATGTCGGTGTCAAAACCGGCAAATCTCGGGTAGGGGGTCCCAAACTGTGCGTCTAAGGCGAAAGGTAACAAGAGGCAGGGGACACAATTTTACCCAGGTTCGGGCCCTCTCGATGGAGGTAATACCCTACTTCCTGCTTGATTGATCTTGATGATATGAGTATTACAAGAGTTGATCTACCATGAGATCGAAGAGGCTAAACCCTAGAAGCTAGCCTATGATTATGATTGTTGTTGTCCTACGGACTAAACCCTCCGGTTTATATAGACACCGGAGGGGGCTAGGGTTACACAGAGTCGGTTACAAGGGAGGAGATCTACACATTCGAATTGTCAAGCTTGTCTTCCACGCAAAGGAGAGTCCCATCCGGACGCGGGACGAAGTCTTCAATCTTGTATCTTCATAGTCCAATAGTCCGGCCAAAGTATATAGTCCGGCTGTCCGAGGACCACCTAATCCAGGACTCCCTCACTCGTCAACGACATATGCTTCAGCAATAGAACCTTCAGGTCTTGCCATGTTTCGCACATAACTCTTACAAGTAAGCAGCCTTCTTTCGATTGGGTACATCCAACCGTATTGCACAGGGCCTCTAAGCATTGCCTCTTTTGTTAAGTGCACCGCCAAATGGACCATCACGCTGAAGAAAGCTGGAGGGAAAATCTTCTCGAGCATGCAAAGAATAATTGGGATTTCTTTTTCAAGTCTTTCCAGGACAGTTAACTTGAGTGTTTTACAGCACAGTTCTCTAAAGAAATTTCGTAGCTCAGCAACCGCTTCATATATATCCTTGTCCATGATTCCTCGGAGGCCCGCCGGTAAAATCCTTTGGAGGAGGATGTGACAATCATTTGTTTTCAGTACTGAAAGCTTGAATCCATCAGAAGTAACAAACTTTGCTAGGTTAGCGGCATAACCATCTTGAAATTTCACCGCTCTTACGACTTCATAGAATGCAAGCTTTTGTTCTTTAGTTATTGTATACCATGCTCGTGGCATTTCAAATGAATCAAGCCTAGAACTAACCGTGTTGTAGATGCAAATCTTCTCTTATGGCCATGTCCTCCAAATCAAGCCTAGAACTAATCGTGTCCTTTGTCTTCCCTTCAATGTTCATAAATGTCCCTAGCAGATTCTCGCATATGTTTTTCTCAATGTGCATTACACCGAGAGTATGCCTTAATTTCAGATCATCCTAGTATGGCAGGTCCCACAAACAAGACCTACGGTCCCAACATTGACCTTCCTCACGCTTTCTTTTCTTCACAAGCTTTCCTGGTCTCACATCTTTCACCTTTTCAAGTTGATGCTCTAGCTCTTCTTTAGTGAATTCAGCTGGCTTGTCACGGGTTTCATTCTCACCATTAAAATCTTTGCTTCTTCGCCAGCGATGGTTTCGGGGAAGAAAGCGGCGGTGCCCAATATAACAGATCTTGCTCCTTATTCTCTTTGAGCAAGGGTCTTTGTTACAATGCACACAGGCCTTATAACCTGCTGTGATCCTCCCAAACAGAGTGTGCAGCGCCGGGAAATCATGGATGGACCATATGATTGCAGCACTTTGACTGAACTTCTCTTCCGGACTCAAGGCATCGTATGTACGTACACCAGTCCAGAGCTGGAGCAGTTCTTCTACGAGGGGCTCCATAGAGACATCAAAATACTTTCTTGGAGACTCTGGACCCGGGATAAGCAACGACATCATGAAGTTGGACTGATCCATGCATGCCCATGGTGGCAGGTTGTACGGCACCACAAAAACTGGCCACATGCTATAAGACGTGCTCATGTTCCCAAACGGATTAAAGCCATCTGTGGCAATGCCAAGTTTTATGTTCCGTGGATCTGCAGCAAAATCTAAATGTATACTGTCAAACTTTCCATGCCTCTCCGTCCGCTGGATGGCTCAGCTCATTGTCCATAGGTTGCCGCTTCAGCTTGTGCCATTGTACCTCCAACGATGATTTCTTCGAGATAAACATCCGTTGCAGCCTTGGTATCAACGGAAAGTGCCTCAGTACCTTCTCCGGTATTGACTTCTTCCGATCAGCATCTTTCCACCTAGAGGCATTGCATTTTGGACAGTTCTCATGCTTTGCTAAATCCTTCCGAAATAAGACACAGTTATTTGAGCACACATGTATTGGAACATAACCTAGCCCCAGCCTGCGGATTATGCTCAATGCTTCATCATAAGATCTGGGAACACAACTATCAGGGAATTGCAAGCTCAAAAGGTGGAGTATTGCATTGAATGCAGCATTGCTAATCCGGTAGAAAGACTTGATGTGGAGTAACTTCACGGTGAAGGTAAATCTTGAAAATTTACCGCCTTCATGAGCTGCGCGCTTGGCCTCCTCTAACACCTCAGCAAACAACGACTTCTCTCCATCAGCACGATCTTCAGCATCGTACAGATCCTTCAAAAGGTCAGGAATCCTATCATCTTCATGCCCATCCTCTTCCTCCAAATGAGCATTATCTCGCAAAACATTTTCCATGAAATCAATGCCAGCATCACCACCACCCATCATATGAGGGGCATGTGTATCAGCTTCAAAATGTTGAGGTTGTCCGTCTAAAGGTTCTCCATGATATATCCATCTATCATATGTGCTGGACATCCCATTAAGAAGCAGATGATCTTCCACTCTTCCTTGAGCCATTCTTGAACGGTTGAGGCATTCGCAGCATGGGCAAAGAATGTGAGAATCTTTGGCAAAATTTTCCCGAACAAATGCCATGAAATCATCAACCCCTTTCATATGTTCTTTCGAAAACTTTCTAACTCCTTTTCTAATCCAGCTTCTGTCCATCTGCCAAAGACAACAAATTGTTGCAACTTAGGAAATCAATCTAAGTGCATCAACATTAATTAATGAAAATGGATGGCAGTAATGGAAGCTAAAATTCCAGAAAATTTTATATGCTAATTACCTAACCACAACATTGAAACAAACCAAACTATAAATCAAACCAACACTGAAATTGCCATGAATTTATGTTGCAGAGAAGGCTAATTAAAATTAAACCAAACCAAGATTTAGAAGGATCATGTTTCTGGGAAGACCAAGCTAGCTAGCTCCTAACAAATACTATGTTGTTTCTATCAATTACAATTACCACTATCCTAACAATCTGTAGACAAACAATTGGAGAACAACTGAGGCCATCTAGCTCAAATTCCCCCCAAATCTTAACCGAACAAGGCCTGAAGAATTGTTAGCAAACAAGCTGAAGAACACCTAACAGTACATCAAGAAAATTCATCTATGCAATATCTACCAAACAAGCAAGCTATCTCCTAACTCCTAACAGTGCATCAACAAAATTCATCTATGTTGAAGAACATCTGATTGAAATCCGTCTCCCATTGAAATCCATGCTCGGTAACGAGGTGCAGATAGTGAGAGAGGAGAGGGGGGAAGAGGTGAGGGGTGCATCCCGGGAGGTGTGCTTGCGGCAGCGGCGAGTCCCCCATGCTCGGCGAGCCTCTCCTTGCGTGGGCGAGGACGATGTTCCTGCCCCCGCCCCCACCACCGTCGGTGCCCACGCCCCTGCTGGTCGCTTCGCCTCCACGCCCCTGCCTCGCCTCCGCCCCCTGCTGGTTACCTCTGCTGCCGGCCCCGCTGTCGGTGTCAAAACCGGCGGATCTCGGGTAGGGGGTCCCGGGCTATGCGTCTAAGGTCGATGGTAACAGGAGACGGCGGACACGATGTTTACCCAGGTTCGGGCCCTCTCTTTGGAGGTAATACCCTACTTCCTGCTTGATTGATCTTGATGAATATGAGTATTACAAGAGTTTATCTACCACGAGATTGTAATGTCTAGACCCAAGAAGCCTAGCCTGTATGACCATGGTAATGAGTACTCGGTCCTATAGACCTAACCCTCCAGTTTATATAGACACCGGAGGGATCTAGGGTTACATAGAGTCGGTTACATAGTCATACACGCCAAGGAAAGTCCAATCCGGATACCGGTACGGTCTTCGGCCTTCACATCCTCATGGCCTATCAGTCCGGCCCATGGATAACAGGCTGGACGCCCGAGGACCCCTTAGTCCAGGACTCCCTCAGTAGCCCCTGAACCTGGCTTCAATGATGATGAGTTCGGCGCGCTGATTGTCTTCGGCATTGCAAGGCGGGTTCCACTTTTTCCGAACTCCAAGATAGTCTTCGGATGCGATGATAGTATCCGGACCAGTTACACACACCATACACAACCGCAGAGAGAATATATTTTTACACGAGTCTAATCTGCTGACAGCTTTTTACAACATGACATCACGTCTATCCGGTCATAATTTCGAACCGTTTTTCATCTGCCGTCCACGTTTCGAGACGCGGTTGCAATTGGCATGTCTTGTCGAAGAAGAGATCATGTCCCCTTATTGCTGGATTCTCATCAATGCTGGCGTGGGTGACCCAACCGTGCCGTTCGCACGGCCGTTGGGAATAGGCGAGTTTAAGGCGAGTGGGGAGGTGCTTGATATTCATGGCCTTGATAAGGAGATAAGGATTCCCTTTCTTCACCCACACCTCGGTTCCTCCTCAGCCCTTCTGTCCCTGAGCTCCAGCGCACAAGCTTTAGCTTTTTCCTCGTCCGAGAAAGCACTCCAAATATGTCCGGATCCGGAGCTGGAGGTAAGTGGATGGCCTCCTCCATCAAGAAGAAGGATATCAAAGAGCTCTGGGAGGCCGGATATCTGGCCAAGGAGATCGCTCACCGACTCCCGGCCAAGGGACAGATCATCCCTACTCTAGAGCCCCATGAGAGGGTTGTGTTTCTTACACATTTTGTCCGTGGGCTGGGGTTCCCTCTTCACACATTCATCCGTGGATTGATGTTTTACTGCAGGCTGGACTTCCATGACCCGGCCCCAACTTCATTCTCAACATCACGGCATTCATTGTCGTGTGTGAGGCCTTCCTCCGCATCCCACCTCATTTCGGCCTATGGGTGAAGACCTTCAATGTCAAACCAAAGGTGGTGAGCGGCCAGCAAGTAGAGTGCGGAGGCGCCATGGTCGGCAAGATTGTTGGGGAACGTAGTAATTTCAAAAAAATTCCTACGCACACGCAAGATCATGGTGATGCATAGCAACGAGAGGGAGAGTGTTTTCCACGTACCCTCGTAGACTGACAGCGGAAGCGTTATCACAACGCGGTTGATGTAGTCGTACGTCTTCACGATCCGACCGATCAAGTACCGAACGTACGGCACCTCCAAGTTCTACACACGTTCAGCTCGATGACGTCCCTCGAACTCCGATCCAGCCGAGTGTTGAGGGAGAGTTTCACCAGCACGACGGCGTGGTGACGATGATGATGTTCCACCGACGCAGGGCTTCGCCTAAGCTCCGCAACGTTTTTATCGAGGTGGAATATGGTGGAGGGGGGCACCGCACACGGCTAAAATATGTTATATAAGGTGTGTCTAGAGGTGCCCCCTTGCCCCCGTATATAAAGGAGCAAGGGGGAGGCCGGCTGCCCCTGGCGCTCCAAAGAGAGGGGGGAGTCCTCCTCCTAGTAGGAGTAGGACTCCCCTTTCCTAGTCCTACTAGGAAAAGAAGGGGGGAAGGAAAGAGAGGGAGAGGGAGAGGGAGAGGGAAAGGGGGCTGCGCCGCCCTCTCCTAGTCCAACTACGACTCCTCCTAGGAGGGGGCGCGCCACCTCCTGGCTGCTGCCCTCTCTCTCCACTCAAGGCCCACTAAGGCCCAATACTTCCCCGGGGGGTTCCGGTAACCCTCCGGCACCCCGGTTTAATCCGAAACTTCTCCGGAACACTTCCGGTGTCCGAATATAGTCGTCCAATATATCAATCTTTATGTCTCGACCATTTCGAGACTGCTCGTCATGTCCGTGATCACATCCGGGACTCCGAACAACCTTCGGTACATCAAAACATATAAACTCATAATATAATTGTCATCGTAACTTTAAGCGTGCGGACCCTTCGGGTTCGAGAACTATGTAGACATGACCGAGACACCTCTCTGGTCAATAACCAATAGCGGGACCTGGATGCCCATATTGGATCCCACATATTCTACGAAGATCTTTATTGGACAGACCGCATAACAACATACGTTGTTCCCTTTGTCATCGGTATGTTACTTGCCCGAGATTCGATCGTCGGTATCTCGATACCTAGTTCAATCTCGTTACCGGCAAGTCTCTTTACTCGTTCCGTAATACATCATCCCGCAAGTAACTCATTAGTCACAATGCTTGCAAGGCTTATAGTGATGTGCATTACCGAGTGGGCCCAGAGATACCTCTCCGACAATCGGAGTGACAAATCCTAATCTCGAAATATGCCAACCCAACAAGTACCTTTGGAGACACCTGTAGAGCACCTTTATAATCACCCATTTACGTTGTGACGTTTGGTAGCACACAAAGTGTTCCTCCGATAAACAGGAGTTGCATAATCTCATAGTCATAGGAACATGTATAAGTCATGAAGAAAGCAATACCAACATACTAAACGATCGGGTGCTAAGCTAACGTAATGGGTCATGTCAATCACGTCATTCTCCTAATGAGGTGATCCCATTAATCAAATGACAACTCATGTCTATGGCTAGGAAACATAACCATCTTTGATTAACGAGCTAGTCTGGTAGAGGCATACTAGTGACACTCTGTTTGTCTATGTATTCACACATGTATTATGTTTCCGGTTAATACAATTCTAGCATGAATAATAAACATTTATCATGATATAAGGAAATATATAATACTTTATTATTGCCTCTAGGGCATATTTCCTTCAGTCTCCCACTTCCACTAGAGTCAATAATCTAGATTACATAGTAATGATTCTCACACCCATGGAGTCTTGGTGCTGATCATGTTTTGCTCGTGGAAGAGGCTTAGTCAACGGGTCTGCAACATTCAGATCCGTATGTATCTTGCAAACTTCTATGTCTCCCACCTAGACTAAATCCCGGATGGAATTGAAGCGTCTTCTGATGTGCTTGGTTTTCTCGTGAAATCTGGATTCCTTTACTAAAGCAATTGCACCAGTATTGTCACAAAAGATTTTCATTGGTCCCGGTGTACTAGGTATGACACCTAGATCGGATATGAACTCCTTCATCCAGACTCCTTCATTTGCTGCTTCCGAAGCAGCTATGTATTCCGCTTCACACGTAGATCCCGCCACGACACTTTGCTTAGAACTGCACCAACTGACAGCTCCACCGTTCAATGTAAATACGTATCCGGTTTGTGATTTCGAATCGTTCCGATCAGTGTCAAAGCTTGCATCAACGTAACCTCTTACGACGAGCTCTTTGTCACCTCCATAAACAAGAAACATATCCTTAGTCCTTTTCAGGTATTTGAGGATGTTCTTGACCGCTATCCAATGATCGACTCCTGGATTACTTTGGTACCTTCCTGCTAAACTTATAGCAAGGGACACATCAGGTCTGGTACACAGCATTGCATACATGATAGAGCCTATGGCTGAAGCATAGGGAACATCTTTCATCTTCTCTCTATCTTCTGCAGTGGTCGGGCATTGAGTCTTACTCAATCTCACACCTTGTAGTACAGGCAAGAACCCTTTCTTTGCTTGATCCATTTTGAACTTCTTCAAAACTTTGTCAAGGTATGTGCTTTGTGAAAGTCCAATTAAGCGTCTTGATCTATCTCTATAGATCTTAATGCCAAATATATATGCAGCTTCACCGAGGTCTTTCATTGAAAAACTCTTATTCAAGTATCCCTTTATGCTATCCAAAAATTCTATATAATTTCCAATCAGTAATATGTCATCCACATATAATATCAGAAATGCTATCGAGCTCCCACTCACTTTCTTGTAAATACAGGCTTCTCCAAAAGTCTGTATAAAACCAAATGCTTTGATCACACTATCAAAGCGTTTATTCCAACTCCGAGAGGCTTGCACCAGTCCATAAATGGATCGCTGGAGCTTGCACACTTTGTTAGCTCCCTTTGGATCGACAAAACCTTACGGTTGCATCATATACAACTCTTCTTCCAGAAATCCATTCAGGAAGAAAGTTTTGACATCCATTTGCCAAATTTCATAATCATAAAATGCGGCAATTGCTAACATGATTCGGACAGACTTAAGCATCGCTATGGGTGAGAAGATCTCATCGTAGTCAATCCCTTGAACTTGTCGAAAACCTTTCGCAACAAGTCGAGCTTTATAGACAGTAACATTACCATCAGCGTCAGTCTTCTTCTTGAAGATCCATTTATTTTCAATGGCTTGCCGACCATCGGGCAAGTCAACCAAAGTCCATACTTTGTTCTCATACATGGATCCCATCTCGGATTTCATGGCTTCAAGCCATTTTGCGGAATCTAGGCTCACCCTCGCTTCTTCATAGTTCGTAGGTTCGTCATGGTCTAGTAACATGACCTCCAGAACAGGATTACCATACCACTCTGGTGCGGATCTTGATCTAGTTGACCTACGAGGTTCACTAATAACTTGATCTGAAGTTTCATGATCATTATCATTAACTTCCTCACTACTTGGTGTAGGTGTCGCGGAAACTTATTTCTGCGATGATCTACTTTCCAATAAGGGAGCACGTACAGTTACCTCATCAAGTTCTACTTTCCTCCCACTCACATCTTTCGAGAGAAACTCCTTCTCTAGAAAGGATCCATTCCTAGCAACGAATATCTTGCCTTCGGATCTTTGATAGAAGGTATACCCAGCAGTCTCTTTTGGGTATCCTATGAAGACACATTTCTCCGATTTAGGTTCGAGCTTATCAGGTTGAAGTTTCTTCACATAAGCATCGCAACCCCAAACTTTAAGATACAACAACTTTGGTTTCTTGCCAAACCATAGTTCATAAGGCGTCGTCTCATCGGATTTCGATGGTGTCCTATTTAGAGTGAATGCAGCCGTCTCTAAAGCATAACCCCAAAACGATAGCGGTAAATCAGTAAGAGACATCATAGATCGCACCATATCTAATAAAGTACGATTACGACGTTCGGACACACCATTACGCTGTGGTGTTCCGGGTGGCGTGAGTTGTGAAACTATTCCGCATTGTTTCAAATGTAGACCAAACTCGTAACTCAAATATTCTCCTCCACGATCAGATCGTAGGAATTTTATTTTCTTGTTACGATGATTTTCAACTTCACTCTGAAATTCTTTGAACTTTTCAAATGTTTCAGACATATGTTTCGTTAAGTAGATATACCCATATTTGTTCAAATCATCTGCGAAGGTGAGAAAATAACGATATCCGCCATGAGCCTCAATATTCATCGGACCACATACATCTGTATGTATGATTTCCAACAAATCTGTTGCTCTCTCCATAGTTCCGGAGAATGGTGTTTTGGTCATCTTGCCCATGAGGCACGGTTCGCAAGTACCAAGTGATTCAAAATCAAGTGATTCCAAAATTCCATCAATATGGAGTTTCTTCATGCGCTTTACACCGATATGACCTAAACGGCAGTGCCACAAATAAGTTGCACTGTCATTATTAACTCTGCATCTTTTGGCTTCGACATTATGAATATGTGTATCACTACTATCGAGATTCATTAAAAATAGACCACTTTTCAAGGGTGCATGACCATAAAAGATATTATTCATATAAATAGAACAACCATTATTCTTTGATTTAAATGAATAACCGTCTCGCATTAAACAAGATCCAGATATAATGTTCATGCTCAACGCTGGCACCAAATAACAATTATTTAGGTCTAAAACTAATCCCGAAGGTAGAAGTAGAGGTAGCGTGCCGACGGCGATCACATCGACTTTGGAACCATTTCCCACGCGCATCGTCATCTCGTCCTTATCCAATCTTCGCTTAATCCGTAGCCCCTGTTTCGAGTTGCAAATATTAGCAACAGAACCAGTATCAAATACCCAGGTGCTACTGCGAGTATTAGTAAGGTACACATCAATAACATGTATATCACATATACCTTTGTTAACCTTGCCATCCTTCTTATCTGCCAAATACTTGGGGCAGTTCCGCTTCCAGTGACCAGTCTGCTTACAGTAGAAGCACTCAGTTTCAGGCTTAGGTCCAGATTTGGATTTCTTCTCCTGAACAGCAACTTGCTTGCTGTTCTTCTTGAAGTTCATTTTCTTCTTCCCTTTGCCCTTTTTCTTGAAACTAGTGGTTTTACTGACCATCAACACTTGATGCTCCCTTTTGATTTCTACCTCCGCTGCCTTTAGCATTGCGAAGAGCTCGGGAATTGTCTTATCCATCCCTTGCATGTTATAGTTCATCACGAAGCTCTTGTAGCTTGGTAGCAGTGATTGAAGAATTCTGTCAATGACGCAATCATCCAGAAGTTGAACTCCCAGTTGAATCAAGTGATTATTATACCCAGACATTCTGAGTATATGCTCACTGACAGAACTATTCTCTTCCATCTTGCAGCTATAGAACTTATTGGAGACTTCATATCTCTCAATCCGGGCATTTTCTTGAAATATTAACTTCAACTCCTGGAACATCTCATATGCTCCATGACGTTCAAAACGTCGTTGAAGACCCGGTTCTAAGCCGTAAAGCATGGCACACTGAACTATTGAGTAGTCATCAGCTTTGCTCTGCCAGACGTTCATAACTTCTGGCGTCGCTCTTGCAGGAGGCCTGGCACCTAGCGGTGCTTCTAGGACGTAATCCTTCTGTGCAGCAATGAGGATAATCCTCAAGTTACGGACCCAGTCCGTGTGATTGCTACCATCATCTTTCAACTTAGCTTTCTCAAGGAACGCATTAAAATTCAACGGAACAACAGCACGGGCCATATATCTACAATTAACATAGACAAACAAGATACTATCAGGTACTAAGTTCATGATAAATTTAAGTTCAATTAATCATATTACTTAAGAACTCCCACTTAGATAGACATCCCTCTAATCATCTAAGTGATTACGTTATCCAAAGCAACTAAACCATGTCCGATTAACACGTGAGATGGAGTAGTTTCAATGGTGAACATCACTATGTTTATCATATCTACTATATGATTCACGCTCGACCTTTCTGTATATGCTAGGCTCGTCAAGTTTAACCTGAGTATTCCGCGTGTGCAACTGTTTTGCACCCGTTGTATTTGAACGTAGAGCCTATCACACCCGATTAACACGTGGTGTCTCAACACGGAGAACTTTCGCAACGGTGCATACTCAGGGAGAACACTTTTATCTTGAAATTTTAGTGAGAGATCATCTTATAATGCTACCGTCAATCAAAGCAAGATAAGATGCATAAAGGATTAACATCACATGCAATCAATATAAGTGATATGATATGGCCATCATCATCTTGTGCTTGTGATCTCCATCTCCGAAGCACCGTGCTTGTGATCTTCATCTCCGAAGCACCGTCATGATCACCATCGTTACCGGCGCACCGTGTTCGTGATCTCCATCTCCGAAGCACTGTGTTCGTGATCTCCATCTCCGAAGCACCGTCATGATCACCATCGTTACCGGCACGACACCTTGATCTCCATCGTTGTATCGTTGTCGTCTCGCCAACTAATTGCTTTTACGACTATCTCTACCGCTTAGTGATAAAGTAAAACTATTACATGGTGATTGCATCTCATACAATAAAACGACAACCATATGGCTCCTGCCAGTTGCCGATAACTCGGTTACAAAACATGATCATCTCATACAACAAATTATATCACATCATGTCTTGACCATATCACATCACAACATGCCCTGCAAAAACAAGTTAGACGAGCTCTACTTTGTTGTTGCAAGTTTTATGTGGCTGCTACGGGCTTAGCAAGAACCATTCTTACCTACGCACCAAAACCACAACGATAGTTTGTCAAGTTGGTGCTGTTTTAACCTTCGCAAGGACCGGGCGTAGCCACACTCGGTTCAACTAAAGTGAGAGAGACAGACACCCGCCAGTCACCTTTAAGCAACGAGTGCTCCGAACGGTGAAACCAGTCTCGCATAAGCGTACGCGTAATGTCGGTCCGGGCCGCTTCATCTCACAATACCACTGAACCAAAGTATGACATGCTGGTAAGCAGTATGACTTATATCGCCCACAACTCACATGTGTTCTACTCGTGCATAGCATCAACGCATAAAACCAGGCTCGGATGCCACTGTTGGGGAACGTAGTAATTTCAAAAAATTTCCTACACACACGCAAGATCATGGTGATGCATAGAAACGAGAGGGGAGAGTGTTGTCCACGTACCCTCGTAGACCGACAGCGGAAGCGTTATCACAACGCGGTTGATGTAGTCGTACGTCTTCACGATCCGACCGATCAAGTACCGAACGTACGGCACCTCCAAGTTCTACACACGTTCAGCTCGATGACGTCCCACGAACTCCGATCTAGCCGAGTGTTGAGGGAGAGTTTCGTCAGCACGACGGCGTGGTGACGATGATGATGTTCCACCGACGCAGGGCTTCGCCTAAGCTGCGCAACGGTTTTATCGAGGTGTAATATGGTGGAGGGGGGCACCGCACACGGCTAAAATGTCGTATATCAAGTGTGTCTAGAGGTGCCCCCCTGCCCCCGTATATAAAGGAGCAAGGGGGAGGACGGCTGCCCTTGGCGCGCCAAAGAGAGGGGGGAGTCCTCCTCCTAGTAGGAGTAGGACTCCCCTTTCCTAGTCCTACTAGGAAAAGAAGGGGGAAGGAAAGAGAGGGAGAGGGAGAGGGAAAGGGGGCTGCGCTCCCCTCTCCTAGTCCAACTAGGACTCCTCCTGGGAGGGGGCGCGCCACCTCCTGGCTGCTGCCCTCTCTCTCCCCTCAAGGCCCACTAAGGCCCAATACTTCCCCGGGGGGTTCCGGTAACCCTCCGGCACTCCGGTTTAATCCGAAACTTCTCCGGAACACTTCCGGTGTCCGAATATAGTCGTCCAATATATCAATCTTTATGTATCGACCATTTCGAGACTCCTCGTCATGTCCGTGATCACATCCGGGACTCCGAACAACCTTCGGTACATCAAAACATATAAACTCATAATATAACTGTCATCGTAACTATAAGCGTGCGGACCCTTCGGGTTTGAGAACTATGTAGACATGACCGAGACACCTCTCCGGTCAATAACCAATAGCGGGACCTGGATGCCCATATTGGCTCCCACATATTCTATGAAGATCTTTATCGGTCAGAGCGCATAACAACATACGTTGTTCCCTTTGTCATCGGTATGTTACTTGCCCGAGATTCGATCGTCGGTATCTCGATACCTAGTGCAATCTCGTTACCGGAAAGTCTCTTTACTCGTTCCGTAATACATCATCCCGCAACTAACTCATTAGTCACAATGCTTGCAAGGCTTATAGTGATGTGCATTACCGAGTGGGCCCAGAGATACCTCTCCGACAATCGGACTGACAAATCCTAATCTCGAAATATGCCAACCCAAACAAGTACCTTTGGAGACACCTGTAGAGCACCTTTATAATCACCCATTTACGTTGTGACATTTGGTAGCACACAAAGTGTTCCTCCGATAAACGGGAGTTGCATAATCTCATAGTCATAGGAACGTGTATAAGTCATGAAGAAAGCAATAGCAACATACTAAACGATCGGGTGCTAAGCTAACGTAATGGGTCATGTCAATCACGTCATTCTCCTAATGAGGTGATCCCGTTAATCATATGACAACTCATGTCTATGGCTAGGAAACATAACCATCTTTGATTAACGAGCTAGTCTGGTAGAGGCATACTAGTGACACTCTGTTTGTCTATGTATTCACACATGTATTATGTTTCCGGTTAATACAATTCTAGCATGAATAATAACATTTATCATGATATAAGGAAATATATAATACTTTATTATTGCCTCTAGGGCATATTTCCTTCAAAGATACCCAACGTCACCTGGCCTAAAGGTTCATTCGCGGAGATGGTGAAGGGGTGGCAATCAGGGTGGTTTTACATCACCGAGCCGCGCGATGCCGATTGGGCGACGGGCCCCGAATTCCGATCCGGAATCCCGATGCGGCTCACCTCCTGGCAAGAGAGGGGCCTAACCTGGGGTCCCTCGGACGAGCTGACCGGGCTCCAGACGTGCATCCAGAACATGATAGACAGGAAAATAAAACTTGTCAACGTGATCCAGGTCATGCTCATTCGTGGGGTCCTTTCGTGCCAACGCCGGACTTGCTACCTGTGGGAATACGATCCGGCCTAGCACCAGATGCTACTAGAGATCTTCGGCACGACGCACGAAGACATCTGGAAAGTGCTCTTCAAGGCCGGCGAGACGCCACCGCCCACGACAGACGATCGCGGGCTTAGCTTAAAACGACAGGCTAATCCGGTAAGTTCTTTCATGTTTTCAAGGTATACCCTTTACTAGCGTATTTTGAGGGAAGCCTAAACTTTCCTACCCATGTTTCAGGCCTGGATCAAGGTAGCAGAGGGAATTAACTGCCGACTCCGCTGCCCGAGGACCAAGAATTCCCGGTACTAATGAGAATGCTATTTCCGGCACCTTACGAGGTGCCAGAGAAAACAGCCAAGATAGCGGACAAAGGGGCCAAGAAGGGCCCTTGCCGAAAAGGCACTCCAGACGTGACGTCCGAAGATGAGAATTCCTGTTCGTCCGCTGGCGACGACGATGATGAAGAGGAAGAAGAAAACGACTCCCCACGTGAAGTGGGGAGGAAGAAGAGAGCGGCCCCCATGAATCCGGAGGCGAAAGCCCCTAAGAGGGTTAAAGGCTCCCTCGTGGATAACTCCGCGTGGGATGTTGATAGCACTCCGGAGCGACCTCGCCGGACCAAGCCTCGGGCCGCCTCATAAGTACCAGAATCCGAAAACATCTGGCCTTCCCGGTTTGTAATATTGATATATCTTAAACCTTGTCACTGCAGTCCGGCACGCGATGGCTCCCCGCGATCCTCGACAGAGGGATCGCTAGACTCAAAGGAGGTGGCTAGCATGTCTCCGCCACCTGCTCGTTCTGTCTCTCCCAAGGGTGATGACGAGGTGGTGTCGCAAAAGACCTTCCCGGACCTGGGGGAGTTTCCGGAGATCGTCGGGGCGGCGCCCCAGGATGATTCCTCAGCCGCTGGGCACATGGGGGAAAAGCCCCTATGGGGACTGGTGACGGGGGCCGGGTTCCCTTTGGACCTTAGCCGGATACCATTCCTGGGATCTACGCGGCTCCGGAGTCTAGCGAACGGCATTCCCCAAAAGGAGGGAATGTGCCTGTTCCACCGGTGACCTCTGTCCAACCAGAGGCACCGGATAATCTTCTGGAGGTGCTACGAGGCGCCTCTATTATGGATGAACACCATGCCCTTATGGGCACGGTAATAGAGAAGGTTCAGTTCGTCAAAAGCGGACTGACCGAAGCCTGCACTAGCCTTCTAACAGGCTTTGAGGTAATTATGTGGTTGTAGGAAGAATATCAAAGTATAGACAGTAGGCCCTGATGCTCTGTTTGGTGTTCGGGAAAGAAAAGCCGAACAGAGGATCAAGAAAAAATATCGCAGGAGTCTAACATAAATTGTCTATGTGAATAAGCAGGTATCGCTGCAGACTGCCACCGCTCAAGCTGCGGAGGTCTTCGTACTGTAGCAGAAACTGGAGCGGGCCGAGGAGGAGCTCGGCCTCGTGAAGAAGCAGCTGGAGGATAGCCAAGGTATGCAGTAACCTGCGGGTACATTTTAAGAAAAAATGAATAGTCCATCCGGACTAAAGTGTCATAAACTTTATTAGGGGCCACGACCGAGGTGGCAGCCCTCAAGAAGGAGTTAGCCGAGGCCGAGGACAAGGTGGCCAAGGAACACGCCCCGCGCGAGAAGCACGAGGTCCGGGTTGGCAAGGCGCGGCAAGAGCTCCAGGACGCGGTCAAGAGGTTTGAGTCCTTGGAGCGCGACTGTAAGGCGCAAGAGTTTGAACTAGCGAAGGCCCGCTAGAGCGCATAGGATGAATGGGCCGAAGCCCAGAACACCCTCCAGGAAATTCAGGCGGCTAAGAAGATTGCGGCGGAGACATAAAGATTGATATATTGGACGACTATATTCGGACAACGGAAGTGTTCCGGAGAAGTTTCGGATTAAACCGGAGTGCCGGAGGGTTACCGGAACCCCCTGGGGAAGTATTGGGCCTTAGTGGGCCTTGAGGGGAGAGAGAGGGCAGCAGCCAGGAGGTGGCGCGCCCCCTCCCATGAGGAGTCCTAGTTGGACTAGGAGAGGGGGCCGCAGCCCCCTTTCCCTCTCCCTCTCTTTCCTCCCCCCCCCCCTCTTTTCCTAGTAGGACTAGAAAAGGGGAGTCCTACTCCTACTACGAGGAGGACTCCCCCCTCTCCTTGGCGCGCCTAGGGCAGCCGGCCTCCCCCTTGCTCCTTTATATACGGGGGCAGGGGGCACCTCTACACACACTTGATATACGATATTTTAGCCGTGTGCGGTGCCCCCCTCCACCATATTACACCTCGATAATACCGTTGCGGAGCTTAGGCGAAGCCCTGCGTTGGTGGAACATCATCATCGTCACCACGCCGTCGTGCTGACGAAACTCTCCCTCAACACTCGGCTGGATCGGAGTTCGAGGGACGTCATCGAGCTGAACGTGTGTAGAACTCGAAGGTGCCGTACGTTCGGTACTTGATCGGTCGGATCGTGAAGACGTACGACTACATCAACCGCGTTGTGATAACGCTTCCGCTGTCGGTCTACGAGGGTACGTGGACAACACTCTCCCCTCTCGTTGCTATGCATCACCATGATCTTGCGTGTGCGTAGGAAAATTTTTAAAATTACTACGTTCCCCATCAGTGGCATCCGAGCCAGGTTTTATGCGTTGATGCTATGCACGAGTAGAACACAAGGGAGTTGTGGGAAATATAAGTCATACTGCTTACCAGCATCTCATACTTTGGTTCAGCAGTATTGTGAGATGAAGCGGCCCGGACAGACATTACGCGTACGCTTACGCGAGACTGGTTTCACCGTTCGGGGCACTCGTTGCTTAAAGGTGACTGGCGGGTGTCTGTCTCTCTCACTTTAGTTGAACCGAGTGTGGCTACGCCCGGTCCTTGCGAAGGTTAAAACATCACCAACTTGACAAACTATCGTTGTGGTTTTGATGCGTAGGTAAGAACGGTTCTTGCTAAGCCCGTAGCAGCCACGTAAAACTTGCAACAACAAAGTAGAGGACGTCTAACTTGTTTTTGCAGGGCATGTTGTGATGTGATATGGTCAAGACATGATGTGATATAATTTGTTGTATGAGATGATCATGTTTTGTAACCGAGTTATCGGCAACTGGCAGGAGCCATATGGTTGTCGCTTTATTGTATGAGATGCAATCACCATGTAATAGTTTTACTTTATCACTAAGCGGTAGCGATAGTCATAAAAGCAATTAGTTGGCGAGACGACAATGATACTACGATGGAGATCAAGGTGTCGCGCCGGTGACGATGGTGATCATGACGGTGTTTCGGAGATGGAGATCACAAGCACGGTGCTTCGGAGATGGAGATCACAAGCACAAGATGATGATGGCCATATCATATCACTTATATTGATTGCATGTGATGTTAATCCTTTATGCATCTTATCTTGCTTTGATTGACGGTAGCATTATAAGATGATCTCTCACTAAAATTTCAAGATAAAAGTGTTCTCCCTGAGTATGCACCGTTGCGAAAGTTCTTCGTGCTGAGACACCACGTGTTAATCGGGTGTGATAGGCTCTACGTTCAAATACAACGGGTGCAAAATAGTTGCACACGCGGAATACTCAGGTTAAACTTGACGACCCTAGCATATACAGATATGGCCTCGGAACACAGAGACCGAAAGGTCGAGCGTGAATCATATAGTAGATATGATCAACATAGTGATGTTCACCATTACTCCATCTCACGTGTTAATCGGACATGGTTTAGTTGCTTTGGATCACGTAATCACTTAGATGATTAGGGGGATGTCTATCTAAGTGGGAGTTCTTAAGTAATATGATTAATTGAACTTAAATTTATCATGAACTTAGTACCTGATAGTATCTTGCTTATCTATGTTAATTGTAGATAAATGGCTCGTGCTATTGTTCCGTTGAATTTTAATGCGTTCCTTGAGAAAGCTAAGTTGAAAGATGATGGTAGCAATTACACGGACCGGGTCCGTAACTTGAGGATTATCCTCATTGCTGCACAGAAGAATTACGTCCTAGAAGCACCGCTAGGTGCCAGGCATCCTGCAAGAGCGACGCCAGAAGTTAGGAATGTCTGGCAGAGCAAAGCTGATGACTACTCAATAGTTCAGTGTGCCAAGCTTTACGGCTTAGAACCGGGTCTTCAACAACGTTTTGAACGTCATGGAGCATATGAGCTGTTCCAGGAGTTGAAGTTAATATTTCAAGCAAATGCCCGGATTGAGAGATATGAAGTCTCCAATAAGTTCTATAGCTGCAAGATGGAAGAGAATAGTTCTGTCAGTGAGCATATACTCAGAATGTCTGGGTATAATAATCACTTGATTCAACTGGGAGTTCAACTTCCGGATGATTGCGTCATTGACAGAATTCTTCAATCACTGCCACCAAGCTACAAGAGCTTCGTGATGAACTATAACATGCAAGGGATGGATAAGACAATTCCCGAGCTCTTCGCAATGCTAAAGGCAGCGGAGGTAGAAATCAAAAAGGAGCATCAAGTGTTGATGGTCAGTAAAACCACTAGTTTCAAGAAAAAGGCCAAAGGGAAGAAGAAAGGGAACTTCAAGAAGAACAGCAAGCAAGTTGCTGTTCAGGAGAAGAAATCCAAGTCTAGACCTAAGCCTGAAACTGAGTGCTTCTACTGTAAGCAGACTGGTCACTGGAAGCGGAACTGCCCCAAGTATTTGGCGGATAAGAAGGATGGCAAGGTTAACAAAGGTATATGTGATATACATGTTATTGATGTGTACCTTACTAATACTCGCAGTAGCACCTGGGTATTTGATACTGGTTCTGTTGCTAATATTTGCAACTCGAAACAGGGGCTACGGATTAAGCGAAGATTGGCTAAGGACGAGGTGACGATGCGCATGGGAAATGGTTCGAAAGTCGATGTGATCGCCGTCGGCACGCTACCTCTACATCTACCTTCGGGATTAGTTTGAGACCTAAATAATTGTTATTTGGTGCCAGCGTTGAGCATGAACATTATATCTGGATCTTGTTTAATGCGAGACGGTTATTCATTTAAATCAGAGAATAATTGTTGTTCTATTTATATGAATAATATCTTTTATGGTCATGCACCCTTGAAGAGTGGTCTATTTTTAATGAATCTCGATAGTAGTGATACACATATTCATAATGTCGAAGCCAAAAGATATAGAGTTAATAATGACAGTTCAACTTATTTGTGGCACTGCCGTTTGGGTCATATCGGTGTAAAGCGCATGAAGAAACTCCATACTGATGGAATTTTGGAATCACTTGATTTTGAATCACTTGGTACTTGCGAACCGTGCCTCATTGGCAAGATGACCAAAACACCGTTTTCCGGAACTATGGAGAGAGCAACAGATTTGTTGGAAATCATACATACAGATGTATGTGGTCCGATGAATATTGAGGCTCGTGGCAGAAATCGTTATTTTCTCACCTTCACAGATGATTTGAGCAGATATGGGTATATCTACTTAATGAAACATAAGTCTGAAACATTTGAAAAGTTCAAAGAATTTCAGAGTGAAGTTGAAAATCATCGTAACAAGAAAATAAAATTCCTATGATCTTATTGTGGAGGAGAATATTTGAGTTACGAGTTTGGCCTACATTTGAAACAATGCGGAATAGTTTCACAACTCACGCCACCCGGAACACCACAGCGTAATGGTGTGTCCGAACATCGTAATCGTACTTTATTAGATATGGTGCGATCTATGATGTCTCTTACTGATTTACCGCTATCATTTTGGGGTTATGCTTTAGAGACGGCTGCATTCACTCTAAATAGGACACCATCGAAATCCGTTGAGACGACGCCTTATGAACTATGGTTTGGCAAGAAACCAAAGTTGTCGTATCTTAAAGTTTGGGGTTGTGATGCTTATGTGAAGAAACTTCAACCTGATAAGCTCGAACCTAAATCGGAGAAATGTGTCTTCATAGGATACCCAAAAGGGACTGCTGGGTATACCTTCTATCACAGATCCGAAGGCAAGATATTCGTTGCTAGGAATGGATCCTTTCTAGAGATGGAGTTTCTCTCGAAAGATGTGAGTGGGAGGAAAGTAGAACTTGATGAGGTAACGGTACGTGCTCCCTTATTGGAAAGTAGATCCTCGCAGAAATCAGTTTCTGCGACACCTACACCAAGTAGTGAGGAAGTTAATGATAATGATCATGAAACTTCAGATCAAGTTATTACTGAACCTCGTAGGTCAACTAGATCAAGATCCGCACCAGAGTGGTACGGTAATCCTGTTCTGGAGGTCATGTTACTAGACCATGACGAACCTACGAACTATGAAGAAGCGATGGTGAGCCCAGATTCCGCAAAATGGCTTGAAGCCATGAAATCCGAGATGGGATCCATGTATGAGAAGAAAGTATGGACTTTGCTAGACTTGCCCGATGATCGGCAAGCCATTGAAAACAAATGGATCTTCAAGAAGAAGACTGACGATGATGGTAATGTTACTGTCTATAAAGCTCGACTTGTTGCGAAAGGTTTTCGACAAGTTCAAGGGATTGACTACGATGAGACCTTCTCACCCGTAGCGATGCTTAAGTCTGTCCGAATCATGTTAGCAATTGCCGCATTTTATGATTATGAAATTTGGCAAATGGATGTCAAAACTACATTCCTAAATGGATTTCTGGAAGAAGAGTTGTATATGATGCAACCGGAAGGTTTTTTTCGATCCAAAGGGAGCTAACAAAGTGTGCAAGCTCCAGCGATCCATTTATGGACTGGTGCAAGCCTCTCGGAGTTGGAATAAATGCTTTGATAGTGTGATCAAAGCATTTGGTTTTATACAGACTTTTGAAGAAGCCTGTATTTACAAGAAAGTGAGTGGGAGCTCGATAGCATTTCTGATATTACATGTGGATGACATATTACTGATTGGAAATGATATAGAATTTCTGGATAGCATAAAGGGATACTTGAATAGAAGTTTTTCAATGAAAGACCTCGGTGAAGCTGCATATATATTAAGCATTAAGATCTATACAGACAGATCAAGACGCTTAATTGGACTTTCACAAAGCACATACCTTGACAAAGTTTTGAAGTTCAAAATGGATCAAGCAAAGAAAGGGTTCTTGCCTGTACTACAAGGTGTGAGATTGAGTAAGACTCAATGCCCGACCACGGCAGAAGATAGAGAGAAGATGAAAGATGTTCCCTATGCTTCAGCCATAGGCTCTATCATGTATGCAATGCTGTGTACCAGACCTGATGTGTCCATTGCTATAAGTTTAGCAGGGAGGTACCAAAGTAATCCAGGAGTGAATCACTGGACAGCGGTCAAGAACATCCTGAAATACCTGAAAAGGACTAAGGATATGTTTCTCGTTTATGGAGGTGACAAAGGTCTCATCGTAAGTGGTTACGTTGATGCAAGCTTTGACACTGATCCGGACGATTCGAAATCGCAAATCGGATACGTATTTACATTGAACGGTGGAGCTGTCAGTTGGTGCAGTTCTAAGCAAAGTGTCGTGGCGGGATCTACGTGTGAAGCGGAATACATAGCTGCTTCAGAAGCAGCAAATGAAGGAGTCTGTGAAGGAGTTCATATCCGATCTAGGTGTCATACCTAGTACATCGGGACCAATGAAAATCTTTTGTGACAATACTGGTGCAATTGCCTTAGCAAAGGAATCCAGATTTCACAAGAGAACCAAGCACATCAGAAGACGCTTCAATTCCATCCGGGATTTAGTCCAGGTGGGAGACATAGAAATTTGCAAGATACATACGGATCTGAATGTTGCAGACCTGTTGACTAAGCCTCTTCCACGAGCAAAACATGATCAGCACCAAGACTCCATGGGTGTAAGAATCATTGCTATGTAATCTAGATTATTGACTCTAGTGCAAGTGGGAGGCTGAAGGAAATATGCCCTAGAGGCAATAATAAACTATTATATATTTCCTTATATCATGATAAATGTTTATTATTCATGCTAGAATTGTATTAACCGGAAACATAATACATGTGTGAATACATACACAAACAGAGTGTCACTAGTATGCCTCTACTTGACTAGCTCGTTAATCAAAGATGGTTATGTTTCCTAGCCATAGACATGAGTTGTCATTTGATTAACGGGATCACCTCATTAGGAGAATGACGTGATTGACTTGACCCATTCCGTTAGCTTAGCACCCGATCGTTTAGTATGTTGCTATTGCTTTCTTCATGACTTATACATGTTCCTATGACTATGAGATTATGCAACTCCCGTTTACCGGAAGAGCACTTTGTGTGCTACCAAACGTCACAACGTAAATGGGTGATTATAAAGGTCCTCTACAAGTGTCTCCAAAGGTACTTGTTGGGTTGGCGTATTTCGAGATTAGGATTTGTCACTCCGATTGTCGGAGAGGTATCTCTGGGCCCACTCGGTAATGCACATCACTATAAGCCTTGCAAGCATTGTGACTAATGAGTTAGTTGCGGGATGATGTATTACAAAATGAGTAAAGAGACTTGCCAGTAATGAGATTGAACTAGGTATCGAGATACCGACGATCGAATCTCGGGCAAGTAATATACCGATGACAAAGGGAACAACGTATGTTGTTATGAGGTCTGACCGATAAAGATCTTCGTGGAATATGTGGGATCCAATATGGGCATCCAGGTCCCGCTATTGGTTATTCACCGGAGAGGTGTCTCGGTCATGTCTACATAGTTCTAGAACCCGAAGGTCCGCACGCTTAAAGTTACGATGACAGTTATATTATGAGTTTATATGTTTTGATGTACCGAAGTATGTTCGGAGCCCCGGATGTGATCACGGACATGATGAGGAGTCTCGAAATGGTCGAGACATAAAGATTGATATATTGGACGACTATATTCGGACACCGGAAGTGTTCCGGAGAAGTTTCGGATTAAACCGGAGTGCTGGAGGGTTACCGGAACCCCCCGGGGAAGTATTGGGCCTTAGTGGGCCTTGAGGGGAGAGAGAGGGCAGCAGCCAGGAGGTGGTGCGCCCCCTCCCATGAGGAGTCCTAGTTGGACTAGGAGAGGGGGGCGCAGCCCCCTTTCCCTCTCCCTCTCCCTCTCTTTCCTCCCCCCCTCTTTTCCTAGTAGGACTAGGAAAGGGGAGTCCTACTCCTACTAGGAGGAGGACTCCCCCCATCTCCTTGGCGCGCCTAGGGCAGCCGGCCTCCCCCTTGCTCCTTTATATACGGGGGCAGGGGGCACCTCTATACACACTTGATATACGATATTTTAGCCGTGTGCGGTGCCCCCCTCCACCATATTACACCTCGATAATACCGTTGCGGAGCTTAGGCGAAGCCCGGCGTCGGTGGAACATCATCATCGTCACCACGCCGTCGTGCTGACGAAACTCTCCCTCAACACTCGGCTGGATCGGAGTTCAAGGGACGTCATCGAGCTGAACGTGTGTAGAACTCGGAGTGCCGTACGTTCGGTACTTGATCGGTCGGATCGTAAAGACGTACGACTACATCAACCGCGTTGTGATAACGCTTCCGCTGTCGGTCTACGAGGGTACGTGGACAACACTCTCCCCTCTCGTTGCTATGCATCACCATGATCTTGCGTGTGTGCAGGAAATTTTTTGAAATTACTACGTTCCCCATCACGAGGGGCCGCCAGACGGCAAGGAGCATCGTCGACCCGAGCTCTATTTTGATGGTGTCCTGGAGGGGGCCTGCCTTGTGGAGGAGCAATGTTCGAAGGATGTTATATTCCCATGAGAACATTTGTGTTATCCTGTCCTGTAAAATGGGACAATGATGTTATGTAATATAATGCCTGCGAGTTAGATATTACCACCTGTGCGGCCGTTTAAGAAATCTGAGGGTTGACCATTCGTCGGCTTCTGCCCCCACGTAGATAGTACGGGGGTGTTGGGATAAATCTAAACACTCTTTACTCCACATTCTGGTCCTTAAAGGAGGTGTTTAGCGCAACGAACAAGGCAATCAGACTATGCGGCCTTTACCGCCCTCACTTAGCCATCGAAGTTTGACAGTTAAGAAAGTCGGTGAAGCCCCTGGTATTCGGAAGGCCGAACTAGGGGCGTTATACATGCCTATTCGGAGGAACCGATTCTTCGCAAGAAGCGGAAAAATCTCTAACGATTTGGAACCTCTCGAACAGCCGACCAGCTCTCGCCGCATCATGACAGTCAGTTTTCGGCTTTCTCTACTGAGGTGCTCATCCGGAAGAACCGGGACACAATCGCAGTAGTTCTTCCTTTACTGCCCTAGCCGATATAGCAGAACGTAAGGTAGTAAGCACTCGAGCCGGGCAACCCAACTATTGACCAAAGACATGATTCGGAGCCGATGCAGATAATGCTATAAGTTCTGGGTGCCGAACTATACTGTAAAAGTGTTCGGACTTTTATTGCAATAATGTGGGGTTTAATGAAGCCCCTGGCGTAGTAATACGTACCATGGTGTACGTGTGCAATGGGTAATAAATACAAAGGTGAGGAAAGAACCATTCTTACCTACGCACCAAAACCACAACGATAGTTTGTCAAGTTGGTGTTGTTTTAACCTTCGCAAGGACCGGGCGTAGCCACACTCGGTTCAACTAAAGTGAGAGAGACAGACACCCGCCAGTCACCTTTAAGCAACGAGTGCTCCGAACGGTGAAACCAGTCTCGCATAAGCGTACGCGTAATGTCGGTCCGGGCCGCTTCATCTCACAATACCACTGAACCAAAGTATGACATGCTGGTAAGCAGTATGACTTATATCGCCCACAACTCACATGTGTTCTACTCGTGCATAGCATCAACGCATAAAACCAGGCTCGGATGCCACTGTTGGGGAACGTAGTAATTTCAAAAAATTTCCTACACACACGCAAGATCATGGTGATGCATAGAAACGAGAGGGGAGAGTGTTGTCCACGTACCCTCGTAGACCGACAGCGGAAGCGTTATCACAACGCGGTTGATGTAGTCGTACGTCTTCACGATCCGACCGATCAAGTACCGAACGTACGGCACCTCCAAGTTCTACACACGTTCAGCTCGATGACGTCCCACGAACTCCGATCTAGCCGAGTGTTGAGGGAGAGTTTCGTCAGCACGACGGCGTGGTGACGATGATGATGTTCCACCGACGCAGGGCTTCGCCTAAGCTGCGCAACGGTTTTATCGAGGTGTAATATGGTGGAGGGGGGCACCGCACACGGCTAAAATGTCGTATATCAAGTGTGTCTAGAGGTGCCCCCCTGCCCCCGTATATAAAGGAGCAAGGGGGAGGACGGCTGCCCTTGGCGCGCCAAAGAGAGGGGGGGAGTCCTCCTCCTAGTAGGAGTAGGACTCCCCTTTCCTAGTCCTACTAGGAAAAGAAGGGGGAAGGAAAGAGAGGGAGAGGGAGAGGGAAAGGGGGCTGCGCTCCCCTCTCCTAGTCCAACTAGGACTCCTCCTGGGAGGGGGCGCGCCACCTCCTGGCTGCTGCCCTCTCTCTCCCCTCAAGGCCCACTAAGGCCCAATACTTCCCCGGGGGGTTCCGGTAACCCTCCGGCACTCCGGTTTAATCCGAAACTTCTCCGGAACACTTCCGGTGTCCGAATATAGTCGTCCAATATATCAATCTTTATGTATCGACCATTTCGAGACTCCTCGTCATGTCCGTGATCACATCCGGGACTCCAAACAACCTTCGGTACATCAAAACATATAAACTCATAATATAACTGTCATCGTAACTTTAAGCGTGCGGACCCTTCGGGTTTGAGAACTATGTAGACATGACCGAGACACCTCTCCGGTCAATAACCAATAGCGGGACCTGGATGCCCATATTGGCTCCCACATATTCTATGAAGATCTTTATCGGTCAGAGCGCATAACAACATACGTTGTTCCCTTTGTCATCGGTATGTTACTTGCCCGAGATTCGATCGTCGGTATCTCGATACCTAGTGCAATCTCGTTACCGGAAAGTCTCTTTACTCGTTCCGTAATACATCATCCCGCAACTAACTCATTAGTCACAATGCTTGCAAGGCTTATAGTGATGTGCATTACCGAGTGGGCCCAGAGATACCTCTCCGACAATCGGACTGACAAATCCTAATCTCGAAATATGCCAACCCAAACAAGTACCTTTGGAGACACCTGTAGAGCACCTTTATAATCACCCATTTACGTTGTGACATTTGGTAGCACACAAAGTGTTCCTCCGATAAACGGGAGTTGCATAATCTCATACTCATAGGAACGTGTATAAGTCATGAAGAAAGCAATAGCAACATACTAAACGATCGGGTGCTAAGCTAACGTAATGGGTCATGTCAATCACGTCATTCTCCTAATGAGGTGATCCCGTTAATCAAATGACAACTCATGTCTATGGCTAGGAAACATAACCATCTTTGATTAACGAGCTAGTCTGGTAGAGGCATACTAGTGACACTCTGTTTGTCTATGTATTCACACATGTATTATGTTTCCGGTTAATACAATTCTAGCATGAATAATAACATTTATCATGATATAAGGAAATATATAATACTTTATTATTGCCTCTAGGGCATATTTCCTTCAAAGATACCCAACGTCACCTGGCCTAAAGGTTCATTCGCGGAGATGGTGAAGGGGTGGCAATCAGGGTGGTTTTACATCACCGAGCCGCGCGATGCCGATTGGGCGACGGGCCCCGAATTCCGATCCGGAATCCCGATGCGGCTCACCTCCTGGCAAGAGAGGGGCCTAACCTGGGGTCCCTCGGACGAGCTGACCGGGCTCCAGACGTGCATCCAGAACATGATAGACAGGAAAATAAAACTTGTCAACGTGATCCAGGTCATGCTCATTCGTGGGGTCCTTTCGTGCCAACGCCCGACTTGCTACCTGTGGGAATACGATCCGGCCTAGCACCAGATGCTACTAGAGATCTTCGGCACGACGCACGAAGACATCTGGAAAGTGCTCTTCAAGGCCGGCGAGACGCCACCGCCCACGACAGAGGATCGCGGGCTTAGCTTAAAACGACAGGCTAATCCGGTAAGTTCTTTCATGTTTTCAAGGTATACCCTTTACTAGCGTATTTTGAGGGGAAGCCTAAACTTTCCTACCCATGTTTCAGGCCTGGATCAAGGTAGCAGAGGGAATTAACTGCCGACTCCGCTGCCCGAGGACCAAGAATTCCCGGTACTAATGAGAATGCTATTTCCGGCACCTTACGAGGTGCCAGAGAAAACAGCCAAGATAGCGGACAAAGGGGCCAAGAAGGGCCCTTGCCGAAAAGGCACTCCAGACGTGACGTCCGAAGATGAGAATTCCTGTTCGTCCGCTGGCGACGACGATGATGAAGAGGAAGAAGAAAACGACTCCCCACGTGAAGTGGGGAGGAAGAAGAGAGCGGCCCCCATGAATCCGGAGGCGAAAGCCCCTAAGAGGGTTAAAGGCTCCCTCGTGGATAACTCCGCGTGGGATGTTGATAGCACTCCGGAGCAACCTCGCCGGACCAAGCCTCGGGCCGCCTCATAAGTACCAGAATCCGAAAACATCTGGCCTTCCCGGTTTGTAATATTGATATATCTTAAACCTTGTCACTGCAGTCCGGCACGCGATGGCTCCCCGCGATCCTCGACAGAGGGATCGCTAGACTCAAAGGAGGTGGCTAGCATGTCTCCGCCACCTGCTCGTTCTGTCTCTCCCAAGGGTGATGACGAGGTGGTGTCGCAAAAGACCTTCCCGGACCTGGGGGAGTTTCCGGAGATCGTCGGGGCGGCGCCCCAGGATGATTCCTCAGCCGCTGGGCACATGGGGGAAAAGCCCCTATGGGGACTGGTGACGGGGGCCGGGTTCCCTTTGGACCTTAGCCGGATACCATTCCTGGGATCTACGCGGCTCCGGAGTCTAGCGAACGGCATTCCCCAAAAGGAGGGAATGTGCCTGTTCCACCGGTGACCTCTGTCCAACCAGAGGCACCGGATAATCTTCTGGAGGTGCTACGAGGCGCCTCTATTATGGATGAACACCATGCCCTTATGGGCACGGTAATAGAGAAGGTTCAGTTCGTCAAAAGCGGACTGACCGAAGCCTGCACTAGCCTTCTAACAGGCTTTGAGGTAATTATGTGGTTGTAGGAAGAATATCAAAGTATAGACAGTAGGCCCTGATGCTCTGTTTGGTGTTCGGGAAAGAAAAGCCGAACAGAGGATCAAGAAAAAATATCGCAGGAGTCTAACATAAATTGTCTATGTGAATAAGCAGGTATCGCTGCAGACTGCCACCGCTCAAGCTGCGGAGGTCTTCGTACTGTAGCAGAAACTGGAGCGGGCCGAGGAGGAGCTCGGCCTCGTGAAGAAGCAGCTGGAGGATAGCCAAGGTATGCAGTAACCTGCGGGTACATTTTAAGAAAAAATGAATAGTCCATCCGGACTAAAGTGTCATAAACTTTATTAGGGGCCACGACCGAGGTGGCAGCCCTCAAGAAGGAGTTAGCCGAGGCCGAGGACAAGGTGGCCAAGGAACACGCCCCGCGCGAGAAGCACGAGGTCCGGGTTGGCAAGGCGCGGCAAGAGCTCCAGGACGCGGTCAAGAGGTTTGAGTCCTTGGAGCGCGACTGTAAGGCGCAAGAGTTTGAACTAGCGAAGGCCCGCTAGAGCGCATAGGATGAATGGGCCGAAGCCCAGAACACCCTCCAGGAAATTCAGGCGGCTAAGAAGATTGCGGCGGAGACATAAAGATTGATATATTGGACGACTATATTCGGACAACGGAAGTGTTCCGGAGAAGTTTCGGATTAAACCGGAGTGCCGGAGGGTTACCGGAACCCCCTGGGGAAGTATTGGGCCTTAGTGGGCCTTGAGGGGAGAGAGAGGGCAGCAGCCAGGAGGTGGCGCGCCCCCTCCCATGAGGAGTCCTAGTTGGACTAGGAGAGGGGGCCGCAGCCCCCTTTCCCTCTCCCTCTCTTTCCTCCCCCCCCCCTCTTTTCCTAGTAGGACTAGAAAAGGGGAGTCCTACTCCTACTACGAGGAGGACTCCCCCCTCTCCTTGGCGCGCCTAGGGCAGCCGGCCTCCCCCTTGCTCCTTTATATACGGGGGCAGGGGGCACCTCTACACACACTTGATATACGATATTTTAGCCGTGTGCGGTGCCCCCCTCCACCATATTACACCTCGATAATACCGTTGCGGAGCTTAGGCGAAGCCCTGCGTTGGTGGAACATCATCATCGTCACCACGCCGTCGTGCTGACGAAACTCTCCCTCAACACTCGGCTGGATCGGAGTTCGAGGGACGTCATCGAGCTAAACGTGTGTAGAACTCGAAGGTGCCGTACGTTCGGTACTTGATCGGTCGGATCGTGAAGACGTACGACTACATCAACCGCGTTGTGATAACGCTTCCGCTGTCGGTCTACGAGGGTACGTGGACAACACTCTCCCCTCTCGTTGCTATGCATCACCATGATCTTGCGTGTGCGTAGGAAATTTTTTAAAATTACTACGTTCCCCATCAGTGGCATCCAAGCCAGGTTTTATGCGTTGATGCTATGCACGAGTAGAACACAAGGGAGTTGTGGGAAATATAAGTCATACTGCTTACCAGCATCTCATACTTTGGTTCAGCAGTATTGTGAGATGAAGCGGCCCGGACAGACATTACGCGTACGCTTACGCGAGACTGGTTTCACCGTTCGGGGCACTCGTTGCTTAAAGGTGACTGGCGGGTGTCTGTCTCTCTCACTTTAGTTGAACCGAGTGTGGCTACGCCCGGTCCTTGCGAAGGTTAAAACATCACCAACTTGACAAACTATCGTTGTGGTTTTGATGCGTAGGTAAGAACGGTTCTTGCTAAGCCCGTAGCAGCCACGTAAAACTTGCAACAACAAAGTAGAGGACGTCTAACTTGTTTTTGCAGGGCATGTTGTGATGTGATATGGTCAAGACATGATGTGATATAATTTGTTGTATGAGATGATCATGTTTTGTAACCGAGTTATCGGCAACTGGCAGGAGCCATATGGTTGTCGCTTTATTGTATGAGATGCAATCACCATGTAATAGTTTTACTTTATCACTAAGCGGTAGCGATAGTCATAAAAGCAATTAGTTGGCGAGACGACAACGATACTACGATGGAGATCAAGGTGTCGCGCCGGTGACGATGGTGATCATGACGGTGTTTCGGAGATGGAGATCACAAGCACGGTGCTTCGGAGATGGAGATCACAAGCACAAGATGATGATGGCCATATCATATCACTTATATTGATTGCATGTGATGTTAATCCTTTATGCATCTTATCTTGCTTTGATTGACGCTAGCATTATAAGATGATCTCTCACTAAAATTTCAAGATAAAAGTGTTCTCCCTGAGTATGCACCGTTGCGAAAGTTCTTCGTGCTGAGACACCACGTGTTAATCGGGTGTGATAGGCTCTACGTTCAAATACAACGGGTGCAAAACAGTTGCACACGCGGAATACTCAGGTTAAACTTGACGACCCTAGCATATACAGATATGGCCTCGGAACACAGAGACCGAAAGGTCGAGCGTGAATCATATAGTAGATATGATCAACATAGTGATGTTCACCATTACTCCATCTCACGTGTTAATCGGACATGGTTTAGTTGCTTTGGATCACGTAATCACTTAGATGATTAGGGGGATGTCTATCTAAGTGGGAGTTCTTAAGTAATATGATTAATTGAACTTAAATTTATCATGAACTTAGTACCTGATAGTATCTTGCTTATCTATGTTAATTGTAGATAAATGGCTCGTGCTATTGTTCCGTTGAATTTTAATGCGTTCCTTGAGAAAGCTAAGTTGAAAGATGATGGTAGCAATTACACGGACCGGGTCCGTAACTTGAGGATTATCCTCATTGCTGCACAGAAGAATTACGTCCTAGAAGCACCGCTAGGTGCCAGGCATCCTGCAAGAGCGACGCCAGAAGTTAGGAATGTCTGGCAGAGCAAAGCTGATGACTACTCAATAGTTCAGTGTGCCAAGCTTTACGGCTTAGAACCGGGTCTTCAACAACGTTTTGAACGTCATGGAGCATATGAGCTGTTCCAGGAGTTGAAGTTAATATTTCAAGCAAATGCCCGGATTGAGAGATATGAAGTCTCCAATAAGTTCTATAGCTGCAAGATGGAAGAGAATAGTTCTGTCAGTGAGCATATACTCAGAATGTCTGGGTATAATAATCACTTGATTCAACTGGGAGTTCAACTTCCGGATGATTGCGTCATTGACAGAATTCTTCAATCACTGCCACCAAGCTACAAGAGCTTCGTGATGAACTATAACATGCAAGGGATGGATAAGACAATTCCCGAGCTCTTCGCAATGCTAAAGGCAGCGGAGGTAGAAATCAAAAAGGAGCATCAAGTGTTGATGGTCAGTAAAACCACTAGTTTCAAGAAAAAGGCCAAAGGGAAGAAGAAAGGGAACTTCAAGAAGAACAGCAAGCAAGTTGCTGTTCAGGAGAAGAAATCCAAGTCTAGACCTAAGCCTGAAACTGAGTGCTTCTACTGTAAGCAGACTGGTCACTGGAAGCGGAACTGCCCCAAGTATTTGGCGGATAAGAAGGATGGCAAGGTTAACAAAGGTATATGTGATATACATGTTATTGATGTGTACCTTACTAATACTCGCAGTAGCACCTGGGTATTTGATACTGGTTCTGTTGCTAATATTTGCAACTCGAAACAGGGGCTACGGATTAAGCGAAGATTGGCTAAGGACGAGGTGACGATGCGCATGGGAAATGGTTCGAAAGTCGATGTGATCGCCGTCGGCACGCTACCTCTACATCTACCTTCGGGATTAGTTTGAGACCTAAATAATTGTTATTTGGTGCCAGCGTTGAGCATGAACATTATATCTGGATCTTGTTTAATGCGAGACGGTTATTCATTTAAATCAGAGAATAATTGTTGTTCTATTTATATGAATAATATCTTTTATGGTCATGCACCCTTGAAGAGTGGTCTATTTTTAATGAATCTCGATAGTAGTGATACACATATTCATAATGTCGAAGCCAAAAGATATAGAGTTAATAATGACAGTTCAACTTATTTGTGGCACTGCCGTTTGGGTCATATCGGTGTAAAGCGCATGAAGAAACTCCATACTGATGGAATTTTGGAATCACTTGATTTTGAATCACTTGGTACTTGCGAACCGTGCCTCATTGGCAAGATGACCAAAACACCGTTTTCCGGAACTATGGAGAGAGCAACAGATTTGTTGGAAATCATACATACAGATGTATGTGGTCCGATGAATATTGAGGCTCGTGGCAGAAATCGTTATTTTCTCACCTTCACAGATGATTTGAGCAGATATGGGTATATCTACTTAATGAAACATAAGTCTGAAACATTTGAAAAGTTCAAAGAATTTCAGAGTGAAGTTGAAAATCATCGTAACAAGAAAATAAAATTCCTATGATCTTATTGTGGAGGAGAATATTTGAGTTACGAGTTTGGCCTACATTTGAAACAATGCGGAATAGTTTCACAACTCACGCCACCCGGAACACCACAGCGTAATGGTGTGTCCGAACATCGTAATCGTACTTTATTAGATATGGTGCGATCTATGATGTCTCTTACTGATTTACCGCTATCATTTTGGGGTTATGCTTTAGAGACGGCTGCATTCACTCTAAATAGGACACCATCGAAATCCGTTGAGACGACGCCTTATGAACTATGGTTTGGCAAGAAACCAAAGTTGTCGTATCTTAAAGTTTGGGGTTGTGATGCTTATGTGAAGAAACTTCAACCTGATAAGCTCGAACCTAAATCGGAGAAATGTGTCTTCATAGGATACCCAAAAGGGACTGCTGGGTATACCTTCTATCACAGATCCGAAGGCAAGATATTCGTTGCTAGGAATGGATCCTTTCTAGAGATGGAGTTTCTCTCGAAAGATGTGAGTGGGAGGAAAGTAGAACTTGATGAGGTAACGGTACGTGCTCCCTTATTGGAAAGTAGATCCTCGCAGAAATCAGTTTCTGCGACACCTACACCAAGTAGTGAGGAAGTTAATGATAATGATCATGAAACTTCAGATCAAGTTATTACTGAACCTCGTAGGTCAACTAGATCAAGATCCGCACCAGAGTGGTACGGTAATCCTGTTCTGGAGGTCATGTTACTAGACCATGACGAACCTACGAACTATGAAGAAGCGATGGTGAGCCCAGATTCCGCAAAATGGCTTGAAGCCATGAAATCCGAGATGGGATCCATGTATGAGAAGAAAGTATGGACTTTGCTAGACTTGCCCGATGATCGGCAAGCCATTGAAAACAAATGGATCTTCAAGAAGAAGACTGACGATGATGGTAATGTTACTGTCTATAAAGCTCGACTTGTTGCGAAAGGTTTTCGACAAGTTCAAGGGATTGACTACGATGAGACCTTCTCACCCGTAGCGATGCTTAAGTCTGTCCGAATCATGTTAGCAATTGCCGCATTTTATGATTATGAAATTTGGCAAATGGATGTCAAAACTACATTCCTAAATGGATTTCTGGAAGAAGAGTTGTATATGATGCAACCGGAAGGTTTTTTTCGATCCAAAGGGAGCTAACAAAGTATGCAAGCTCCAGCGATCCATTTATGGACTGGTGCAAGCCTCTCGGAGTTGGAATAAATGCTTTGATAGTGTGATCAAAGCATTTGGTTTTATACAGACTTTTGAAGAAGCCTGTATTTACAAGAAAGTGAGTGGGAGCTCGATAGCATTTCTGATATTACATGTGGATGACATATTACTGATTGGAAATGATATAGAATTTCTGGATAGCATAAAGGGATACTTGAATAGAAGTTTTTCAATGAAAGACCTCGGTGAAGCTGCATATATATTAGGCTTTAAGATCTATACAGACAGATCAAGACGCTTAATTGGACTTTCACAAAGCACATACCTTGACAAAGTTTTGAAGTTCAAAATGGATCAAGCAAAGAAAGGGTTCTTGCCTGTACTACAAGGTGTGAGATTGAGTAAGACTCAATGCCCGACCACGGCAGAAGATAGAGAGAAGATGAAAGATGTTCCCTATGCTTCAGCCATAGGCTCTATCATGTATGCAATGCTGTGTACCAGACCTGATGTGTCCATTGCTATAAGTTTAGCAGGGAGGTACCAAAGTAATCCAGGAGTGAATCACTGGACAGCGGTCAAGAACATCCTGAAATACCTGAAAAGGACTAAGGATATGTTTCTCGTTTATGGAGGTGACAAAGGTCTCATCGTAAGTGGTTACGTTGATGCAAGCTTTGACACTGATCCGGACGATTCGAAATCGCAAATCGGATACGTATTTACATTGAACGGTGGAGCTGTCAGTTGGTGCAGTTCTAAGCAAAGTGTCGTGGCGGGATCTACGTGTGAAGCGGAATACATAGCTGCTTCAGAAGCAGCAAATGAAGGAGTCTGTGAAGGAGTTCATATCCGATCTAGGTGTCATACCTAGTACATCGGGACCAATGAAAATCTTTTGTGACAATACTGGTGCAATTGCCTTAGCAAAGGAATCCAGATTTCACAAGAGAACCAAGCACATCAGAAGACGCTTCAATTCCATCCGGGATTTAGTCCAGGTGGGAGACATAGAAATTTGCAAGATACATACGGATCTGAATGTTGCAGACCTGTTGACTAAGCCTCTTCCACGAGCAAAACATGATCAGCACCAAGACTCCATGGGTGTAAGAATCATTGCTATGTAATCTAGATTATTGACTCTAGTGCAAGTGGGAGGCTGAAGGAAATATGCCCTAGAGGCAATAATAAACTATTATATATTTCCTTATATCATGATAAATGTTTATTATTCATGCTAGAATTGTATTAACCGGAAACATAATACATGTGTGAATACATACACAAACAGAGTGTCACTAGTATGCCTCTACTTGACTAGCTCGTTAATCAAAGATGGTTATGTTTCCTAGCCATAGACATGAGTTGTCATTTGATTAACGGGATCACCTCATTAGGAGAATGACGTGATTGACTTGACCCATTCCGTTAGCTTAGCACCCGATCGTTTAGTATGTTGCTATTGCTTTCTTCATGACTTATACATGTTCCTATGACTATGAGATTATGCAACTCCCGTTTACCGGAAGAGCACTTTGTGTGCTACCAAACGTCACAACGTAAATGGGTGATTATAAAGGTCCTCTACAAGTGTCTCCAAAGGTACTTGTTGGGTTGGCGTATTTCGAGATTAGGATTTGTCACTCCGATTGTCGGAGAGGTATCTCTGGGCCCACTCGGTAATGCACATCACTATAAGCCTTGCAAGCATTGTGACTAATGAGTTAGTTGCGGGATGATGTATTACAAAATGAGTAAAGAGACTTGCCAGTAATGAGATTGAACTAGGTATCGAGATACCGACGATCGAATCTCGGGCAAGTAATATACCGATGACAAAGGGAACAACGTATGTTGTTATGAGGTCTGACCGATAAAGATCTTCGTGGAATATGTGGGATCCAATATGGGCATCCAGGTCCCGCTATTGGTTATTCACCGGAGAGGTGTCTCGGTCATGTCTACATAGTTCTAGAACCCGAAGGTCCGCACGCTTAAAGTTACGATGACAGTTATATTATGAGTTTATATGTTTTGATGTACCGAAGTATGTTCGGAGCCCCGGATGTGATCACGGACATGATGAGGAGTCTCGAAATGGTCGAGACATAAAGATTGATATATTGGACGACTATATTCGGACACCGGAAGTGTTCCGGAGAAGTTTCGGATTAAACCGGAGTGCTGGAGGGTTACCGGAACCCCCCGGGGAAGTATTGGGCCTTAGTGGGCCTTGAGGGGAGAGAGAGGGCAGCAGCCAGGAGGTGGTGCGCCCCCTCCCATGAGGAGTCCTAGTTGGACTAGGAGAGGGGGGCGCAGCCCCCTTTCCCTCTCCCTCTCCCTCTCTTTCCTCCCCCCCTCTTTTCCTAGTAGGACTAGGAAAGGGGAGTCCTACTCCTACTAGGAGGAGGACTCCCCCCATCTCCTTGGCGCGCCTAGGGCAGCCGGCCTCCCCCTTGCTCCTTTATATACGGGGGCAGGGGGCACCTCTATACACACTTGATATACGATATTTTAGCCGTGTGCGGTGCCCCCCTCCACCATATTACACCTCGATAATACCGTTGCGGAGCTTAGGCGAAGCCCGGCGTCGGTGGAACATCATCATCGTCACCACGCCGTCGTGCTGACGAAACTCTCCCTCAACACTCGGCTGGATCGGAGTTCAAGGGACGTCATCGAGCTGAACGTGTGTAGAACTCGGAGTGCCGTACGTTCGGTACTTGATCGGTCGGATCGTAAAGACGTACGACTACATCAACCGCGTTGTGATAACGCTTCCGCTGTCGGTCTACGAGGGTACGTGGACAACACTCTCCCCTCTCGTTGCTATGCATCACCATGATCTTGCGTGTGTGCAGGAAATTTTTTGAAATTACTACGTTCCCCATCACGAGGGGCCGCCAGACGGCAAGGAGCATCGTCGACCCGAGCTCTATTTTGATGGTGTCCTGGAGGGGGCCTGCCTTGTGGAGGAGCAATGTTCGAAGGATGTTATATTCCCATGAGAACATTTGTGTTATCCTGTCCTGTAAAATGGGACAATGATGTTATGTAATATAATGCCTGCGAGTTAGATATTACCACCTGTGCGGCCGTTTAAGAAATCTGAGGGTTGACCATTCGTCGGCTTCTGCCCCCACGTAGATAGTACGGGGGTGTTGGGATAAATCTAAACACTCTTTACTCCACATTCTGGTCCTTAAAGGAGGTGTTTAGCGCAACGAACAAGGCAATCAGACTATGCGGCCTTTACCGCCCTCACTTAGCCATCGAAGTTTGACAGTTAAGAAAGTCGGTGAAGCCCCTGGTATTCGGAAGGCCGAACTAGGGGCGTTATACATGCCTATTCGGAGGAACCGATTCTTCGCAAGAAGCGGAAAAATCTCTAACGATTTGGAACCTCTCGAACAGCCGACCAGCTCTCGCCGCATCATGACAGTCAGTTTTCGGCTTTCTCTACTGAGGTGCTCATCCGGAAGAACCGGGACACAATCGCAGTAGTTCTTCCTTTACTGCCCTAGCCGATATAGCAGAACGTAAGGTAGTAAGCACTCGAGCCGGGCAACCCAACTATTGACCAAAGACATGATTCGGAGCCGATGCAGATAATGCTATAAGTTCTGGGTGCCGAACTATACTGTAAAAGTGTTCGGACTTTTATTGCAATAATGTGGGGTTTAATGAAGCCCCTGGCGTAGTAATACGTACCATGGTGTACGTGTGCAATGGGTAATAAATACAAAGGTGAGGAAAGAGGAAAATGAAGTAATAAGCTGAAGCCACCATTTATTCACCATTGTGATGTAATTAGTACGTTGAGGCGTACTTTGTACAAGTAATGCGATAAGAAAGTAAGGCTATTTAACATGCGGCAACCAAGGGCGAGCTGCGTGCGGGTATGTAAAACAAATATGGCAATCGTTTAGTAGAGATCACCTGGGGATTCCCTTGTATGCCAGAGCTCCTTGTCTCCTTGGTGTGTTCTGCAAACGGGTCGTCCGTATAGACCTCGAAAAGAGAAAAAACCAGAAATGAAAAAGAAAAAGTAAAGGCGTGCGAATCCCAGGGGCGGTCGAGCCGCACTGTGGATCGTGAGCTAGTTATGCCTCCGTCAGTACCCATGCGGTTTTGAGTGCGTAGTTATGTACGCACGGTGCAAATGACATTCCCTCATCGGAGTTGGGACGGAGGCCAAATTGCTAATTCGGTTCTTAACGAGCCGAGCTGTCCTGTTGTAGTGTAGTCCGGACCTCTTAATGATGTCTCGGGGCTCGGCAGCCGGATTATAGTGCTGCTTGAGAAGGCCACTTTGTACTTCTCCTTCTAGGGCGGCTGTCTGCTCCTCTGTACGGAGAGAGCGTTCAGTGTTTCAATTGACTGTAATGACGCCGCGTGGGCCAGGCATCTTGAGCTTGAGATAAGCGTAATGTGGGACCGTGTTGAATCGAGCGAACGCGGTTCGTCTAAGCAGTGCGTGATAGCCGGTGCAGAATGGGACGATATCGAAGATTAGTTCTTCGCTTCGGAAGTTATCCGGGGAACCGAATACTACCTCCAGCGTTATTGAGCCCGTACAACAGGCCTCTATGCCTGGTATGACTCCTTTAAATGTAGCCTTCGTGGGCTTGACTCGTGAGGGGTCGATGCCCATTTTATGTAACGTATCCTGATAGAGCAGGCTGAGGCTGCTACCACCGTCCATTAGGACTCGTGTGAGGTGAAATCCATCGATGATTGGGTCGAGTACCAGTGCGGCCGAACCGCCATGACGGATACTGGTTGGATGATCTCGACGATCAAAGGTGATCGGAAATGACGACCATGGGTTGAATTTTGGGGCGACTGGCTCTACCGCATAGACGTCCCTGAGTGCGCGCTTGCGCTCCCTTTTCGGGATGTGTGTAGCATATACCATGTTCACCATTTTGACTTGAGGCGGGAATTTCTTCTGCCCCCCGGTGTTCGGCTGCCGGCGCTCCTCGTCATCGTCCTTGCTCTGAGATTCCCCTTCCTTGTTTCCACTATTTACCTTGCTGGCTTGCTTAAATACCCGGCAATCTCTGTTAGTATGGTTGGCCGGTTTGTCTGAGGTGCCATGTATCTGGCACGGACGATCGAGTATGCGGTCCAAGCTGGATGGTCCTCCGCCGCTCCTTTTATAGGGCTTCTTTCGCTGGCCGGACTTGGAGCCGCTGAATCCGCGTTAACTGTCGTGTCTTCGGTGTTATCGCCATTACTTCGGCGTTTGTGTTGATTGCGCCGGAGCATGCCGGTGCTGTTTTTGGCCTCGGAGGGGCCTGCCTGGTTGGCTCTGTTTGTACTACGAGCCAACCAACTATCCTCACTCGCGCAAAAGTGGGTCATCAGTGCCGTGAGGGCTGCCATGGATTTCGGCTTTTCTTGGCCGAGGTGGCGGGCGAGCCATTCGTCGCGGGTGTTGTGTTTGAAGGCCGCTAGGGCTTCGGCATCCGAAGTGTCAATGATCTGGTTCTTTTTGGTTAGGAACCTAGTCCAGAATTTTCTGGCTGATTCTCCAGGTTGTTGAACAATATGACTTAAGTCATCGGCGTCTGGTGGCCCGACATAAGTGCCTTGGAAGTTGTCAAGAAAAGTTTCTTCCAAGTCCTCCCAACTACCGATGGAATTTTCAAGCAGGCTATTTAGCCAGTGTCTAGCTGGCCCTTTCAATTTTAGTGGGAGGTATTTGATGGCGTGGAGGTCATCTCCTCGAGCCATATGTATGTGGAGAATAAAATCTTCGATCCATACTGCGGGATCGGTTGTTCCGTTGTATGATTCGATATTGACGGGATTGAACCCCTCATGGAATTTGTGATCCAGTACCTCATCTGTGAAGCAACGAGGGTGTGCGGCGCCTCTATATCGGGGCGCGTCACGACGCACCTCCGATGAGGTCCGTCTGTGATTATCGGCCCGGGCGTGACTAGGTTTGTCACGTCCGAATAGGTAGCCGTTATCCCGAGTCGGAAAGCGTGCTCGCGATCCGTAGATTGATCTGGTGTGGCCTGCTCTACTGTTCAGTTCCTGCCGAAGGTCGTATGTATAGTCTCGAGCTGTTTTGTCTCTGTTTTTGCCGGGCGGTGGGGCTTTCTGTTGTTCGGCATGAGTTGTCGTTTTATCCCGACCGCGAGGTGGTCGGTCCGCCGCACTCTCCTGACCATGTCGTGGTCGTTCCCCATTACGTGAGGGCGGTATGGGATCTGGTGCCTCCTCATCGAACTGAGGTAGCAGTCTGCGCTTCGGGTAACTCTTGGCTGGGTGCTTGAGGCCGTATTCTTCGGCTGCCAGGACATTGGTCCATCTGTCAATGACTAGGTCTTGATCGGCTTGGAGCTGCTGCTGCTTTTTCTTTAGGCTTCTTGAAGTAGCTATTAGCTGGCGCTTGAAGCGCTCCTGCTCGAGGGGTGCCTCAGGCACGATGAAGTCCTTGCTGCCGAGGCTCTCCTCATCCGCGGTGGCTGGACGATAACTGTCGTCATCCGGGTCACTGGGCATGGTCTGATTATCAGGGATAGCTACCGTTGTCTTATTCCTCCTGTTCGGATGAAGCTCCAACAGGGTCTTCATTGTTTTCGGCGTCGCCCGGAGTACTATTTTCTCCGGTTCCAGTTTTTCCATCTTTTGAGCGATGAGGCTTAGAACGGCGTTTAGGGGGCCGACACTTGGATTGTGTCTCAGAAGGTTTATTCGCAACTGGATCTTCTTTGTCATCGTCGCTAGCTTTTTTAGGTGTGTCAACCATGTACACATCGTACGAAGAGGTAGCCGTCCAACGTCCAGTGAATGCCGGGTCTTGGCCTTGCTCCTTATCGGCATCGTCATCCATACCGTCGATGCCATCGGAGCCATAATCAAGCACGTCGGTTAAGTCATCAACAGTGGCTATGAAGTGGGTGGCGGGTTGGAAGCAAAATTCCCCATCATCAGCTTCTAGCTCGAATTGAACATAGTTCGGCTGTGAGTCCTTCTCCGAGGACAAATTCTTTAAAGAGTTTAGAACATCACTCAAAGGTGTGTGCTGGAAGATGTCTGCGACGCTAAATTCGAGAATCGATAACCGATCCAGCTCGGTGTCCGCAGGCGTACATGGTCCGGAACTTATAGCTGGAGACGAGTCCGGAGTTCCGTTGACGCAAATATTGCAGAGTGTCAAGTCTGGCTCCAACGCCGTGGATTCTGTGGCCTCGGATGGCACGATCTGCTCCGGCTCTAAGGCCGTTGCAGCAATAGGAACCATCTCTTGGATGTGGCCCGATGACAGATTTAAGTCATGTTCATCGGAGTGAGGGGGAGTAATCGTCGCGGTCTCGAATCCGTCAAAGATCAAGTCTCCGCGGATGTCCGCGACGTAGTTCAAGCTTCCGAATCTGACCGAATGGCTAGGGGCGCAACTATCGATCTGCTCCAGATGGCCAAGCGAGTTGGCCCGCAGTACGAAGCCGCCGAACACAAAAATCTGTCCGGGGAGGAAGGTTTCTCCTTGGAAAGTGTCACTATTGACGATTGAAGGGGCCATCGAACCCTTCGTTGACGGCACAGTGGAACTCTCAATGAAAGCACCATTGTCGGTGTCAAAACCGGCGGATCTCGGGTAGGGGGTCCCGAACTGTGCGTCTAAGGTCGATGGTAACAGGAGACGGGGGACATGATGTTTACCCAGGTTCGGGCCCTCTCTGTGGAGGTAATACCCTACTTCCTGCTTGGTTGATCTTGATGAATATGAGTATTACAAGAGTTGATCTACCACGAGATCGTAATGGCTAGACCCTAGAAGCCTAGCATGTATGACTATGGTAATGAGTACGGTCCTATAGACCTAACCCTCCGGTTTATATAGACACCGGAGGGATCTAGGGTTACATAGAGTCGGTTACATAGAAAGGAATCTGCATAGTTGATCGCCAAGCTTGCCTTCCACTCCAAGGAGAGTCCAATCCGGATACGGGTACGGTCTTCGGCCCTCACGTCCTCACAGCCCATCAGTTCGGCCCATGGATAACAGGCCGGATGCCCGAGGACCCCTTAGTCCACGACTTCCTCACCCGCCCCCGCCTCCGCCCCTGCTGGTTGCTTCCGCCGCGAGGCCGTGGGCGAGGTCACCTGCGGCGAGGTCGTGGCCAAGGCGAGCGGCCCCTGCTGGTTGCTTTGGCCGCCGGCCCCGCCCTCATCGGAGCGGCCTCTGCTGGTCGCCGCCGCCACCGCCGCCGCCCGCCGCCACCTGGTCGGAAGACCTAGAAAAACGCTAAGTGTTGCTCGGTTCGATGCCACACGCCGCCACCTGGTCGGAAGGTCCCACTTGTCACAGATACGAAAGAGCCGTGGTTTTATATACTATATAGAAAACTACCCACACATTAGCAACAATCCCTCTCTAGCCCAACCATACCGAACGAGCGAACACAGCGCCAGGTCGTGGGTTCGAGTCCCTGCTAGCGCACATTTTTTAGGGAATTAAACGCTCGCTCACCCACCTGTCAAACGGGTCCCACCTATTAGTGTTGCTAATTGTTGCTCTGTTCGATGCCACCTGATCGAAAGGTCCCACTAGTCAATGATACGAGAGAGCCGTAGTTTTATATAATGTATAGATAAATTCCCATACATGAGCAACTGTCCCTCTCTAGCCCAGCGGTAGCAAGCGAGCGAAGCAAGCACGAGGGCGTGGGTTCGATTCCCGCCTCGCGCTCGGCCCCACCTGTCAAATGGGTCCTTCGTGTCAGTGTGTGCCCCGTCTGTCTGTTGAATATTAACATTTAAGCAAAAATGACACCTAGACAGTGACACATAAGCGAGGTTGCTGAGGTGGCTGCCCAATCATCCTAATTCATTCAAACTCAAGTGTAGTGACCATTCTATATTGGTCGTTATCAGCTAGGCGTGAGGCAGTGGACAGTGCTTCCCGCTTTACGACCATTTTCTCTAATGAAATTACGACCTTTCTGACCAGAATGGTCGTTATGGGTTAGGGTTTGGAGCCCCCCGAATAGATTTAACCAATTCTTCCACGTTATAAATGGTCATAAATTGGTTTAAAATGGTCATAAATTTATGACCAATTCTTCTAGGGTCACTAACAGAAGGTCACAAGTTGACATATTTCTTGTAGTGAAGAAAGATCAATCTAGTAGGCCAAACCAAACTGATAATTCGAAGAGACTTGCAAAGATAACCAATCATACATAGAAGAATTCAGAGGAGATTCAAATATTGTTCATAGATAATCTTGATCATAAACCCACAATTCATCCGATCTCGACAAACTGATGTCTACTACGCAACCTTCTTCTTGTAGACGTTGTTGGGCCTCCAAGTGCGGAGGTTTGTAGGACAGTAGCAAATTTCCCTCAAGTGGATGACCTAAGGTTTATCAATCCGTGGGAGGTGTAGGATGAAGATGGTCTCTCTGAAATAACCCTGCAACCAAATAACAAAGAGTCTCTTGTGTCCCCAACACACCCAATACAATGGTAAATTGTATAGGTGCACTAGTTCGGCGAAGAGATGGTGATACAAGTGCAATATGGATGGTAGATATAGGTTTTTGTAATATGAAAATATAAAAACAGCAAGGTAGCAAGCGATAAAAGTGAGCATAAACGGTATTGCAATGCTAGGAAACAAGGCCTAGGGTTCATACTTTCACTAGTGCAAGTTCTCTCAACAATAATAACATAATTGGATCATATAACTATCCATCAACATGCAAACAAGGAGTCACTCCAAAGTCACTAATAGCGGAGAACAAACGGAGAGATCATGGTAGGGTACGAAACCACCTCAAAGTTATTCTTTCCGATCAATCCATTGGGCTATTCCAATAAGTGTCACAAACAGCCCTAGAGTTCGTAGTAAAATAACACCTTAAGACACACATCAACCAAAACCCTAATGTCACCTAGATACTCCAATGTCACCTCAAGTATCCGTGGGTATGATTATACGATATGCATCACACAATCTCAGATTCATCTATTCAACCAACACATAGAACCTCAAAGAGTGCCCCAAAGTTTCTACCGGAGAGTCAAGACGAAAACATGTGCCAACCCCTATTCATAGGTTCATGGGCGGAACTCGCAAGTTGATCACCAAAACATGCATCGAGTGAATCAATAGAATAACCCATTGTCAGCACGGTTATCCCACGCAAGACATACATCAAGTGTTCTCAAATCATTAAAGACTCAATCCGATAAGATAACTTCAAAGGGAAAACTCAATCCATTACAAGAGAGTAGAGGGGGAGAAACATCATAAGATCCAACTATAATAGAAAATCTCGCGATACATCAAGATCGTATCACCTCAAGAACACGAGAGAGAGAGAGAGATCAAACACATAGCTACTGGTACATACCCTCGGCCCCGAGGGTGAGCTACTCCCTCCTCGTCATGGAGAGCAGCGGGATGATGAAGATGGCCACCGGTGAGGGTTCCCCCTCCGACAGGGTGCCGAAACAGGGTCCTGATTGGTTTTTGGTGGCTATAGAGGCTTGCGGCGGCGGAACTCCCGATATCCTATTCCCCGAAGGTTTTAGGGTATATGGGAATATATAGGTGAAAGAAGTACGTTAGGGGAGCCACGAGGGGCCCAGGGGGTGGGCGCGCCCCCCTCCCTCGTGCCTTTCTCGTTGATTCCCTGACATGCACTCCAAGTCTCCCGTATTGCTTTCTTTCCAAAAATAACTTTTCCGAAGGTTTCATTCCGCTTGGACTCCGTTTGATATTCCTTTTCTGCGAAACACTGAAACAAGGGAAAAACAGAAACTGGCACTGGGCTCTGGGTCAATAGGTTAGTCCCAAAAGTAATATAAAAGTGCATAGTAAAGCCCATAAAACATCCAAGATTGATAATATAATAGCATGAATACTTCATAAATTATAGATACGTTGGAGACGTATCAGCATCCCCAAGCTTAATTCCTGCTCGTCCTCGAGTAGGTAAATGATAAAAGAAATAATTTATGAAGTGTGAATGCTAGCAGGTGCACAAGTTTGATCAATGATAATTTCAATCACCTTTTCTAGCATCATCATATGTCATAACAGTAGCTCAACTCATAGAACTTTTCATGATCAAGTAACAAGCTATTCACATGTTAAAGTATAGATCATAAACTTTCTTGAAAACTAACAAACCGTGTTATTAGTCATCAAACAATTACAATTCATCTTATTTTCAGGAAGAGTCTATGTCAGAGCGTTGATTCAGCAAACTTCACATACTCAACTATCATTTAGTCTTCCATGATTGCTACCACTCAAAGCATATTTTTAGAACAAATAGTATTCATCGAACACAGAGAAACATAGGGGCTTAATGTTTCGCCTCCCAACCTTTTACCTCAGGGGTAATGTCAACAGTAATAATTCATGCTCAAATATATTTAATGGCCATACATGCTTAGATCTTTCCACCATATGATGCTTTACAACTAAAGAGTAGGTTGGAATGAGAAGGAATACTACTGACTCTTGCATAAATGTAAAAGATAGGCCCATCGCAGAGGGAAGGAGGGATTTGCAGAGGTGCCAGAGCTCGCAGCAAAAACAGAGATTAAAATAATTTTGAGATGTATGCTTAAATTGTCAAGATAACGACCAAGAGTTCCCAATATCTTCCATACTACATACATTATAGGCGGTTCCCAAACAGAAAGGTAAAGATTTTTACTCCCCCTCCACCAACAATCATCAATCCATGGCTTGCCCGAAACAACGGGTGCCTCCAACTAAGATCAAACCTAGGGGACTTTTGTTCGCAATTATTCTTGATTTGATTTTGATCTTTTGATCATGGGACTGGGCATCCCAGTTACCGGCCATTTTCTCGTGAATGATGAGCGGAGTCCACTCATCGTGAGAATAACCCACCTAGAATGCAAGATACTGCTAACCCGTAGTCGCTACATGAGCGATTCGGGCATACAAAACAGATTATTATTTGAAGGTTTAGAGTTTGGCACAAGCAAATTTACTTGGAACGGCAGGTAAATACCGCATATAGGTAGATATGGTGGACACTCATGGAAGAAACTTGGTTCAAGGAATTTGGATGCACAAGCAGTATTCCCGCTTAGTACAATATTTTGGCTAGCAAAGGATTCTAAATAGCAAGCACCACATGTTAGAGGATCCATAACAATATAACTTCTATACAAATATACCCAAGCATAACTCATTATGTTGTCTTCCTTGTCCAACTTCAACTCATTTGCTCAGGTTTGAAAATAATTAATGGGGCTCACAATCATAGAAGATGTCCAAGATAGTGTTATATGTGAAATCTCTCTTCCTTCAATATCCTTTAATGAATTATTCAAGTGACCAATACAATGTTTGCTATCCTTCAAAAAATTTACCACCTCTACTGCTTATATGTGAAGTCATTACTCCCCATAGGATAAACATAAGAAGCATATATAATTTTAGATTTATGACATTCAAATCATTCAACCATTTACTCATAGGATATAAGTGAAGCACACGAGTAAATGACAAACTACTCCAAAGAGATATAAGTGAAGATCAATGAGTAGTTAAATAATTATGTAGCTATGTGAAGACTCTCTCTCATTTAAGAATTTCAGACCTTGGTATTTTATTCAAACAGCAAGCAAAGCTAAAGAAAATAAAATGACGCTCCAAGCAAAACACATATCATGTGGTGAATAAAAATAAAATGACGCTCCAAGCTCCGATGGTGAACTACTCCCTCCTCATCATGGAGAGCGCCGGGATGATGAAGATGGCCACCGGTGAGGGTTCCCCCCTCCGGCAGGGTGCCGGATTAGGGTCCCGATTGGTTTTTGGTGGCTACATAGGCTTGCGGCGGCGGAACTCCCGATCTATCCTGTTCCCCGAAGGTTTTAGGCTATATGGGAATATATAGGCGAAAGAAGTACGTCAGGGGAGCCACGAGGGGCCCGCGAGGGTGGAGGGCGCGCCTAGGGGGGGTAGGCGCGCCCACTACAAGAAATATGTCAACTTGCGACCATCACTATTGGTCACTGAAAGGTCATTGTTTTTCATTTGTGACCTTTTTGTGACCAAAAACAGAAGGTCAAAAGCTAGCGCCGTAAACTAAAATTAACGACCTTCTCTATGAGAAAGTCGTGGAATTCCCCGACCAAAACAGAAGGTCGTTCATTCCATGACCTTCTATTTTGGTCGCTAGCTCTTTGCCCAGGCCACGTCGGATCTGATGTGGCAATCTGACGTGGCAAAATTGCGACCAATTGAAAAGGTCAAAAATTAGAATCGGCCCGGTCCAATTGGGTGTTTATATGGGCTGAGCCCATTAATTCAGCCCATTTGTTGTTTTTTCTCTTTCAATTTGGGAAAGCTACATAGGCCAGGCCCTATAATTCGGCCTTTTTATTTTTGGGTTGTGGCCCTTTTTTTCCTTTTTCAAATGGGTCCCAATTGTCAGATTCTGATAAGCGGGTCCCAAATGTCCGATTCTGGTTTGTGGGTCCTTGTTGTCATGGTCATGTTCCTCAAATTTCAATATGCCAATAATTAAACAACCAATATTTGAATCAAAATAGACAGAAAACAGGTATAATACTTCAAATAACAAGAAGCAACAATCTGTTACATCAACACATACAAATGTGATCCCAGTATAACAAGCTCTACAGGTGTACAATATGTCACATGAGTCGATGAGTATCAAGCTCTACAGTATAACAAGCTCTATATGTCACAGTTCGTGCTTCAATTTGTTCCAATACGGATCAGCATCAAGGGCTTCATTACTCCTTGAACTAGCTCCGATGAGCTTGAACTATGCTTCTTCCGACTTCATCATCTTGATGCTTGCGACGAAACATGAAACGCCAGCATCTGCACGTTATAGAACAAAATGGTTAGGTACTAAATAAAAGCAAATCTAACAACATATATCTAACAGTAGATACAAAATAATGAAGGCCAATCCGTGTGCATATATACTAGCGTGCATATATACTGATAACCCACAAGTATAGGGGATCACAACAGTTTTAGAGGGTAGAGTATTCAACCAAATTTATTGATTCGACACAAGGGAGGCACAGAATATTCTCAAGTATTAGCAGTTGAGTTGTCAATTCAACCACACCTGGATAACTTAGTATCCGCAGCAAAGCGTTTAGTTGCAAAGTAATATGATAGTGGTGGTAACGGTAACAAAAGTAACGGTAGCAAAAGTAATATTTTTGGTGTTTTGTAGCGATTGTAACAGTAGCAACGGAAAAGTAAATGAACGAAGAACAATATATGAAAAGCTTGTAGGCATTGGATCGGTGATGGAGAATTATGCCGGATGGGGTTCATCATGTAACAATCATAACATAGGGTGACACAGAACTAGCTCCAATTCATCAATGTAATGTAGGCATGTATTCCGAATATAGTCATACGTGCTTATGGAAAAGAACTTGCATGACATCTTTTGTCCTACCCTCCCGTGGCAGCGGGGTCCTAATGGAAACTTAGGGATATTAAGGCCTCCTTTTAATAGAGTACCGGAACAAAGCATTAGCACATAGTGAATACATGAACTCCTCAAACTATGTTCATCACCGGGAGTGGTCCCGATTATTGTCACTTCGGGGTTGCCGGATCATAACACATAGTGTGTGACTATAGACTTGCAACATAGGATCAAGAACTCACATATATTCATGAAAACATAATAGGTTCAGATCTGAAATCATGGCACTCGGGCCATAGTGACATGCACTAAGCATAGCAAAGTCATAACAACATCAATCTCAGAACATAGTGGATACTAGGGATCAAACCCTAACAAAACTAACTCGATTACATGATAAATCTCATCCAACCCATCACCGTCCAGCAAGCCTACGATGGAATTACTCATGCACGACGGTGAGCATCATGAAATTGGTGATGGAGGATGGTTGATGATGACGATGGCGACGAATCCCCCTCTACGGAGCCCCGAACGGACTCCAGATCATCCCTCCCGCGTGGTTTTAGGGCTTGGCGGCGGCTCCGTATCGTAAAACGCGATGAATCCTTCTCTCTGATTTTTTTCTCCCCGAAAGTGAATATCTGGAGTTGGAGTTGAGGTCGGTGGAGCGTCATGGGGCCCATGAGGTAGGGGGCGAGCCCTAGGGGGGCAGGCGCGCCCTCCACCCTCGTGGACACGGTGTGGGCTCCATGACGTGGATTTTTCTTCAGGTATTTTTCTTATTTTCCAAATAGATGTTCCGTGGAGTTTCAGGTCATTCCGAGAACTTTTGTTTCTGCACATAAATAACACCATGGAAAGTCTGCTGAAAATAGCGTCAGCCCGGGTTAGTTCCATTCAAATCATGCAAGTTAGAGTCCAGAACAAGGGCAAAAGTGTTCGGAAAAGTAGATACGATGGAGACGTATCAACTCCCCCAACCTTAAACCTTTGCTTGTCCTCAAGCAATTCAGTTGATAAACTGAAAGTGATAAAGAAAAACTTTTACGAACTCTGTTTGTTCTTGTTGTTGTAAATATGTAAAGCCAGCATTCAAGTTTTCAGCAGAGATTATGACTAACCACATTCACAATTACTCTTAAGTCTCATGTTTACTCATGTCAATGGCATAATCAACTAGCAAGCGATAATAATAAAACTCGGATGACAACACTTTCTCAAAATAATCATGATATGATATAACAAGATGGTATGTCGCTAGCCCTTTCTGAGACCGCAAAACATAAATGCAGAGTACCTTTAAAGATCAAGGACTGACTAGACATTGTAATTCATGGTAAAAGAGATCCAATCATAGTCATACCCAATATAAATTAATAGTAATGGATGCAAATGACAGTTGTGCTCTCCAGCTAGTGCTTTTAATAAGAGGGTGATGACTCAACATAAAAGTCAATAGATAGGCCCTTCGTAGAGGGAAGCAGGGATTTGTAGTGGTGCCAGAGCTCGGTTTTGAAATAGAGATAAATAATATTTTGAGCGGCATACTTTCATTGTCAACATAACAACCAAGAGATGGCGATATCTTCCACGTTACACACATTATAGGCGGTTCCCAAACAGAATGGTAAAGTTTATACTCCCCCTCCACCAACAAGCATCAATCCTTGACTTGCTCGAAACAATGAGTGTCTCCAACTAGCAACAGTCCCAGGGGGAGTTTTGTTTGCAATTATTTTGATTTAGTTTGCATAAAGCATGGAACTTGGCATCCCGATGACCAACCATTTTCTCGTGAATGAAGAGCGGAGTCCACTCCTCTTGAGAATAACCCGCCTAGCATGGAAGATATGGACAGCCCTAGTTGATACATGAGCTATTCGAGCATATAAAACAGAATTTCATTTGAAGGTTTAGAGTTTGGCACATACAAATTTACTTGGAACGGCAGGTAAATACCGCATATAGGAAGGTATGGTGGACTCATATGGCATAACTTTGGGGTTTAAGAGATTGGATGCACAAGCAGTATTCCCGCTTAGTACAAGTGAAGGCTAGCAAAAGACTGGGAAGCGACCAACTAGAGAGCAACAACAGTCGTGAACATGCATTAAAATTAATAGACATTGAGTACGAGCATGAGTAGGATATAATCTACCATGAACATAAATATCTTGAAGGCTATGTTGATTTTGTTTCAACTACATGTGTAAACATGTGCCAAGTCGAGTCACTTAAATCATTCAAAGGAGGATACCACCCTACTATACCACATCACAACCATTTTAATAGCATGTTGGCACGCAAGGTAAACCATTATAACTCATAGCTAATCAAGCATGTCACAAGCAACTATGATCTCTAACTATCATTGCAAACATGTTTATTCATAATAGGCTGAATCAGGAGTGATGAACTCATCATATTTGCAAAAACAAGAGAGGTCGAGTTCATACCAGCTTCTCTCATCTCAGTCAGTCCATCATATACTGTCATTATTGCCGTTCACTTACACGACCGAACAAAGTGAATAATAATAAGAGTGCACGTGCATTGGACTAAGCTGGAATCTGCGAGCATTCAATAAATAGGAGAAGACAAGGTAATATGGGCTCTTGGTTAAATCAACAATAATGCATATATGAGCCACTTCAACAATTCAATTATGGTCTTCTCCTATCGACCCCCAAAGAAAAGAAAATAAATAAAACTATTTACATGGGAAAGCTCCCAACAAGCAAAAGAAGAACGGGGAATCTATTTGGGTTTTCTTTTTAATTATTACTACTACAGCAAGAAAAATAAACTAACTAAAAGCTACTACTATTTTTTTTGGTTTTCTTAAGGTTTAACAAACACACAAGAAGAAAGCGAGAAAAGAAAATAAACTAGCATGGATATTGCAGTGAAAGAGTATGAGCACCGACATCTAGCAATGAGTGTGTGTGAACATGAATGTAATGTCGGTGAGAGATACGTACTCCCCCAAGCTTAGGCTTTTGGCCTAAGTTGGTTTATTGCCACGGATGGCCTGGCGGATATCCATAGTTGTAGCCGGGGTCGTACTGAGATGAAGACTCTGACTGCCACTGGCTAGCAGTCATCTCCGAATCCCAAAAATGATCAGACTGTCGTGGAGGCTCAAATTGTGGTTCCGGCTCAGGGGCTGGTGTAGGGTTCCTATAGGCGTAAATGGCCGCCCACGGAACGAGATACTGTCCTGCAGATAAATTAAACAAGGAAGGAGCAGGCAAGGTAATAGTCTCAGGGTGATGTTTATCAAAGAACAATTTGTATTTAAGCTCCCCTTCCTTGTTCTTAACAATAAAGTCATGCGCTACCATACTCTTACAATCTAAATAAGCATTGGGCAGCAATTTTTCTTCTTTCTCATAGAGCCTAATAGGTATATTATAATATGCAGCAAGGCGTGAAGCGTAAATACCTCCAAAGATGGGGCCCTTTGTACGGTTCAAACTTAACCGTTTAGCAATAATACCGCCCATACTAACAATGTTATCGGAAAATAAACCATGGAACAAAATGATAATATCAGGAACACTAAGGTTTCCATAGTTTCCGCGACCAATCAAGCAACAACTAGCAAATATGGCAAAGTAGCGTAAAACAGGAAAATGTATGCTAGTGATTCTTGCATCGGAAACCTTCCTGGTATCCCCCACAGTAATGGTGTCAATAAACCCATCCACATCTTTACGATGTGGTTCATCTAAGGTACCCTCGAAGGGTATTTTGCAAACCTTGCAAAATTCATCTAGTGGCATCTTCTTAACAACATCATATAAATGAAACTCTACTGAAGGAGGTGATTCCTTAGGAAAATAGTAGAAGTTTTGCACAAAATTATTGGTGAGTAAGAGATACTGATGACGTTGGTCGCGGAGGAAGTCGGTGAGGCCAGCATTCTCAGCCAATGAATAGAAATCATCATAAATCCAGGCTTCTCTGAAGAAATCATCGAAAGGCCATTCACACGGCCGGACCTCCGCGGTGCGAGGCAAATTATATTTGGGCATCTGTGCTTCTTCATTTTTCTTTTCCTTCGAGCTTCGGCTCGATGAGCCCCTCAAAAATCTCTTCATTATTTTCTGAAAAATTCTGAAATTTTAAGTAACTTCAAACAAAAGAGAACCAAGCTCAACAAAATTGATAGCAACTACCCCTACAAGTGCCTAGAGACTATATCATGCATTAGAACTACTTGGAACCATATAAATTTGACATGTAAGCTCAAGAACATGGTCACCTAGGCAGCACAAATTTGCAATGAATAGAGCACTAGAACAAAAACTAATTGGACCAATGGAGGAGTCACATACCAAGGAACAATCCCCCCAAACAGTTTTGTGAGAGGTGCTTTGAGCAAGGAGATAGAAAATCGCAGCAAAATGAGCTAGAACTCGTGCTTGAGCTGGATATTGGTGTTTGTGGGAGGAAGAAGAAGTGTGTGGTTGCTTGCCCCTCCTGTTGTGTTCTCAGTGCCAGATATTCTAAAAAATTCCAGAAAAATCATATTCCATTTTTAGGGCATTTGGAGAACTTTTATTTTTGCGGTATTTTTATATTGCACAGATAAATCAGAAAACAGACAGGAAAATACTATTTTTACTTTATTTCAACTAAATAACAGAAAGTGGAGAGAGGGTACAGAAGTTGTGCTTCTAGTTTCATCCATCTCATGCTCATCAAAAGGAATCCACTAACAAGGTTGATCAAGTCTTGTTAACAAACTCATTCCGAATAACATGGAACCGAAGAAATTTCGAATAACACTATGTTACCTCAACAGGGATATGCACATCCCCAATAATAAGAAAATCATATTTCTTCTTGATAGTAGGAAGAGGAAATTCAAAACCTCCAAAAATATTCGATGAAAATTTTCCAATAGAATTTATACTATGAACTTGAGGTTGTTTCCTCGAAAAGTGTACCGTGTGTCCATTACCACTAACATGAAAAGTGACATTGCCTTTGTTGCAATCAATAACAGCCCCTGCAGTATTCAAGAAAGGTCTTCCAAGAATAATAGAAATACTATCGTCCTCAGGAATATCAAGAATAACAAAGTCCGTCAAAATAGTAATGTTTGCAACCACAACAGGCACATCCTCACAAATACCGACAGGTATAGCAGTTGATTTATCGGCCATTTGCAAAGATATTTCAGTAGGTGTCAACTTATTCAAGTCCAGTCTACGATATAAAGAGAGAGGCATAACACTAACACCGGCTCCAAGATCACATAAAGCAGTTTTAACATAGTTTCTTTTAATGGAGCGTGGTATAGTGGGTACTCCTGGATCTCCAAGTTTCTTTGGAATTCCACCCTTAAAAGTATAATTAGCAAGCATGGTGGAAATTTCAGCTTCCGGTATCTTTCTCTTATTAGTGACAATATCTTTCATATACTTAGCATAAGGATTCATTTTGGCATACGCAAAAAGATATGTCTAATCATTTCAGCAAAGCGCTCAAAATCCTCATCATCCTTTTTCTTGGATGGTTTGGGAGGAAAAGGCATGGGTTTCTGAACCCATGGTTCGCTTTCTTTACCATGTTTCCTAGCAACATAGTCTCCCTTATCATAATGTTGATTCTTTGATTGTGGGTTATCAAGATCAACAGCAGGTTCAATCTCTACATCATTATCATTACTACGTTGAGCATCATCATGAACATTGTCATTAACATTTTCACTAGTTTCATGTTCATTACCAGATTGTGTTTCAGCATCAGAAATAGATATATCATTTGGATTCTCAGGTGGTTCAATAATAGGTTCACTAGAAGCATGCAAAGTCCTACCATTTTTCTTTTTCTTCTTTTTAGAAGGACTAGGTGCATCAATATTATTTCTCTGAGAATCTTGCTCAATTCTCCTAGGGTGGCCTTCAGGATACAAAGGTTCCTGAGTCATTTTACCAGTTCTAGTAGCCACTCTAACAGCATAATCATTTTACTTATTATTCAATTCATTGAGCAAATCATTTTGAGCTTTAAGTACTTGTTCTACTTGAGTGGTAACCATAGAAGCATGTTTACTAATGAGTTTAAGTTCACCTTTAACATTAGCCATATAATCACCCAAGTGTTCAATCATATAAGCATTTTGTTTTAACTGTCTACCAAAATAAGCATTGAAATCTTCTTGCTTAACAATAAAGTTATCAAACTCATCCAAGCATTGGCAAGCAATTTTAGTAGGAGGGATTTCAGCTTTATCATATCTATAGAGGGAATTTACCTTTACTACATGTGTGAGGTTATCAAGACCATGAGTTTCTTTAATAGGTAATGGATTAGGATCATATATTTCTTCAACAGGCGGTAAATTAAGACCATGTATTTCTTCAATAGGAGGTAAATTCTTAACATCTTCAGCTTTAATGCCTTTTTCTTTCATAGATTTCTTTGCCTCTTGCATATCTTCAGGACTAAGAAATAGAACACCTCTCTTCTTCGGAGTTGGTTTAGGAATTGGCTCAGGAGCTGGCTCAGGAAGTGTCCAATTATTTTCATTTGTCAACATATTATTCAATAGAATTTCAGCTTCATCCGGTGTTCTTTCCCTGAAAACAGAACCAACACAACTATCCACGTAATCTCTGGAAGCATCGGTTAGTCCATTATACAAGATATCAAGTATCTCATTTTTCTTAAGAGGATGATCAGGCAAAGCATTAAGTAACTTGAGAAGCCTCCCCCAAGCTTGTGGGAGACTTTCTTCTTCAATTTGCACAAAATTGTATATATCCCTTAAAGCAGCTTGTTTCTTATGCGCAGGGAAATATTTAGCAGAGAAGTAATAAATCATGTCCTGGGGACTACGCATACAACCAGGATCAAGAGAATTAAACCATATCTTAGCATCACCCTTTAATGAGAATGGAAATATTTTAAGGATATAGAAGTAGCGGGATCTCTCATCATTAGTGAACAGGGTGGCTATATCATTTAATTTCGTAAGATGTGCCACAACAGTTTCAGATTCGTAGCCATGAAAAGGATCAGATTCAACCAAAGTAATTATATCAGGATCAACAGAGAATTCATAATCCTTAGCAGTAACACAGATAGGTGAAGTAGCAAAAGCAGGGTCAGGTTTCGTTCTAGAATTAAGAGATTCCTGCTTCCATTTAGCTAATAATTTCTTAGCATCATTTCTATCTTTGCAGGCAAAAATTTCATTAGCAATTGCTTCATCCATAACATAGCCCTCAGGCACAAAAGGCAATTCGTACTTATTAGGGGGAGAGTCTTCATCATCACTTTCATCAATATTATCAATAATTTCATTCTCTCTAACCCTAGCAAGTTGTTCATCAAGAAATTCACCAAGTGGCACAGTAGTATCAAGCATAGAAGTAGTTTCATCATAAGTATCATGCATAGCATAAGTGGCATCATCAATAACATGCGCCATATCAGAACGAATAGCAGAAGCAGGTTTAGGTGTCGCAAGCTGACTCAAAACAGAAGGTGAATCAAGTGCAGAGCTAGATGGCAGTTCCTTACCTCCCCTCGTAGTTGAGGGATAAATTGTTGTCTTAGCGTCTTTCAAGTTCTTCATAGTGACCAGCAGATATAAATCCCAAGTGACTCAAAGAATAGAGCTATGCTCCCCGAAAACGGCGCCAGAAAATAGTCTTGATAACCCACAAGTATAGGGGATCGCAACAGTTTTCGAGGGTAGAGTATTCAACCCAAATTTATTGATTTGACACAAGGGGAGCCAAAGAATACTCTCAAGTATTAGCAGTTGAGTTGTCAATTCAACCACACCTGGATAACTTAGTATCTGCAGCAAAGTGTTTAGTAGCAAAGTAATATGATAGTGGTGGTAACGGTAACAAAAGTAACGGTAGCAAAAGTAATATTTTGGTGTTTTGTAGTGATTGTAACAGTAACAACGGAAAAGTAAATGAACGAAGAACAATATATGAAAAGCTCGTAGGCATTGGATCTGTGATGGAGAATTATGCCGGATGCGGTTCATCATGTAACAATCATTACATAGGGTGACATAGAACTAGCTCCAATTCATCAATGTATTGTAGGCATGTATTCCGAATATAGTCATACGTGCTTATGGAAAAGAACTTGCATGACATCTTTTGTCCTACCCTCCCGTGGCAGCGGGGTCCTAATGGAAACTCAGGGATATTAAGGCCTCCTTTTAATAGAGTACCGGAACAAAGCATTAGCACATAGTGAGCACATAGTGAATACATGAACTCATCAAACTGTGGTCATCACCGGGAGTGGTCCCAATTATTGTCACTTTGGGGTTGCCGGATCATAACACATAGTAGGTGACTATAGACTTGCAAGATAGGATCAAGAACTCATATATATTCATAAAAACATAATAGGTTCAGATCTGAAATCATGGCACTCGGGCCCTAGTGACAAGCATTAATCATAGCAAAGTCATAACAACATCAATCTCAGAACATAGTGGATACTAGGGATCAAACCCTAACAAAAGTAACTCGATTACATGATAAATCTCATCCAACCCATCACCGTCCAGCAAGCCTACGATGGAATTACTCACGCACGGCGGTGAGCATCATGAAATTGGTGATGGAGGATGGTTGATGATGACGATGGCGAGGAATCCCCCTCTCCGGAGCCCCAAACGGACTCCAGATCAGCCCTCCCTAGAGGTTTTAGGGCTTGGCGGCGGCTCCGTATTGTAAAACGCGATGAATCCTTCTCCCTGATTTTTTTCTCCCCGAAAGTGAATATATGGAGTTGGAGTTGAGGTCGGTGGAGCGTCAGGGGGGCCACGAGGTAGGGGGCGCGCCCTAGGGGGGCAGGCGCGCCCTCCACCCTCGTGGACAGGGTGTGGGCCCCCTGATGTTGATTTTTCTTCAGGTATTTTTCTTATTTTCCAAATAGATGTTCCGTGGAGTTTCAGGTCATTCCGAGGACTTTTGTTTCTGCACATAAATAACACCATGCAAAGTTTGCTGAAAACAGCGTCAGTCCAGTTTAGTTCCATTCAAATCATGCAAGTTAGAGTCCAAAACAAGGGCAAAAGTGTTTGGAAAGTAGATACGACGGAGACATATCATATACCAGCAGAACACATAAACCCATCCATCAAAATCTTGTTTCTGAACATTGGCATCAAATCAACACAAACACTGAATTAACGTGCACAAAAGGAAAGAGCTAATACAGGGCAGGTATATGGGTATCAAAACAAACAAGAAAGAAACTACAATCTATTTTAAGTAAACTCTTACAAGAAAGATGCCCCAGTAAGTAAGCTGAATGGGTGACAAACTGAATAGTGAAACAAGTTGATAGTTGTACACTATAGTGTTTACGCACAGTGGAACTGAATGAATTTCAGATTATGTTGCATGCAAGAAGAGGAGCGGCAGTGCGCTCTAGCTAGTGTCCTAGTCAGCTTGTGCAAAACAAGCAGCATTCATCAGGATTAATTCATGGAGTAAGAAGAAATACAGAGACAACATCATCATCTGATGATGCGCTAACCAATCAACGGCTTCGTTCGTCCAGATCACAGGCAGTGTGACAGAAGAAGAGACTACCTGGACATCCTCGACGGCGGCACAGAGGTCGGGCGAGTCCTTGACGGCCTTGATGTGCTCAACGACGTTCAGCCTGTCGACGATGCACTTGAGCGGGTGGACAAAGCGCTCCCACGCAGGCTCCACGCCCTTCTCAAGCTCCTCCAGCTCGCCCTCCTGCATACAGAGAAACTTCAGATGAGCTAGACTGAAACTCTTGTCAGTTGCCACCTACATAAAATAGTGAAGACTAGAGTCTAACTCAAATGAGGTATGCATTATTTGGACGGTAAATGGAAGCTTTATATATATATGGCTATAAGGTATGATGCAAACCAACCAAAGTTTTCATCTCCATTCTGAACAAATTAGACTGCAATGGAGTTGCTTAATATTTATAGCATGATTGGTTTTCCGTTCTGAAACTGTAGACATGCTGTGCTTGCCTCATTCTTCAGATATAATCGGTCTACAGAGATTCTGCGCCACAAAGGCACAGTAACAACTGATGGATATACAAGTACTAAGACAATACTCCCTCAGTGTCAAATAAACCCGTCCTAGAAATTGCATCAAGCAATTCGTAAGAAAACAAGAACGTGAGCAGCATTACATTTCAAAAGACAACGGTTATTTGAAGATAAGAAATCATCAGACTTTAAACTACAAATCACAGGAGTGTAACTCCTGTGATATTGTTGTAGTTTCTCATCATGTCTTGAACCACAAATGAAATCAAGCAACACTTTATATTGGAACTACAAATGGTAAATATCTTTGTTGTGGAGATAGTTCAATTTATAAACTCATTCAAGCAAAATTATATTTGTTGTGAAGATAGCAGGACTTCCTTCAGTATATGGATAGCATAGAAAGCCACAAACATATCAGGGTGTTGAGGTACCATCAGAGACTTAAATACTAAGAATCAGAGGAGAAGAGCTCCATCATATTGTTGATGGTTTATTCCTCATCACTTGACCCTCAAACATATAAGCATGCATCGACAGCAAGAAAAAAGGCTATAACAATTTATAGTTTGGCAACTATCGATATGAAATGCAAACATTATTTCTCAGAATATGAAATATCTTCTCATCAATGACAAATGGCATCTCTGAAGTCTGACATACGTCGTAGATTTCATGATTCATCACAGTATTTTGCAAACCGCGGAAACGGCACTGAGAAACCAGATGCCACCGAGGATCTCGTGACCACAGACATCACCATTCACCAATAATTAACAGTGTAAACATGTATCAGTAGAGTTGGATGAGCAGTACAAGTATAATAGTATAGGAACTAGAAGTGTTGTGCTGTGCTACAAGACCACTAGCAACAGTGCATGAGCAGTACAAGTATATTAGTATAGGAACTAGATGCCTAGGAATTGGGATAAAATCCCAAACTAGGGAATAGCACACAAAAAAGGCAGGCATTGCAAGTCTACTCTTCACTCGAAGCTCCAGGAAATAGCACACAAAAAATGAGTTGCCTCATACAGCAACCAATTTCATGTTTGTTCTAATAAAAAATAGCAACCTCCTACTATAATAATAGCAAAAGAAACACATAAGAACTCATGCTGATTGCGCCTACTATATATTAGCAAAAGTCATCGAATGGTGAGCAAACAAGACTAGAATTAACACTTGAGCGACAGAGTATCAGAAACCAATTCACGTTATAATCCAATCCTCAAAGTTGTCGCACAGAAACTCATTGTTTCTTTGTTCCAGCATCCAAATTGGATGAGCACCACGACCCAGGAGATATCTCGTGATAGCAGGCATCCCATAAGCCGCAGATATGGCCAGAGCAGTGTCACCTGCAATAAGTAAAACAAAAGAACCAAATTAATCTAGGATTACTGGGATGTGCAGCAGAATTGATGCGAAGAGATCAAAAGGGAACCAGATTAATTATCCTGTGAGAGTTACACAGGTTGACGAGGCACCTACACATGTCCAGCCGCCTTTCCATGACCGCCGGGGTTCACCGCCCTCCTCGACATCCTCAGCTCCTTGGTCGCCACCCTGACCGATCGGACCGGTCCACTCGCCCAGGCCTCTCCCCTCTCCTCTATCACCCTGCGTCGACGAGCCGCGTCAGATCGAATAGCCCACACTCCAAAAAATTGTAGAGAAACAAACCACACTCGGATTTGAAATCAAGTGCAAGAATGGCTGCAGCACATACAACTAGCATGTTACTGTTGGTGGGTGATGGGGAAAATGCATGTGAAGTGCATAAATCATAGAGGGGTATGTACAATACACACCATCTCGTCGGAAGCTAGTTTATACCTCCATCAACACCTCCCCCTCCTAGCATTCGTTCATTAGCAGCACTGAACTGCCAAAATAAATCTCAGTTATATAATTCACTATTGAATAGAGAGGAAGATAATTGCTTCTATGCAAAATGTTACACACTAGTTTATCATAAAACACAAATGGAGGTAACAGAAAGATTTAGTAAAATTCTGACATAATAGATCATATCATCCAAGCTTGCAAAGGCTTAAGATCTAACTGGCCGAATGGATTTGTAATAAGATATTGGATTTATAAAGTTGTTGCAGAAGGGACTGCAACTTTCCTGATAATTTGAGGCTCAGAACTCAAATTCCAGTCCATGGAAACTAAGCGGACAGTCATTGGGGAACTTGATTCAGACTTCTTAGTGATGCCCTTAATGGCAGGGGGAATTGATACAGACATTAAAATAGAAAATAAGCATAGCTAAGAAGACCAGGTTCACCAACCCAAACCTAGGCAAACGCATGTTCCATCGGAGAAGCCAGCCTAACTACAACGCCATGTGATGGCTCCGGAACTGGGTTCAGTTCCGGTCCCATGCCCAGATCCCACTACGCGCCGGTAGCTGCTACTCCATATTTGGTAAAATACAACTCGACCAATCTCACCTATCCAAGCATATCTACATACGCAACCACATGGCCTATTGTTGTAGTTGCGCGTGGAAGCAGCAGGAGAGTATTACCTTGGCGGCAATCGCGCGGAGGTACTTGGCCCGGACGGTGCCGGGCGCGCGGGACCAGTCGCGGCCACGGTTCCTCTTGAGGGCCGCCCGCGCGGCAGCCACCGCCGTGTCCACGTCCTCCGAGGTGCCAGCCGGGATCTCGCCTGCGCAAACCTACCGATGAGCACCCAACGGCACGGGCGAACGGAAAAGCAGAGAGAAAGCAGGATGGATGGATCTGGTACGGACCAATGGAGGCCTTGGTGGGGGGTTGATGACGGGGAGGCGGCGGCCGAACGCGGGCGCGCGCCAATTGTCGTCGATGAAGAGCTACCGCTGCGGGATCTTCGCCGTGGCGACCATCGCGGGAGGCGGGGAGTGACTGAAGTTGCGTCGGCTCGGGTTGGTTGGTAGTACAACTGCAAGGCGCGAGGTGGAGAAGAGGTGGGGAGCACTATCCTATCGTCGAGTACGCGGCGAGCACGCACGCTTCGGGGCGCCGTAATGCCGGAGGGGAGGGAGGGAGGAGCAATCTAGATCGAGGAGAGCGAGGGGAGGGGCGGGTGGCGGCGAGGGCGGATCTGGAAGGGGAGAGGAGGAGAAGAGAGCGAGGGAAAGAAAGGAGGCGGGGGGTGGATGTAAAATTACCACAGGGCAGAGCTAGGGATTCGGGGACGGTGTGGAAGGGGTGATGACTGTCGTTGGATCCACGATCATCTGACGTGTTCGATGCATGATCCGCGTGATGCGTCCACAGACCAATTAGAATACATTATGACGTTATGACCATCTAAATTGGTCAAAAAAATCATTTTCTATTTTTCGAGTGCCTAAATTGAGTTTTTTTGTAAATGACCTACCATATATTTGTTGCAAAATGGGACCAGATCATTTTTATAATATATTAGGCCATATTTAATGTTCAATTGACAAAATGGTTGGTTGTCAAAAGTTTTCATACACCTCTGGTGAAAAAGACAAAATTTCGTCGTTTCAGCAGGAAGCGAGTCAAATTTGAACTACACCTGCCTCATAGTTTGCTCTTTATTTTTTCCAAAAATCATTTCTAGGTACATAAGTATCTACTTAATCAGAGAAACACCAAAAAAATCCAGGATTCAGCCACTAGCTAGGAACGGTCATTCCCGTCGTTTTGACAACATTTTGAAACGGGCATAAAAAATAAAAAAATAAAAAATTTGGAAAACCTTCGCAATGTGTCATTATATGTGACCAAGTTATCAGGAAAAATAATAAACTTGTAATACGGCGATTCTTTTTAAAAAGTGTTCTCAGAAACGAGCTATCATGTGTGGAGATCACTGGCTTTCAAGCCAGATGATCAATCTTATGGCCACATTCATGGCATAGTTTGTTCAAATGATCTCATATTGTTCACAAGGGTGAATATTGGAATTCCAAACAATGTGGCCTAAGGAAGTTTTCATTTTCTTTGCACAAAAAAACCATTTTCCGTTTTCCATTTTCCGAGTGTCAATAATGAGGGTTTTTTGTGAAGAACCTACCAAATAATTGTTGCAAAATTGGACCAAATCAATTTTCTAAAATACTAGGCCATATTTAATGCACAATTGACCAAATGGTTGGGTGTCAAAAGTTTTGATCCACCTCTGGTGAAAAAGACAAATTCCTGCCGATTCAGCACGAAGCGGGTCAAATTTAAACTACACCTGCCTCAAAGTTTGCTCTTTATTTTTTCCAAAAATCATTTCTGGGTACATAACTATCTATTTAATCATAGAAACATCAAAAGTTTTCCAAGATTCAACCACTTGCTAGGAACGGTCAAGCCCGCCGTTTTGACGGCATTTTGAAACGGGCATAAAAAATTCAAAAAAATCAAAAAATTAGAAAACCATCGCATTGTGTCATTATATGTGACGAAGTTACCAAGAAAAATAATAAACTTGTAATACGACAATTATTTTAAAAAAGTGTTCTCAGAAATGAGCTATCACGCGTGAAGATTTATGGCTTTCAACCCAAATGCTCAATCTTATGGCCACATTCATGGCATAGTTTGTCAAATGATCTCATATTTTGCACAAGGGTGCATCTTGGAATTCAAAACAATGTTGCCTAAGGGATTTTTCATTTTCTTTGCACGGAAATATCATTTTCACAATTTTGAGTGCCCGAAATGAGGTTTTTTTTTAAGGAACTACCAAATAATTGTTGCAAAAATGGACCAAATAAATTTTATAAAATACTATGCCATGTTTAATGCACAATTGACAAAATGGTTGGGTGTAAAAAGTTTTTATCCACCTCTGGTTAAAAAGACAAATTTCCGCCGATACAGCAGGAAGCGGGTCAAATTTGAACTGCAGCTGCCTTATAGTTTGCTCTTTATTTTTTCCAAAAATCATTTCTAGGTACATAACTATCTATTTAAGCATAAATACATGGTTTGGGGGTGATATGTTGAGGTTTGGACGGTGGCCTAGGGCACCAACTCCAAAGCGCGTAGACTCGCATGCCCGCCGCGTGGTCACCGCGTGACCATGGCGTTGCCCTGCGTTCTGGGAAGCCCAGGTATGTCTAGTAGGTTTGGCACTCCCCAGGTAGATGCTTGGAAGAAAATAACAACAGAAGAATCTCACGAGGAGACCGAACTATGCTCAAACATGAATTAGCAGCCAAGTGTTTGATTAGCGGTATGGGAAATTCACAAGGCCAATGGGCCTGAGTTTTGGCCGAGGATGATCATCTACTAGGGAGACTGTTTTGGCAAATTTTCAGCTCAAATGGAGGAGTTTAGATGGCACTTGCTTTGCAATGTGCCAATCTGGACAGAAAATAAAATTTGAAGCTGGGCTCACATAGATGATTTGATTAAGCTGCAATTTGGAGGAGGGTGATAATTTGGGCATATGAAGACACTGTATAAATTTCATGCCATTTGGATGTGCATAGATAGTACTTCCTTCACTATGCTTCTAGGTGGGCAAAGACTTTAGAAATTTGCCGAGGAAGATTTACCGGGCAAATGGAGCTGAATTTTTTCATGAGGCAATGGTTTGGATAAGGAAAGAGTGCCAAAAAAATTTTAGGGCAATCGAGAATATAAAAATAGCACTTCCTTCACAAAGTGCTGTTCTGAACAGAATAGGAAAATGAATTTTGTTGAATTATATTTTAACTAGGCGAGGAAGGTTTTTGACATATTTGACGAAGATATGATCCAAAGAATTTATGAGTTTTTTCTGGAATTTTGGGACTAACAGAAATAAAGGTTGCTTCACAACCTAGAGCAAAATTGACACATGGACAGGACACATAGGCAAAACTGATGAGGTGGCGCCTTGTCATAGCAATCCACCACAACTTACAAGGTTATGACCATCTATATTAGTCATGACTAGCCAGAAATAAGGTAGCGGATCAGTGTTGTCTGTTTTATGACCATTTCGTGTAAGGAAATTACGACCTTTCTAACAAAAATGGTCGTTATAGTATAGGGTTTGGAGCCCCCCAAACAGCTTTTGACCAATTGGTCTCAAATGGTCATAGATCTATGACCAATTCATCTATGGTCACTGACAGAAGGTCACTAGTTGACATATTTCTTGTAGTGGCCCCTGCCTCGTGGCTTCCTCGTTGGTTGCTTGACGTCCACTCCAAGTCCTCTGGATCACATTTGTTCCGAAAATCACGTTCCCGAAGGTTTCATTCTGTTTGGACTCTGTTTGATATCCTTTTCCTTCGAAACACTGAAATAGGCAAAAAACAGCAATTCGGGCTCGGCCTCCGGTTAATAGGCTAGTCCCAAAAATAATATAGAAGTGTATAATAAAGCCAATTAAACATCCAAAACAGAATATAATATAGCATTGAACAATCAAAAAATATAGATACATTGGAGATGTATCAATGTTCGTGCAGGTGGTAAGAAGGACAAGGCTGTACCAGATGTCCCCCCCACCGGAGAAAGTCATTGAACAGACAGTTGCGAGAGACAAGGGGGTGTCGCCCTCAAAGAGGGGCAGAGCTCCAGAGGATGTTGGGCAAGGCTCTGTGGGCAAGAGGTCCAGGACCGATCCCATAGCTGCTAGGAGGAGGTTCGACATCTATTTAGTGTTTTGTTTGTCTCTCATTTTTAACAGATCTACCCTTTTTGCATTGTTTGCTAAGCGCGGCATGATTTTTGTGTCCCACACTTGGTACCCCTTTTTGCCATTTTTTCTACGTGAAGTGAGGCGACAGTTGGTGGACGAGCAGTTACGAAGAAACAAGCACCAACGCCAACCCGTGTTTCTACCCGATTGAATAAGGGTGCTCCCACTGCTGGTGACACCCCTTCCACTTGCAGGGTGAAGAAGACTACTACACGCGTGACCAAGCAGAACCCTAGAGACCCACTCGAACGCATTCATTCAAACCTGTCGACAAGTGGAAACTCAGATGTTCATGAGGCGCCAGTCGACAAAACTGCTACTGCACCGTCCATTGTTCCCACTAGCTCTGATGCAAGAGGCCGACCATCTCCGCCAGTTGCAGATGTGCAGGCTACAACAACAGGCATCTGTACATCTGGGAGTGATGAGTCAGTATCTGCCAGGACTGCTGAGATATTGCCCACTTTGCTTGCAACGAGGGATGCTGGTCCGACCCATGCCACCCGATCAGCAAGTGTTGAAGTGGACGCAACCGAGATCAGCCTAAGCAAGGAAGATTCCCGCTCATCTGATACGGATTCCAAGCGTTTGGCTGGTGGCACTTTTGCGTCCACAAAAGAACGGGCTGCGACGACAATTGAGAATGAGATGCCATCCATAGGTGAGACTCTTGGCACAACAGCTACAGCTTCTGGTGGTGCAGAGGTTGCTACAGCGACCATTGCGCGAGCTGGTCTTCCACCTAGGCGCCGTAGCCCCCGCAAGCAATCTGCAGACATACCCAACACACCAGATGTAGCTAGGAGCAGTAGAGATGACTCTGGTTATGTGCCTACGTCCACACTGTTCCCATCACCTGCCAGAAGCAATGTTATGGACAAAACGGAAGTCCGGAGTACAACTGACGCAGGTGGCAAGCCGGGCACGACTGATGGAGGTGAACGTCCGAATCAGACTGCGTCTTTACCCGCCGTGGAGAACCCCAGCTTAAATATGCGCACTTCTAAGCTCCCATTCAACATTGGTGTCCCATACAGCCCAAACAAGAGGATTGGCAAGAAAGTTGCGGTTGATACCACTGGCAGCACGCCCCGCCCTAATAATAAGCCTGATTATACTGAAGTAGATGAGGCAGAAATGTTTGTTAATCTGTCACCCCTGGATTCTATGAAGCAACTTGCTCGCGATCCGGCTGGTAGGGAGGAGAGTCACCCAATGGCCTTCACCCCACCGAGCAGTAGCCTTGGCATCGATCGCAGTCAAGATGAACCAGTGGTGCAAGATCCTATGCCAGTTGCCTTTGCATTCCCGGTAGGCATGGCCCCAATGATGGCGCAGCCAATGGCTGATGGCAGGAAGGCTGTGAATTTTGCAGAGCTGATAGTGAAAGGTACATTTTTGTGTGTTTATCATTTTGCTTTCTACATTTTTTTAGTCTGACGTTTGTCACAAGATTTTTTTGGTTTCTCACTGGTGATTGCAAATCTCATTTCATGCACATGGCAACTGGAGTTGCTGCAACATGGCAACTTTCGTTCAATGTACTCGGCAACTGCAGTTGTTGCCACATGGCAACTACATTGCAGTACACATGGCAACTGGAGTTGTCTCCACATCGCAACTCGCTATTTTTGCACCTACATTTCATATTTTGTATCCTTTTTTTACAATAACTTGTTTGTTCCCAAGTACCCTAACCCACCGTTTGATACTTGCAGCCAACCCTGAGAAGATTACGCCGTCACTTGATGAAGCTTGTTGCGGGATTGAGGAGGCAACATTGCAGAGGAGGTCCTCACGAGGACAGGGGCAATCAAGTTCTAACGTGCCTGCTGAGTCGGTATTTGAGGATACTGTTAGAAGTGCCACCCCTGGTTTTGTGAGGCAGCATAGGGTAGTTCACGCACCACCCATCGATGACTATGAGCCCGAAGTCAAGGCCACAAAAGAGCAGAAGCATTTGTATGATATTATCAAGCGTTTTGGAAATGTGAGGTCCAACAGTAAGTACATGAAGGAGCTCAAAGCGTAACGTCCACACCACATAACCCCTCAATTGCTATTCTCTTATTATTTTCCTTTTGCTATTCTAGCCATGCTTTGTTTATGTTTTATTTCTATTTTACCTAGTAGACATGATTCTTTCATGTTATATCATTTTCATAAAACTCATGTTTGGACAGAACCAAAACCATACAATGTGATGCAACGTACGTCGACCTGGGTGATCTTGCCGAGTCTGTGAGGCCACTCGGTAAAATGTCGAAGAATGTAGATGCGTGTGGGATTGACATCATCAATAGGCATATGGATATTTGTCCCGACAAAACGATCATGCAGTACAGTGTGACCTGCAAAATATGGGATGGTGACTTCCACCATAAAGTCCTGAGGAAGCATTTTGCTGCGCATGGTGAATTCAATCTCACAATGAAGAAATGTGTGAGTGTTCCTTCTTTTCTGCACATTTTCCTCCAATGCTATGTTTTGTCAGTAGCTATACTTCCCATGTGGGCTACACACTATTTTGTGACAGATGTTTCATGTGGCAACATCTGCCATGTAAAATAAGTTTGACTGCTTTTTAATGCAACTTATGTGGCAACTTCAATTAAAATACTGGGCAACTTTGTTCATACATGGATGGCAACTTCTTTCAATTACACATGGCAACTAAACATTCTCTGTGGGTGTATTTTTGGAACACTTGCTGCTTCGTCATTCATGTACCTCTTAGTGCATCCAGCGATATCTTTACATATCATTTTTTCAATTACATCATTGTTGTTTTTTATGTGAACTCTGCTTTTTCTTTTTCCTTTATCTTACTTGCATGTACTGTTCCCCATGTTCTAGGAGCTTGCACCACATGACCCACATGACAAGTGTGGTCACCACTACGCGATTTGCCTTGACCTGAAGAACCAACGATTTGAGGTGCTTGATTCAATGCGTTCAGAAGCTGATGCAGACCTTACCACACATGCTGAATTCTTCATCAACAACCTCAAAGAGACATGGAACCGTCACTACGAAAACTCAAGGGTCCAGATCGGTCATTTCCCAATCGAGTATGTCGCGACTACGAAGCAAGGAAACCGGTAATTACTATATTTTTCCATGTGTCCTCCACACCAATCCTAAACCTTTTTTGTCACCTCTGCATTGAAGTTTATGATTTTTCTGTTCTCTTTAGTTGACCTGATTCTTTTCTTTATAAGCATGACTGTGGCTTTCACACGTTGGAATACCTTGCAAAGTGGGAAGGCCGACGGGTCCCTGTCGTCACTGCTGCAATGGTCGTTGAGCTCCGCAAAATATACACATGGAACTGGCTGATGAATGAAGATTTCAACACGCGGGCCAACGCACGAGAGTTCATAGAGGATGCTGTCACATGGTGCTCCATACTGCACGCCTACCTTACATTCTGTGGCTGAGGAATGTAAGGTATCAACTTGTTCTTTTAAAACTATGTCTGTGTACTATGTTATGACTGCATCTCCCCGTAGTCTAGTATATAGTGGTGGCGTGTGAGTGACATTGAATATTTGTAATATATGTGTGGATGCGAACCTACTTAGGTGTGACAGCAGCTACATTTATGTTTCAATACTATTATGTGTTTGTGGTTGGTAGTACCAGTTGGGTGTTTGAATGCGTCTATGATGCCTGAAAACATGGCAAATATAGTTGATCAGACACGGTTAGTGAAAGTATTTGTTCTGTTTGTTTGGCTTTTGGGTTTTTTTGCATTGCTAACTGTATCGGTTAGCATGGTTGTTCATAAGCAACCGTTACCTTTCTTGCACGTGATCGTTTCAACTAGTTTTTCATAGTATGCACACAATACAATATGTGTGGAATAAAATGCATTGACTGAAAACGGAAATCTACGCGACGGCAGATTCAGTATAAATAACATGGCAGATTCAGTAGACATAACATGGCAAATTCAGTAGACATAACATGGCAGATTTAGTACCACACACGGGGTAATTGTAGTCATTCATTCATGGCATTTTCTTTCAAATTCTGATGCCCATCAATAGTCATTTTCCCATTTTTGATAATCTAGAACATCTACCTTACAAAAATGTCACCAACACCCAAGTTACAGTCCTCCAATGTTGCTTACGGATTGCCCGTCCCTTTCTTTGTTTTCTTGTGTTTTGCTTGAATCTCCAACCCTGATTTGTATCTCACCTCTTTTGGACGCCCTTTTGTGATGGAATGGGGCGGGTTCCTGACCTGGGTTTGTGTGCTTGCTGTTCCAGACCCTACCTCCGAGTTTTCAGATGATGGCCCCGTGGACGAAGGCACACTTGAGGTGCGGGGGAACCTGTGTAAGGCTTCTTCAGCCTTCCTCTTTTTGATCTCATCAAGCTCTCTTTTCAGGGCCTTCCTGTGTTTTTCTACCACCCTCGCTCTCTCATCACTCTTGCATGCTTCATCTATTAGTGCAACATAGTTCTTGGTCAACACAATGTGCCTCACGGCTTCCATGGTTGCCTCTGGTCTCTCATCATGCATAGCAAAACCTGCATTTGATGTTTGTGGCCCCAACGCGTCGTTAGCGTCCCAAGTCCATCGCCGCCGTATGAAATGGTGGGGCAATCGCGTGACCGCGTGCATGTCAATTACTTTTAGTATGTGACAGCACACAATCCCGTCCCGTTCGAATTTGCAGCATTTGTAGTCCTTCCTTTGTCCGGGTCTTCAGGTTCTGAATCAAACATGCCTAAGAGAGAACACACCTTGAACGTATGTTCGTCCACCTGGTAAGCCGTGTACATGCTGGCATGCTTTATTTCTTCCTGGAATCTGCATGTTTTTGTGGTTTGTTAAAATCTTATATGATGTTTGTAACACCTTATGTTGATGTAGGCCGTCACGTAGCAAAGGTATCTAAAATGAATGATGGCATGGAAATCCTGATTTTTTTCCCCACGTCTGTTCTTGTGTTGTTTGTTTCCACATAGCAACTGTATGATATTTTCACATGGCAAATGCATAACATTTAAATTGGCAAATGCATTTCATTTAACATGGCGAATGCAGTTCATAAAACATGGCAAATGCAGTTTTGGGTCACATGTCAACTAGATATCATTTTCACATGGCAACTACAGTTCATTAAACATGGCACTACAATTCATTAAACATGGCAACTACAGTTGATATCACATGGCAACTACAGATCATGACTACACTATACTCAATGGCTACTTTTCAATAGTTGAACAATTAAAAAAAACTAGGAGCTGCATTGCATTCTATATGGCACCTACTACCTTCATGCTTGTGCAAATAAGACGGTAACACCATCGACTTACTTGTTAAAAATCTTGTTGGTATATGTCTTGCTCATCTGCCTCTCCATCGGTAAATATGTTAGCAATTTAGGCTGCTTGAGCGTGGTGTTTGCTTCTTGTTGTAGCTCAGATCCCAGTATTTTATGTTGCAAAGCTATGTATTGCTTGGCAAACTGCAGCAATGAGTTGCCAGGGCTCACGTACCGCTTCAGAACAGCATTGAACCCCTCGCTGCGCTGCGTAGTCTGCAGAAATGGGAAGAAGCACTGCATGAAGTAGGCCGGCACCCAGTACATTCGCTTCTCCCATAGGCTAGTAAGCGTCTTGTTGTCTTGGACTTGACATGTTTCAATCATAGCTGTCCAGCTCCGTTCAAACTCCTCCACCGTCAAGCTGTGGTCCACGCAAAACTCGAATGCCTTGTGCAGATCTGGATGGTCAGCAAAGAATGGTCCTAGCGTCTCCTCATCCTTCTTAATAATATGCCACATGTAGTGCCTATGCACTGCCAACGGAAAGACCTCCTCTATGCCTGCACGCATGCTAAAATCCTGGTCTGTTATTATGTTCATCGGAGCAAGTCCACCCATGCACTCCAAGAAGGTTTTGAACAGCCAAGTGTACCCATCCGTATCTTCATTCCGAACGAGCCCGCAACCGAACTTCAATGACTGATTGTGGTTACTTATTCTTATGAATGGAGCGCAGGGCATCTTGTACATATTAGTGAGATATGTTGCATCGAACGAAATGCAATCTCGGAAATGTTTGTAGGCTCTTCTTGCAGCACCATCATCGTCCAATCTTATCCTCTAGAAGAAATCATGATCTGCTTTTGCTTTCTCGTCGAAGTAGGCTATCGTGTCTTCTATGTCAGCCAATCTACTCTCTCTACGGTACTTTGCCTTTAGGTTTGTGACGTCTGCTGGTATGTAGGGCATGCTACTCAGAGTCCCATTTTTGCTGTGGATCATGGACAGTATCTGGACCATTCTTGATGGACCTACGTTACAATCATGTAGCAGCTTTATGAATTTCTTCTCGAGGGGGCTGAATCCTCTGTGGGCGCTCAGAAATTTTACCAGGTCAAACTTCTTTATGAGTTCGTGGTTGTGCTCGTCGAAACATTCAGTGACCACCCATCATGCTCCATCTACGTTTAGCTTACACCGGACAGGGCATTTCGTCTTGACAATGATACCTCTCTTTCGTTCCGGCACGACAGGCGCAACACCTTTACCCTTCTTGTTCCTTCGTGCATTGTAGCACCTCATCTCACCTCTACTGTACTCGTTAGTTTTTTTTAATTTTCCTATAGTATTCGGTGTTGACCGCAAACCCATGGAACATTGCATATCTCTGGTAGAATTCCTTGGCATCTTCAAACGAATCAAATCTCTGCCCAACATATGGTGGCTAGGGTACCATGATTTCTGATTGCCCATCTTCTTCATCCCCTTGTGCTTCGTCGTGAGTTTCATCATTCACTTCGGTATCGGCGGTTGTTTCATCTGCTTGAGTGTTGCTTGTGCTGGTGTGCAAAGGTGTGCTTGTCGGCATTGCTAGAACGATTTCCATTTCCGGCACTGATTTTGCATTGATTGTGGCAGTATTGTTGACTGGCTGGTGGAATGCTTCTTCCGTGTGCTCAGAGGTTCCCGCAGTAGATGTCCCCGCGTCGCTGTTGATCATAGTTGAAGGTCCTGCAAAAAAAATAGGTGTGTGTGTAAGCATAGCTTCAATGGCAGGTTTATCGCAACGGAATATAGCAACTGCATCTAATTTGGCTTGACATCATTCATAGAGCAAGTCATGGCATCTGCATGTGGCCATGCATGGCAACTGTAGTTTTTCAGTCATGGTAGCTACAGTCCAACAAACATGGCATTAATTGTTGCCAAGGCATGGCAACCAGCATCTTTAGCATCAACCCTTGGATTCTAGGTACGAGCTCACTAGGCAAATGGAATCAATCACGAATGTTGCACACAGGCATACAACAATTGACAAATCCTGAAGACAATAGATGACTATTTGCACGCGTCCACTTTGTAGCATTTTTTGTTGTTTTTCCGCCACCACCGTGACAAATCCACTTTTCCCCCCATGCTATTTGCACAAAAGCAAATGCACTACTATTTTTCGAGTTCACATTCATTTACCTTGTTGTGTCGCATGTGCTGACCGTATCTGGTTTGTCATTCCAATTTGATGTGCTCTATCTGCAATAGCGTTGGCCTGCAACTGTGAAGCTTGCCATAGACGTTTGCCGATGTGGTTCCACCATAACAACCTGTGATCATTTAGCTGTTGGTTAATGCATGGCAACTGTAGTTTGTACAACATGGCAAATGTAGTGGTCCAACCACGCCACACAGATTTGTTCACACTTGTCACCCATAGTTGTTTAGACATTGCAATCACATTTGATTATATATGGCAACTGCAGTTGTACAGGGATGGCAACTGAAGCTGTCCAGGCATGGCAACTGCAGCTGTCAAGTCACCATGAAAACCCCAATGTCACCTATGTTCCTTCTCCTAATTCACTGTCCACAACTTCACTTCATAGACTCACTTGTGTACGACGTTGATGGCAGGTACATGGTGGCCGCCTGTTGCCACATGCTGCATGAAGGTCTTGCATTTTTCCATATAACTCGTAAGTCTTTGCCATCCTTGCAAGTTTAATTTCATGGCCACACCAGTATGTTTCTTTTTCGCATGCGTTACCTTGATTTTCCACATTGGCTACTTGAAATTGGTCGCCCGTATATCTGTCAGCGTTAGCGCCCTGTGCCTGAACTTGCCATGGTATCCCCGTGTGTGTGGTTGGGTCATAAGAACCTGAGAAAAATGACATTGTAGGACATAAGTAGAATGCCATCTTCCTCGTCACAAACATGGCAACTGTCCCTTTTTATCATGCACCGTACCGATGCTCGCGCGCTGCTCTAGTAGTGGCAGCAACGGCCTTGCAGAAATGAGTTGATTGTACTCTGCTGCATCCCAAGGGGGCGTTTCCGGCCTTTGAGAAAACCAAGGATCAATGCCGTCTTCATGATTCATTTTTCCGCTTTTTCTCCCACTATGTTTTCAGTCACTGCATGAACAAGAACGCATCAATATCCGCAAAATGCATTCTTGCTATTTGCACATACAAGCTAACACGGCAATCTTATCACATTTCTTGCGTAGACAACCAACACATCATGGCAAGTAGGACATGCACATTCATTCTCTTTTCTAAAATCTGGATGCCAACTATCATTTTGAACCGATGGCAAAAGCCAACATAATATGAAGGGAAGTAACAACATAATATTGTTGCAGCTGACGGCAAAGATAGGTGGCAACTAACGTCAGATACAAGTGGCAATTATTTTTTCTCCCTCCCTATGCCAAATTCCTCCTTTTTTCGCCTATTTTTAGTGATTCCTATGCATACTTCTGTAGCAACTACTCGCACCAAGCCAACCCAGAAGCTTAGCTCAACTCTAGGATAGAATATGGCAGATCTGCCATATGTTGGTGGGCAAATGTGAATACACACAAATCCGTGGTGTATTTGCCATGACAGCGTGGATCTAGTCGCCATCTTCGTGGGCAATCTGCAATTTCAATTTTCTGGACAGAAGTAGGACGAGAAACAGAAGGAGATCGGAGATCCACCTGTTAGCTCCTCGTTTCGGGAGGACGGGGTTGGGGGTGGGTGGGTAGTGGTGGGGAGGCGCTAGGGATCTGCTCTGGTTGCCGTGGCAACTAGAGAAGGAAGGCGATGGAGGTAGGGGATCGAGAGGTAGGAGACGACGGCGGTACGTCGGACTGGGGTTGGAAGGCAGGCCGGGACGAGGGGGCGCGTTAGGTCGTGCGGGCAGTGCGGACGATCGCCCGAACGTGTGGGCGATTGTGCCACACACCGGACGTGTAGGCTTTGGCTGCCTGCGCCCGGACGCCGTCGTGCGGGCGGGGTCGTCTCCGTGCCACACAGGACATGCTGCACAACCCCACTAGATGCCACACGTGTGGCAGTTATCGGCGTCCTTTTTTTAATCGCTATGTTTTTTTTAAAGCGCCACAGTTCCCGTTTGAATAGTCGCTTGCCACGGCCGGCCGAGTAAACCTGTCTGTGTGCGACCTTTTGTAGCAGTGTAATGATAGAAAAAAAGAGACATTTTTAACAGACAAAAAATACAAAAAAGGGCTGGCCCAGTGCGCAGGACGGCTTGGCCCACCAGCCAGATAAAGGAAAACGATTCAGATCCTCCGGCTGATAATACCGAGCGCGTAAGCCGCCTCCCGAGCGTGACACGCGTCCATTGGGCCCCGCGTCCGCGTGCCTCTCTCCCTTTCTTCCCCAACCTTATCTCTTTTCATCCACCTACTGTCTTCTTTCTTCCGCAATCCCCTGCCTGCCCACAGTTCTCCCAAATTGCTTCAGGTTGACCGGTGGAGAATCTGCTGCTGCAACAGCCAACAAGATGCTTCCAAGGCAAGGGGAAAACTCACCACGGATCTAATCCACATGGTCACTGGAGGTATACAAGCCAAGGCTGCTGTTGCGAATTTCGTCTCCCCGTGGATCCATTACCCATGGCCACCGGTGGGTGTACAAGCCAAAGATGCTATGAAGGTTGCCCGATGCTGCAAGGCCTACTGCTGCAAGCGGACCACCCGACAGCCGCGCTGCCACAGAGCAACCACCGGTGCGTTGCTACAAGCGCCGTTGCCAACCTGTGTCTCCTTGCATGCGGCGAGCCGGCCACCGGGGTGCTATGGGGCGATCTTTGCTGCAAGGTCATCGGTGCAATGGCTGCGCGTGAGGCGAATCAAGGATGCCGACTATGCAAAGGTGCCGGGCGAGCTCGCGAGCCATGCTACAAGTCCTCTTCGGTGCTTCAAGGGTCACTGGTACTGCGGGGCTCACCCGGGTGCAAGAGGCGCTGCAGCCGGCGTTGTGATGGAGCATCTGGCTGAAGCATCGGCGAGTGCCACGGGTGCTGCGATGAAGCTTTTCATGCGTGGCTGCCGCCGCTACGATGGAGCATCACGGTGTTGCAATGGAGCATTGCGTTTGGTCATCATCGGTGACGGTCGCTGCAATTTCGATGATGTTGCGCGGCCTCCGGTGCTGCAATGGAGCATTGCGTTCGGCCATCATCGGTGACGGTGACGAAGACGGGGCGGCTGTGGCGCTGCAATTTCGATGATGTTGCGCGGCCTCCGGTGCTGCAATGGAGCATTGCGTTCGGCCATCATCGGTGACGGTGACGAAGACGGGGCGGCTGTGGCGCTGCAATTTCAATGATGTTGCGCGGCCTCCGGTGCTGCAATGGAGCATTGCGTTCGGACATCATCGGTGACGGTGACCAAGACGGGGCGGCTGTGGCGCTGCAATTTCGATGATGTTGCGTGGCCTCCGGTGCTGCAATGGAGCATCGCATTCGGCCATCGTCGGCGACGATGACCACGACGGGGCAGACGATGTCGCTGCAATTCCGATGATGTTGCGTGGCCTGCGGTGGTGCAATGGAGCATCGCGTCCAGCCATCATCGACGATGGTGACCATGACGGGGCGGTCGATGGCGCCGCAATCCCGATGATGTTGCGCGGCCGCCGGTGCTGCGATGGAGCATCGTGTTCGGCCATCAATGGTTACGGTGGCCACAACAGGGCGGCCGATGGCGCTGCAACTCCGATTATGTTCCGCCGCCGCCGGTGTTACAATGGAGAATCGCATTCGGCCATCCTTGGCGACGCTGACCACGAGGGGGCGACCGAGGGCAATGCAACTCCGATGATGTTGTGTGGCCGCCGGTGCTACAATCGAGCATGTGCGGACGCCGGTACTGTGACGAGCATTGCCGGCTCTCCGACCACCATTGTGCTGCAAGCTACAAGGCCAGCGACCGCCAGGGGTCGATACTGTTGTAGTGTTTGCAAGCTGGATGGGCGCGGTTGCATGCTCGTCATGGTGAGCTCGATGGCGTTTTGCTACGAGCTGGCCGAGCGCGGCTGCTCGCCGGAGTCATGTGGACCCTGCGTTGTAGCATGCTTCGTAAGAGTTGGAGCGCTTGAGCGAAGACGGAGCAGGCAGCGGCTAGGCGCACCGCCGGCAGTGCTTCCCAAGGACACTGGTTGTGCAGTTGTGCTACGATCTGCACCACCACCCCATCATTCATTCATGTGTTGCCTGAGATGTGTAGAGCGAAGCAACGACAAACCCCCCACTATCTGTTGACCAAATCAGACGGCCACCATGCGTCCTGGTCAGAACGATCAGACGGTTGCCCACCCGACTGATTTCCCCCTGGAAATCAGTCGGATGACGCCTAGCAGGCGCCCCAGATAAATCCCTACCACGTCAGCATTTTTATGTCTCAAACGATGCCAGTGTTCAATTTAGATCGAAAGTGCATAGTTCAGGATGCAATTGACCGGGATTTTAACTTGAGGGTTCGTTTCACCCAACTTCTATGAATTTAGGGCTTAAAATGAATTTTTCGGCCATGGACGCGGTGCGCGCGTCTAGTGTGACGGGGTGAACAGGGGAAGGGGAAGGCAGGGCAGCAGTGCACGCGTCCAATCGATCAACCGCAATAGTAAGACGTGCTTTGGATTTACTGCTGCACACTTCTCCCTCTCTAAAGAAATACATAGATCATTTAGATTGCTACTTTAGTGACATAAACCATCTTATATTTCTTTATACAGAGGGAGTACATTTTTTTATCGAGACACTTAGATTTAAGAGTCATCTTAACTCTTATATTTATTACTAAGCTAGCATAAAAGTACTACTTCGTTGATTCTCGTGTTGATAGCCTAACCTATGTTTAAGATTATTTTGGTTAATTTATACCAATTAGATCTTTTGAATCAATTAAATCATTAACGTCAAAGTCCATGGAATCATTTTTTAATTTAAATGTATACTTAAGTCGTTGCAAAACAGAGTACATCACATTTACTTTATTGTTACTATTGGTAGATAATTAGCCGATCTTGTTTTGGTGAACTTCGGAAAGCAACAACCATAACTCTTATTTCACCTGCGATCTGGTTACAAGTGAACTAAACAGAAATGATTTGGTTTGGGTACAAAGAGTGGTAGCTAATTTCAGCCTACCACTGAAATATGTTGATGGAAGTATGTAAAAACTGCATAAGAAAGAAATGCACAGAAGGATATATACATAACTTCTTTTATTCCTATCAGTGTTCAACTTCTATATTATTAATTCTAGACTATTATTATGGTCTATAACACTTGTGTCGTCAAGATGGATTAGATTATCACGTGTTTCCTCCCTTCCCTCGCCTGTCTATACGGCATCCCAAGATCCCCTATACGGGGATAAGCAATTACGTAGGTGTAGCATTACCGCAAGAAAGCAGCTCACTCTTGCATCGAGCTTGTAGAAATGAATCTACTTCAAACTTTCAATATTGCTGGTAACATATTAGGTTGTATACTGGTTGAGAACTACTGTAGTTCTATATAATCCATTCTAACAAACCAACAATACATCGATTGGCAGAATCTTTGATTCAGCACGGTAGCAGCATGCGCAAGAAAATTGTTTGACTAATTTATCACGATTAAATCCAGTACCAACAGACGATCAAAGTCAAATGGCTTTCTCTCAGGACAATATCAGAAAGAAAATGTGGTATCTGAAAGGGAAATTGTGAATAACCAGATAGCAGCAATCACATGTAAATGACTTCCTCAGGAGGTTCCCTCTTGCAGCGTGCATTCTTCTTTGGCAGGAAGACATCCGTGAGGACAGTCTTGGACTTGAGGGCAGCAGCGAGTATCCCCAACGCCTAGATCCCAACTCAACACAGAGAAAAAAAAATCAATCACCAGCTGCACCACCTAATATTGAAATCAAAGGCACCAACTAATCTAATCGGGAGTACACGAAGAAACTGAAGCACACCACAACACCTATACCTCTTCCTTGCCGATCTTGACAGACTTCTTCTCTAGCACGCTGAGGTCCGTGACGCCGCAATGCGCAAACAAGGTGATGCCTGACAGCAAGCTTGGCGCCGGACTCACCATGAGGTAGTCCTTGATGGTGTACACAGACGCCCTGCTAGCTGCCGTGACCTCCTCATTCTCGCTCCTGACATGCATAGGGTCGAACATTCTACCTTTGCAGGCGGGGCAGGCGCTGTCACTGCTGGCCGAGAGAAATCCACAGCTTCTGCCGGTATTCCTATTTTCACAGGTGTAGAAGCGGGTGTGGCAGTTGCTCACCTCGGCGCCTAGCAGTTCCTCCAGGCGGCAAAGCGTGGCCCAGGGGACGGCCGGGCTCAGGTGCTGCTCCTTGCCCATGTAGTCGGCATCCCGCATCTGCACGCTCGCAAGCAAATTACCGGCGCTGCCGGCCATGCGCTCTTTTGTGAGCAGGTTGCCAATTGTGCCCAACGGCAGCGAGAGGAGGCCGGAGAGGAACTCGACGACATCGTTGCCAGCCTCGGCAAAACAAACCTTCGCTGCCTTGGTGTCGATCAGGAGCGTGATCGATAGCTTGTCGCTCGCCCTTCTATAGACCAACCCCCTATTCTTCATTGATTCTTGTCAATTTGTTTTGGTTCCTGCTAACTGGCCTGCCACTAGCAAGATATATACATATATGAAGTCAGATGAACTTTAATAGTTATCCACTGTCATAGCTCGAAACCTTCTGCATATATATAAGCAACACTTGCAGAAAATATATATTTCTGTACAGCAAGAAAAAATGTTTGCTTTCCAAAATAAACAGTGCAAAGCTATGTAGGGAATTTCTATTGGAGATATGCAGAAGGTCTGGCTGAATGCAAATGATTTATTCGAAGAAGTAATAGTAGGTTCTAGACATCTAACACTATTAACAACTAACTTATGACATCCATCACAAACTGTTAAAATTTTCAAAAGTACTCACTCTTATATTTCTTTACGGATGGAGTAGTTTACATGCATATTATAATACTTTTACCTCACACAAACCACTATTAATGGAGTATCGTTAGTCAAAGACTTATCGTACTCCCTTCGGTCCTTTTTACTCCGTATATAAGAATTGTCTAAATTTAAACTTCGCAAAGATTGACCATATTGGTATGGAAAAATATCTACATCTCTATCTATACTATCATAATGTTCCTATCTTTCGAAACACTAGTCTTTGATGGGTCTAATAAATTATTAAGATTGCCTTGGACCTAGGCCCTATCCCATAAAATGTTTGGGGCACCTAGGTGCCTGCGCATCTAGCTAGAGCGTCCTCCCATTGAATCAATTAATGGGTTGTAGCACCCAAAATCCGATATGCATTGGTTTAACAATTTGTTTCCTCCCATGTACAGACTTGAATGAAATTTGCATGAAAAAAGGAGATTCAAACAATATGTGCACTTTAAATCCTTGATTCATACACTAGAACCTAAAATTTGAGGTATCGAATATGCACATTTTTCTACGGCTAGCAGAGACATAACCAATGTTTCTAACTCCAATCCACCAGACATGGGGCCTAAACCTATAGCCGCACCGATGATACCCCGTGTCGCCGTGGGGGGAACCCTAGCGCCGCCGCGTCCTCGTCCCTCCCCCGACATCTCCTCCTCGCCGTCGCCGGGGCGCGCCGCCGGGCAAAGCCCGGTCGACGTCGGCGGCGGTGGGATCCCTTCTCCCACGACTCGCTGGATCTGGCGCGGGCGGATCGTGGCGGTTGTTGGCGGCGCGCTGGAGGCGGGGCGTGCCAGCGCGGGCTTGGGGGCGACGGCAGGGCTCACGCTCGCGGTTTCTCCTGGTGTGCGCGGGAGTCCGCTCGGGGCGCGCGGCGGCGGCCCTCGGCAAGCGGTGGCGGGCGCTGGGCTCTCGGCGGCGCTCCGGCGTGTCCAGGCGTTGGTGGTCCCTGTGCGCGGTCGACGGCTTCGTCTCTGACCCGGACGGCATGGGGGATGGCGGCGGCCCAGCGTGGCCGGCGATCTGGATGTGGTGGTGCTGGCGGCTCGCTGATCTACCGGTGCTCCAGGGTTCTGCTTGGTGGTGCTGGTGGTGACGGCGGCCCGTGCACGAGAGTTGGATCCCTTCGAACTGATCTGGGTGAAAACTTTCCTTCGGCGTCTGCTTAGGCTGGCGGTGGCGGCCCTATCTGCGTCGTTCCCTTCTTGAAGGCATCGCCGTGGAGAAGTTCAAGGCCACTCTCTGCTACCTCCGGGGGAAACCCTAGATCGGATGATCAGATGACGGCGGCGCTCTGGTGTCGTTCCTCCCTTGGGGGCGTCATTCTTGGAGGTACACACGTGATCGAGTGACCAGAGGACGGATTCTTTGGTGGAGCGGTGATTCATCCTACACACTGATGGCGACGGATCTTGATGGCGTAGTGCAGTGCAGATTCGGAGTTCGCTGTGGGAGCATGGACTCGCGCAGGAGAACGACGCTGTCGGGTGTCGTGGTGGCGTCGATGGCAGAGAGACCTGGCAGGGTACATGCAACAGTACAGCTCTGAAGATGGATTGGTGGCAGGTGGCTGCAGCAGCCTCATATCCAGCAGGCGTGCTGGTTCAGAAGTGCGCCGGACTGGTAGGTGCCCCATACCCGGCACGTATCCTGGTTGGGACCTCAGGTCTTAGATGTTTAGGTTTGGCTGCGATGTATGTTTGGTATTAGGCCCAGACTATCTGTGCCCCTTAATCAATTGGATAGGTGTAGCGACAGTTGTTGCTTAGACGGTGGCTTTAGTCTTGCTGTTGTATGACTTTGTAAGGTCTTGTGAGAATAATTAATAAAGTGGCCGTATGCCTCGCCCAAATGCAGAGGCCGGGGGTCATCCTCCTTTTCTAAAAAAAATGAGAATATCATAATAATAATTTTAGCAAAAATAAAACATATCTATTATTAAAGTTCACCATAATTATATACCCAGGTGAATTAAATAAATTTAGTATACCTAAAAAAACTAAGTGGCACACCTCAAAAAATGATATAGAAAAAATTACCTTGCTTGAATTGGACAGTGTGGCATAACTAGAAACGATATGGCCAAACTCTACTTATTATACCCAGGGGACTTGGAGTAAAAATAATATACTTTCAACAGATGAATCTCCCACATCTCACAAGAATTTGATTGGTGAAATAAACTTAATACTGAATTAGAAAATTTGGGACAACTAGGAATGCTTTACATGCAGACATACCCAAGGCATATACATGTTATTTCAAGGTATCACATGTCCACACCAGTAAAATTCAGGCTTTTGAATTTCATTTCAATTGAGGTATATATGCCCGTAGTTGGTATGCATGACTGACCAATATGTAAATCAAGAACATGCTCATTGGCCACACAATTTAATATGTCACCAATACACTACCATGCTATTTTTAAAATTTAATGTAATAATAATAAGGGCAAGTCAAGGGAAAGTGTCTTTATCCATGTATATGTTGTATATTTAAAATTTGAATTTAATATTCCACGGGTATGAGATACACATACATCACGTTCTAAGAACCTCCTAATTGAAACTTGTTTAAAAAAATTCAAGCTACTCTTTCAGGTATCCCATACCTGTGAGCATTCATGGCCCTATTATTCACCGACATGTGGCCTTGTCTAATACACTATCCACTGAAATTCATGTTTCACATTTCCTAATCATTTTGCACTACTCCAAAGCAAAGTCGCTAATATTTTCATTGAAGAATTAATAATGATACTTTGAGTTTCACATATCCTGATCATTTTCCGCTACTCTTTGAGGCATCTCATGTCCAAAATTTCACTCCGCGCTACTTTTTCCAGTATCCCATACGTACGTCATAACCCCATTATTTGTATAACTAGATTAAATAATAATGCCACTTTATTTTAAAATGTTAGGGAATGAATAAAGACATTTTCTGCATAGATATACGTGTGAAATTATTTACATGGGGGTATGTGAACCATTCGCATCTCGTTGTAAATATATTTGAGTAAAATCAGTTGGTGTGTGCTACCGATCAATCTATGAGCAAATGAGAAAGTGTGAACCATATGTGGGTATGTGCTACCTTTCTATTTTTCATAAAACATTTACATTGACTCGCAAGTGTTTTTATCTACGTTAGATTCTATCCTGATAACAAAATGGTTGTTATAACCTAATTACTGGATAGCCATATTTTTGTATGATTTATTTTATTGTAAGTAATCACATACTCGCCGCTGTGTATAAAGAACTGATGGACATACACGATACCTTGGGGATCAATGAAAAAAATTAGTCCAGCGTCCACAATAAAATGGTGTGTGCATACCCGACTGGACGTGTGGATATAATTAACATGAATTACATCTACAGAAAAATGTTCACTAAACTGAGCACTGGGGGCATACTTTAAATCGCGCTCAGAAAAATATTATTAGAGAAAATCAATACCTTAATCATGAAAAATCCTCACATAAATATCGAGTAATTATGACAAATGCTCGGAGACCTACTGATAAAGGTGCTTCCCATTTTATCATATATTACTTGCCTTACGTCCATACCTAATCCTATTTTCTCCCCAGCATAATAAAACATACCTATTTCAAAAAGGGCAATCAGTTCTTATTAATTGGAATTTTCTCTCAGGCAGGACAATCAATGACGCAAACAAATTACTAGGAAGCTTTAATCATTTTTATAGAAGCAACGCCATGCAAATCATTGGAAGGTAATCATGTGTCATCCTTGGGTATGCACATGCAAGAAATATAAGGAAACAATTCAAAATCTCAATCCATGTGTTGACGGGTATAACCCGATAATCCGGTTCGCCATCTGAACATCTGAACGATGAAAGAATTGAACGATATCTGAGCAAGGTGCCTGGGCACCTAGGTTTTCCCAAACTGCTTGCCCCTTCCGGTTTATAGAGCTTATCTCAAACTTTTAGATTTTCTATTTTATAAGTCCCAATTGTGGGGCGATGGGCTAGGGGATCTGGTCGCGGCAGTGCCGCTCAGCGAACGGCACATGAGCGAGGAGGGGTTCCTTCGTGTCAACACGTGTTTATGCATACTGAAATTCATAATATTCCTACCTTTCAAAGCAGGGTGTTCGATCGATCAAGTATTAGCTTAATAAATCATTGGCCCTAGCCTATATATGCACACCAAAGTTTAACAGCCCCGTTAAACCACAAAATACCCAAACTCTAAAGGTATGTACTAGCTAGCTAGATGATTACGACTAGACCAATAAGCCCATGGGAAGAACCACCAGATTGTGCAGAGATGCGGCAAACAAAAATCATAACGGTAGGTTACGCGGCACAGTCTATTAGGGCAGATTTCTATCATGATTCATGGCGAGTTCAGTAAGGAAGAAAATGGCAAAAAAAAAAAAAATGGTGTGCGGTGGACTGAGAGGAAGTTGCTCACAGGCAACGTTGCCGGCTTGCCGTTGATGCCGTTTGCTTCCGCTTGCCGCCGATGAGGAAGCAATCCGGAAGCCTCAGCATTTGTGGACCAGTATATATGCCATTCGTATGGAATGTAGCACTAATTTTGGTCTATTAAAGGCGTGGAGGGCATATGCTGGGGCTGATTTTTTCTTTTCTGAAGGCTAATTAGCTTTCCTATTTGACAAATGTTGAGGCTGATTGATTTGATGCCAATGTTTGGTAGTACTTCTTGTTTTGTCAAATTTTAATATCAAACCAATCAGCTTTGCTACTTGCCGATTGTAGCAGCCCACACAGCTGCCCGTGATGCTCGCGCCCACTAAGCGCCGCGAGTGTGTGGTTTTGCACTAATAGTTCTGGTTCACGTGGGTTCTTTTTCTTCCATAGCTCCCGTTTTTATATTTTCACTAGCACAAATGCCCGTGCGTTGCAACGGCAAAAAAATGATGTATATTCAAATTAATTGAGAGTTGTACTTGGGAACACATTTGGAGTTCATGAAAAATGTCATGTTTACCAAGATTTGTGGGTACATGAACGATGTATTTTTAGCAGTCATCTTGTTACTTGATTTTGGGCAATGGAATTGATTTTTTTATTAGTAACATAATTAGGTAACATAATCTTGATTTATACTATTGGAACTTTGAGGAAAAGAAACTCGAAACAGCGATAGAGAACACTTCGGAACTTTGCCGCTGTGGTTCCTCTGTTCTCTTTGTGTCACCCTCCCTCTTTTTTTTATCTCCTACTACATACAGGACGTGCGGTGCGGAATACTGAGTGGCACACAAATTTTATAAAACATCAATAGAATGTGTACTGGTCAATTTGGCCCTCTGTATGTAGTGTTGATCATAACATTGACCCAAGATTGGACCAAAGTGTTTATGCTGAAGTAATAGGCTTCTCTTAAAACTCATGCATGATTTGCAAGTTGCATCATATTTAAAGTTCCTCCTGGATTTCTACGGATCATCTTGAAGAAGTCCTTATTAGCCTTTTTAGAATACAAACATGATACATGTCTGGAACAGAAACTCCTGTAATTTTTTTCCTTTTTCCTGCTACTATCGACAGACACTACAATCACAAAACTCCAGAGAATTTTTGCATTAGTTACTCATAACTTTCTCTTGAGCCAATCAACAAAATATATTTTTAAAGAGTTCAATCTTGTCTTAGACCTGCAAGGTAAGATGTCGGCACTGAATACACACAACATACAACACACATTCGAAGTAAAGATGGAAGTAAAAAAGAACATATATATCTTGACGCCTAAAGAAAATAATTATGGGTATACCAATATCTAGTATATTTTGTCAAACAAAATTAATCAATTTCAGATTCTTCTTATATAGTGGGAAGCTTTTTCAAATATAACTTGCATATCTGATTTCGAAGGGCCATAGGCTGATCTTTTATTAGATAGAAAGAGTCTAAGGCTAGACAGTCTAGGCGATCTACAACCGTCAGCCGTCAGAGTGTAAACTCTGAATACACACCTTGCATAGCTGATTTCATATTTTATTTAGTCTCAGGCTCCAAAAGATCACTCATGACCGTATGCTTCATGCAAAAATAAGTATAATTAAGGTGAAGAATTTGCAATACCCAAGCAGTACATGCCAATCTCTGGAGGCATGAGATGTAGCTGGTATGTACATAAAAGTAGACTAAACCAACATGTGTCGGAGGTGATTATGATGAAGATGGCACAGCTGCCTCCAGCTAGAAACTAAAAATAAATGACGGAAGAGGATGAGAATCAAAGCTAGGTTGGAGACCAACAGAATTAGGGAGACCTTGAGAGGCTCTGTACAGGAGCATATACGTATATACTCAGAGTGGAACTTCATGCAATACCCAAATCTAAAAGCAGTACATGCCAATCTCTGGAGGCATGAGATGTAGCTGGTATGTACATAAAAGTAGACTAAACCAACATGTGTCGGAGGTGATTATGATGAAGATGGCACAGCTGCCTCCGGCTAGAAACTAAAAATAAATGACGGAAGAGGATGAGAATCAAAGCTAGGTTGGAGACCAACAGAATTAGGGAGACCTTGAGAGGCTCTCTATAGGAGCATATACGTATATACTCAGAGTGGAACTTCACAACCATGCAAAATTCTCCTCTGTGCAAGCCCCTTTCTTCTCCTTTCACTCTTCTTCATCCCACTCATCTTTTACACTTGCGCTGGCCCATCATGAGGCTGAGCACCTGCACCGTCGGAGAGGTACTTGCTGAGATTGTCGGGGTTTTTCTGCACAAAGTGCAGTGTCTGCATGAAGTCGGGGTGTTCGCGGTAAGCACACGTGATGGAGGTGGAAGCGATCTTTCTCAAGAGGTCCGACCAGTGAAACAACTTGCGCCGGAGATCGGGCGGCGTGGGAGGATCAAGCGGACCTGTGCGAGGCTGCGAGCCCGTGCTTCAAGCTCCTTCTCATAGACCTCGACTGCTATCGTGGAATTGTCACGACAGATGTCCTCGAGCTAGGACTTAGTCGTGGAGCCATCGCAGCTAGGAAGCTTGAAGGGGTTAAGCGGGACAAGGAACACGAGGGTTTATACTAGTTCGGCCCCTTACGGTGAAGGTAAAAGCCTACGTCCAGTTTGAGGTGGTATTGATTAGGGTTTCGATAACCGGAGAGCTAAAAACCTATGCCTGGCTCTCCATCAGATCTTTCTTGTCTCTAAACCGCTGCCGGGTCGTCCCTTTATATAGGGAGGCTGACGCCCAGCAGCTCTCAGAGTCCCGGCCGGCTCATAAGAGTGTCCGGGTCGGACTCTCAACTATTCTTGCCTTACACTACAAGTTCTACCATAATAATGATTGTAACTACGGGCCTTAAGCCATATCCGGGTCTTAAGCCCATCTTTGGCCCACCGTCTTCAAGCTTGCCGCCGGGCTTCTAGCAATGACCATCATGAGTAACCCGGCCCCTCCTGGCGGGTGACTCTAAGGTCTATATCCTCAACATTAGGCCCCAGATTGATTTGAGCCGCCTCATGTCAATCTTCAATCCTTTCGACAGAAAATCTCCGGCTTACAATTCTGTGAAGGCCATAACCCGGCGTGACGTCATCCTCTGGACTCCGGGTAATCCGCCGTGACGTCATCTTCCATTAAGTCCGTTTTTTACTCCGCCAGATTCGCAACGGATCTTATCTTTACTGTTATCCTGAAAATCGAGGCGTTTTGTGGGGAGATAACCACGCCGCGGTCTCCTCGTTTCTCGCGCCCACTTATGAGCTCATCCTTATAAATAGGCCAGCCTGACGGGCCTTCAGCCACTACTCTCTTCTTCGTCTTCTTCCTCGCGCCACTGCTCCCCTGCTCGAGCTCTGCTGCTGCCGCCGCCGTGGGTCTTCTCGCCGTCACCAACTCAGGCCGCTGCATCACCCTGATTTGACCAGAGAAACGCGACGACCTCCGCGACTCACCAGCCCCTGTAAGTCCTGCTTGCCCTGTAGAACAGATCTGCCGTAGGGTTCGTCCGTGTTCTTCATGTTCTTCGCCATCGCCCACAAGCTCCGGTAGTTTTTATTTTTACTGCCCTTTTCTGATCTTAGCCCTGTATAGAACCACTGCGGTAGATGTTTTAGCACCCATTTCATACGCAAGTAGACCTCTTTTCGCTGGATAAAGGCCTCGTTCGAACTCAAGAATTCCCCTGCGTCTATTTTTAGGTCTATAAATTTTCCTTTTACCCGACCATTTTGATCCAAAATATTTACCGCAATATGTGAAACCTGTTTTCATCACACTTAGTAAAAAACTGCACTCATTGAGTCATGGCGGTTTACATTTCCGGCTTAAAGAAACCACGCCCCGTAGAACCTTCCGACTCAAAGGAAACCATGCGCCATAGAATTTTCCGACTCATCTGTGATAAGGCCGTAGACAAATTGAATTACTCTTGACATATTTTCTGCGGCTTAGATAACCCAATGCACTCAGATATATATCATTAGGCCCCTCCATGAGCCGCCACCTTAAACCTTGACTTGTAAGTCTCCTCCGGCTCATTTTTAAACCGGACATTTTTCCCTGTATGATAGGCTTCCGACTTTCACCATGCCTCCCAAAGCTCCCAAAGCACCCATCACTTGCAACTGGATGAGGTCCAACGTCACCGACGAGACCCTGACGGACTTCATGAAGTCGGGTTACCTGCCCAAGAATGACGTCACGTCCTACCGTGCCCCTGACCCGTCAGAGGAGAGACCACAGCCAAAGGACGGGGAGGTAGTGATTTTTGCGGATCACATGAGCCGGGGCTTCGCACCGCCCGGCTCAAAGTTCTTCAAAGACGTGCTGAACTTCTTCGACCTGCGGCCTCAAGACATAGGACCCAACTCAGTGTCCAATATCTGCAACTTCCAAGTGTTCTGCGAGGTCTACCTTGGAGAGGAGCCCAGCCCGCTGCTCTTCAGAGAGCTCTTCTACCTGAACCGGCAGAATGAGTGCGCCAATGGGCCAAGCTTGGAGCTCGGTGGCATCTCCATTCAGCGGCGGAGGGACTGCCTTTTCCCTTACGCAGAGCCGCCGAGCCACCCCAAAGACTGGAACCAGACGTGGTTCTATTGCCAAGACACGTCGCCGGCTGACGAGAGTCCGCTGCCCGGCTTTCGCCCCTCGCGTCTGGAACCAACACACCCACTGTCAGACAAGCTGACCCAAGCGGAGCGCCAACCTCTTCTCCCCACTATCAACAAGATCAAGGCTCTCCTGGGCAATGGTCTCAACGGAATCGATCTGGTCCGGGTCTGGATCTCCTGGCCGGTGATCCCATTGAGCCGCCGCCCCGGCTTAATGTGCGAGTACACGGGCCGAAAGGATGACCCCCAGCGACATAGCCACAACGATCTTCCTGAAGATGTTGCAGAGGATATGACCAAGGCTCTCTTGAACGAGAGCCTAGCAGACTGCGGGAGGACCGGGTTAGCCCCCTTCTGCAAGACCAACCCAGCCCCAGCGGTAAGCCGCTGATCTGATCATCTTATCTTCTTCTGTATATAACTTTCGTCTGAAGCTTTAAGAAATCATCATTGTATTTTTCAGCTGCTGACAAATTCTGGCGGGTCAAATATGACCACGAGGCGGCCAAGAAGGCCAGGAAGGCAAAGAAAGCCGCCAAGAGAGCCGCTCCCCGTAAGAAGGGAAGTAGGCCTACTGCTTCGGAGCTGATGCAACTAAGCGACAGCTCCGAGTCAGAGGTAACCCCTGAACCTGTAAACTCTTTGTTATGTTCATTGTTTATTTCTGTCCGCCTTACCAACACTTGTTCATCAACAGGATGACACCGAAGCCAGTAACCCGGTGGTTGAAGAGGTAATGATACTTTCCTCCGACTCGGAGCCCTTGCCAAGGCTGAAAATCCGAAGGGTAACCCGGAAAGTAAGCTTTTCAAATCCTTTAGCTTATCAAGATCCTCAATTTATTTTGAAGCGACAGACTCATGAGAGCCGGCGGCACACCCGGACCAATAAGGACGCCGACCTCTCTTCCGGCTTACCGGACGCGTCGAGGAAACGCCGGACCGAGGTGATCTCAAATTTGTACCCTTTTCATCCTTTGGCGGGTGTTATACGTCAACCGCTCAACTCTTCTGACTCAAATTATCAGGAAACTTCCCCCTCTTCTGGCGACTCTATGCAGTCAAGCCTGCCGGCTTTCAAGACCGTGCCCGGGTAATGATGACCATCTCATGTTGTACTTGTCTTTACTTACATTGTTGTGCTTAACCTTTCTGTCTTTTCAGTGCCCAGGCCAAGCTCACCAACAGGGCGAAGAAGACCAGGCCAGTTGATGAGCCGGACTTGCCTAAGCCAGAGGCAGCCTCTCAAGAACCGCCAGCTGCCTCTGCTCCTGAGGCCGCTGCTCCAACCGACAAAGCAACAGCAGAAACTTCTGCTAACCCGGAGGCCTCCAGCTCGGCTCAACCAGCAGATGATCCGGACGTGGTAATCACCCGGACAGAATTTGTTGAGCCGGGGAGACCTACTGCACTGGCCAAGTGCTCCGCCAAGGGGGAGTTGCTACAGCCCCGCCGGGTTAGCCTGGACCTCACTGACTACGCCAATTTGAAAATCGGAGAGATCGTCTCCGGCTTCGTCAGCCAGGTGCACAAGAGCCGGGATGCAGAGATTGCGATGGTGAACCAGATTCAGCAGAAGTCTGAGGTATTATTCTTCTGTCTTCTTACTTACTGCATAGTTACCTTTACCATGCTAGCCCCCAAGTCGACGACTTATAACTGAATATGTTGTAGACTTTAAGTTCCGGCTTATCCAATTGAACCGGCAATTTGTAGATAGAAACGTTCAATATGCATTAGCCCCCAAGTGCCAAGTGTCTTTGCTTGTAAAGTGCTTGGGACTTTGAAAATTGTATAATAACTGTTCATCCTTAACCCGGAAATTATGCAGGCTGCTTGCAAGAAATTCGAAGCTGACATCTCCGACCTGAAGACCCGGCTGAAGACACAAGAAATGGAGACCCAGAAGGCCAATGCCAAATTCGTGTCCAACATTGCCGCTCAAGAAAAGCTGAAGACGGAATTTGATGCTGAACGGAAAGCCTGGGCCGAAGAGAAGGCCGCGCTGGTGAACCGGGCTGAACAGGCGGAGAAGGCTTTGGCAGAGAAGACCGCCGAACTCTCCGGGTTAAAGCGCCAAGTGTCCCAGATGGTTGCCGCAATCTTCGGTAAGCCATTTTACCGGCTTACATCATGTTTAGAATCTTTATACCTCATAACTCATCCTTGTCGGCGGCTTATCTGATTCTGTTAAACAGGTCCCAGAAGTGCCAACCTCAACCAGAGTGTGGTAACCAAGCTGAAGGCCGTGTACACCCTGGTGGAGCAGCTCTACACCGGGTCACAGCGTGCCTTGGCTGTGGTGGCCCTATCCAACGAGGTGCCGACTCACCTGGCTGAGGTTCTTCGCCGGCTCGCCGTTCTTCCTCAACGCATTCAAGAGCTGCGACGGGCCTCTGCAAGAGCCGGAGCCATAGCGGCTCTAAGCCGGGCCAAGGCGTTCCTTCCAGAGCTAGACCCGGCGGACATCGCTCTCGGCTATCCAAGTCTGAAGGAAGACGACACAGCCTTCGACCAAAGGGACTTTGCCGCCTGCGTGAAGATCGTGCGCCCGGTGGCCACCCTCATTGGAAACGACACAGATCTGACCAAGTACCAACCGGGTTATAATGCGGAAAATCAGAGGATCCCGACCCCGCGCTATGAAGCCCTCAGTTTAATCCCGCCGGCTCGTCAGCACACCTTCGCCCCGGAGATTGACCCGGCGGGGTTAATTGACGAGGAGGCTCAATCCGAAGCTCTAAGAGGCATCGACTGGAAGTCGTCGACCTTCCAAGCCTTGGGAACAGCCGGAGGAGAAGAGAGGACGAGCCGGAGACTTCAACCCAGCAAGCGTCTTAATTCTGCAGGCGGCTTATAAACAATGCTCCACCCTTTTGGACTCAATGAGTCTTGTAATAGAGTAGGACCAACAATTTAACTCTGCCGTGCCATCATGCATACGTTGAATGCCGAAGTCCGTTGAAGTTGTCTCCTTTATATTTTTCCAGGTCATAATTGATCATTCATTTTCCTTAAGCTCAAAATAGTTGCCTTTAACTATCCTGCATAAAAGGACAAATCACAAGTCTCTAGGCGGCTTACCGCACTGAGAATCATATTTTTAGATATATAACCCGGAATATGAATCAAAAAAGACTGGTCCTCAATTATGTTCTTAATACAACCGCAATAACACACTTAGCGGTCTGCAAGCATACTTCCGGTTTAGATAACCCGGGTAATAAGGTTGGTACCTTAATTCCGATTTACCTGTCTTAACAGTTAACACTGTAAATCAACGTTAAGCCGGTAAAGTGAGACCTGGCTGTACATACTTTGAAATAATCAGAAGAAACTTGCTATAAAGCAGAAGAACTTAGGGGCTTCCGGTTTGAATACGACCAGAGACCCGGCCCAAAGGGGTTATGCTAGGATTCGAATGCGATCATATAGCCCCCAGTGGGTGTGGCGATGCCAATCAAGAGGGTACCGACAGCTATGTTCTCTTTGGTTTGAATACGACCCATGTTTGAACAGGAAGCCCCCAAATGACTAAGAATTGTTTAACGACGCTGATTCGATACGATCCACGTCGGTTCCCAAAGGGGTTAAACTAAGATTCAAATATGATCAAAGAAAACTCCCCAATGAGCTCGGCATTTTGCCAATCAAATGAGTATCGACAGCTATGTTCTCTTTGGTTCGAATACGACCTATGTTTGAACAGGAAGCCCCCAAGTGACCTTATTGCTTACGGCTAGATTCGAATACGATCATAAGCCGGATCCTCCTTCAAGTTATCATGTAATCTTGCAATGAAAACAACACGTGCACATTTGGGGGAGAAAAAAGGACAGAGGTCCTGCTTTATTGCTTATCATAATATATACATGGCTTAGAGAAATATGTACATCATGAGAGCCGGTGGCTCAAGTGTAGTAAGGCCGAAGCTGAGCTATGTTCCACGGCCAACGGGTCTCTTCCTCCGACTTACGTGAATCTTTGTGCTCCCGAATGTCAATGAGGTAATATGACCCGTTGTGCAAATTCTTGCTGACCACAGAGGGCCCTTCCCAAGGCGGGGAGCTTGTGCACGTCTATTTGATCTTGGATGAGCCGGAGCACCAGATCGCCTTCCTGGAAGACCCGGGATTTAACCCGGCGACTATGATAACGGCGGAGGTCCTCTTGGTAAATTGCTGAGCGAGCTGCTGCCACATCACGTTGTTCGTCTAACAAGTCAAGAGCATCTTGGCGCGCCTGTTCATTATCCGCCTCAACGTAAGCCGCCACTCGAGGCGAGTCATGACGGATGTCACTAGGGAGGACTGCTTCTGCCCCATAAACCATGAAGAAAGGCGTGAAACCTGTAGACCTGTTAGGAGTAGTGTTGATGCTCCATAACACGGAGGGCAACTCCTCCACCCAACAACCCGGCGTCCGTTGCAAAGGGACCAAAAGCCGGGGCTTGATGCCCTTCAGAATCTCCTGATTAGCTCTCTCAGCTTGACCATTGGATTGAGGATGAGCCACCGAGGAAACATCAAGTCGGATATGCTCTCGTTGACAAAACTCCTCCATGGCGCCTTTGGATAAATTGGTGCCATTGTCAGTTATAATGCTGTGTGGAAAACCAAAGCGAAAGATCACCTTTTTCATAAACTGAACCGCCGTGGCTGCATCACACTTGCTAACTGGCTCCGCTTCAACCCACTTGGTAAATTTGTCAACTGCCACCAAAAGGTGTGTCTTCTTATCCTTGGACCTTTTAAAAGGCCCAACCATATCAAGCCCCCAGACCGCAAAGGGCCAAGTAATTGGGATCATCCTCAGCTCTTGAGCCGGCACATGAGCCCGTCGTGAGAACCTTTGGCAACCATCACATTTACTGACCAAGTCCTCCGCATCAGCATGAGCCGTTAGCCAATAAAAACCATGACGAAAAGCCTTGGCCACAAGAGACTTTGAGCCGGCGTGATGGCCACAACCCCCCTCATGAATCTCACGCAAGATCTCTTGACCTTCCTCAGGGGAAACACAACGCTGAAACGCTCCCGTAACACTGCGGTGATGCAACTCGCCATTGATAACAATCATTGACTTAGCCCGCCGGGTTATTTGTCTGGCCAAAGTTTCATCCTCAGGCAACTCTCCCCGGGTCATGTATGCCAGATAAGGTACTGTCCAGTCCGGTATGACGTGGAGAGCCGCCACCAGTCGTGCCTCCGGGTCAGGGACAGCCAAGTCTTCCTCTGTAGGTAACTTAACAGAAGGGTTATACAGGACATCCAAGAAAGTATTAGGTGGCACCGGCTTTCGCTGAGAGCCCAGCCGGCTTAGAGCATCAGCCGCCTCGTTCTTCCTGCGATCAATGTGCTCTACTTGGTAGCCCTGAAAGTGCCCCGCAATGGCATCAACCTCGCGGCGATAAGCCGCCATGAGAGAGTCTTTAGTGTCCCACTTGCCTGATACTTGTTGAGCCACCAAGTCTGAGTCACCGAAACACCTTACCCGGCTCAAGCTCATCTCCTTAGCCATCCGAAGACCGTGGAGCAAGGCCTCGTACTCAGCCGCATTGTTAGTACAAGGAAACATCAATTGTAGCACATAACGGAACTTGTCCCCCTTAGAGGAAGCCAACACGACTCCAGCCCCCGAGCCCTCCAACTGCCTGGACCCATCAAAGTGAATAGTCCAATATGTGTTATCCGGCATTTGCTCGGGCACTTGTGACTCTGTCCAGTCATTGATGAAATCCACCAAGGCCTGAGATTTAACAGCAGTGCGTGGCACGTATTTGAGACCATGAGGTCCAAGCTCTATAGCCCACTTAGCCACTCTCCCTGTGGCCTCTCTGTTTTGAATGATATCACCAAGAGGGGCAGAACTGACCACAGTGATGGGATGACCCTGGAAATAATGCTTAAGTTTCCGGCTCGCCATGAACACACCATAAACAAGCTTCTGCCAATGCGGATACCACTCCTTGGACTCAATGAGCACTTCGCTGACATAATAAACCGGCCGCTGAACCGGATGCTCCTTACCCTCTTCCTTGCGCTCCACCACCACAGCCACACTGACAGCTCGTGTGTTCGCCGCCACATATAGTAATAAGGGCTCCTTATCAACTGGAGCAGCCAGGACTGGGGGCTCTGCCAGCTGCTTCTTCAAATCCTCGAAGGCAGTATTAGCTGCATCATTCCAGACAAAGTTATCAGTTTTCTTCATCAACTGATATAATGGCATGGCCTTCTCACCCAAACGGCTTATAAACCGGCTTAAAGCAGCGATGCGACCCGCCAAGCGCTGAACATCGTTTATACACGCTGGCTTAGCCAGGGAGGTGATGGCCTTGATCTTCTCCGGGTTAGCTTCAATGCCTCTGTCAGAAACCAAGAAACCCAAGAGTTTGCCTGCAGGAACACCAAAAACGCACTTGGCCGGGTTAAGCATCATCTTGTAAACCCGGAGATTATCAAAGGTTTCTCTCAAATCATCTATCAGGGTTTCCTCCTTTATGGATTTAACCACAATATCGTCCACATAAGCATGAACATTGCGCCCAATCTGCTTATGAAGACAGTTCTGCACGCAACGCTGATAAGTCGCCTGTGCACACTTGAGTCCAAAGGGCATAGATAGATAGCAGAAGGTTCCAAAGGGAGTGATGAACGCCGTCTTCTCCTGGTCCTTAACTGGCATTTTAATCTGATGATATCCGGAATAAGCATCCAAGAAACTTAAGCGCGCACAACCTGCCGTAGCATCAATAATTTGATCAATACGGGGAAGGGCAAAAGGATCAGCCGGACACGCCTTGTTTAAGTCCGTGTAGTCCACACACATCCGCCAAGTGCCGTTCTTCTTGAGTACGAGCACTGGGTTAGCTAACCACTCTGGGTGAAAGACTTCAACAATAAACCCGGCCGCCAAGAGCCGGGCCACCTCTTCACCAATAGCTTTCCGCCTCTCCTCATTGAACCGCCGAAGGAACTGCCTGACTGGCTTAAATTTCGGATCAACGTTGAGAGTGTGCTCAGCGAGTTCTCTAGGTACACCTGGCATGTCAGAAGGTTTCCATGCGAAGATGTCCCTATTCTCACGGATGAACTCGATGAGCGCGCTTTCCTATTTTGGATCCAGATTGGCACTGATGCTAAACTGCTGAGATGAATCTCCTGGAACGAAATCAACAAGTTTAGTCTCATCAGCCGACTTAAATTTCATTGCCGGCTCATGCTCCGTAGTCGGCTTTTTCAGAGAGGTCATATCTGTCGGGTCAACGTTGTCCTTGTAAAACTTTAACTCCTCTGTTGCACAAACAGATTCTGCATAAGCTGCATCGCCTTCCTCACACTCCAGGGCCACCTTCCGGCTGCCGTGAACCGTAATGGTTCCATTATGACCCGGCATCTTGAGTTGTAAATATACGTAACACGGTCGTGCCATGAACTTGGCGTAAGCCGGCCACCCGAATATGGCATGGTACGGACTTCTTATCTTGACCACCTCAAAGGTCAATTTTTCCACCCTGTAGTTGTTCTCATCTCCAAAGGCCGCTTCCAACTCGATCTTGCCGACTGGATAAGCCGACTTACCAGGTACCACACCATGGAAAATAGTGTTTGATTGGCTGAGATTCTTATCAATCAACCCCATACGACGAAATGTCTCATAATAAAGGATGTTGATGCTGCTGCCTCCATCCATGAGCACCTTAGTGAACTTATATCCTCCCACCTGAGGAGCCACCACCAAGGCCAGGTGACCCGGATTATCCACCCGGGGAGGGTGATCCTCTCTACTCCACACTATAGGCTGCTCAGACCACCGCAAGTAGCGTGGAACCGCCGGCTCAACAGCATTCACAGCCCTCTTATGAAGCTTCCGATCTCGCTTACACAGACTGGTGGTAAACACATGATACTGTCCACCGCTAAGCTGCTTTGGATTGGTCTAATAACCCCCTGCTGCTGTTGATGACCCTGGCCAGACTGCTGATTAAAACCCCCTTGACCGTTCTGAGGATTAGAATTTGAGACGCCGCCCGGGCCATGAAAGCCACCGGCGCCTGAGCCGCCGCTCGGGCCATTGTAATTCTTAAAGGCCTTCATGATTGCACAATCCTTCCATAGATGAGTCGCTGGCTTCTCTCTAGAGCCATGCCTTGGACAAGGCTCATTCAACAGCTGCTCCAGCGTCGGACCTGACCCGCCGCCTCAGGGAGGGGGCCTCCCCTTGCGTCGCTGGTTATTACCTTGTGAGCTGGCGTTGGCTACAAACTCTAGGCTGCCATTGGCCTTGCGCTTGCCTCCTCCTTGGTTCCCCGGTGCTGAGGACCCTTGCCATTGCCGTTCTTCTTTCCCTTCCCTGTCCTTTCATCATCTGAAGCGGGGTCCTTGGTACCATCAGAATCGGCGTACTTGACAAGAGCCGCCATCAGTGTACCCATATCATTGCAGTCGCGCTTAAGCCGCCCAAGTTTCATCTTCAGGGGCACAAAACGACAATTCTGCTCCAACATTAAGACTGCAGAGCCGGCATCCATCTCATCTGATGAATGTATGATCTCCTTGACCCGGCGAACCCAATGTGTCGTGGATTCACCCTCCTGCTGCTTACAGTTAGTCAAATCCATAATTGACATAGACTGCCTACAGGTATCCTTGAAGTTTTGGATGAACCGGGCTTTCAGCTCAGCCCAAGAACCGATGGAATTCGGTGGCAGCCCTTTCAACCAAGTGCGGGCAGTCCCATCTAACATCATGGTGAAGTACTTGGCCATAGCCGCCTCACTGACCTCCAGCAGCTCCATAGCCATCTCATAACTCTCAATCCAAGCTGCGGGTTGTAAGTCTGCCGTGTAATTAGGCACCTTCCTAGGGCCTTTGAAGTCCTTGGGCAGACGTTCATTGCGGATAGCTGGCACTAAACAAGGGACACCCCCAGTCCTGGTAGGGATACCCACGTCGACAGAAGCCATCGGATAAGCCGGGGGAGTCTGGTAAGCCGTCAACTGTGGCACCTGCTCTGCCTCCTGCCGTGCTCTGTCTTGGTCTGCTGCGTGAAAGGCTCCGTTATGAGCCGGGCCATGGCCAGGGGGCGGGTCATGGCGTCGGACGTTACTTGAGCCGGTCGCTGAGACCATGTGTCTGCTGTAACTCGGGCTCCTGCCTGGACGAGGGGTCGAGTGGATCCTGTCCCGGCTGTAGGAGTACGCCTCTTGCTGCGCCAGTGCTGTCTGGAGGAGTTCCCTGACCCGGCGGGTTTCGATAGCCGTCGGAGAGTCGCCGTCAATTGGGAGAGCCGCCAGCCGTGCTGCTGCGGCGACCATGTTCTCCAGCGGGTTAGCATAATGACCCGGTGGTATTGGTACATACTGAGGCGAGGCAGGGGGCACCTGGGGAGGCCCCATCACGTGTGGCTGAATAGGGGTCCCTGACCCGGGCACTATGACCCCTGGCGGGCTACTAGACCCTGCACCTGGCGTGTTGAAGAGGTTTCGTGGATCGTAAACCGGAGGGAGCCGGGATTGGGCCTTCTGATGCCTCCTCCTCATCACCTCATTGGACGCGTTCTGATCCATCGTGAGCCGGAAAGACTGCGCCTGGATCAATTGGGTTTGGGCATCGAGAGCCGCCCTCTCCGCAGCCATCCTGATCCCTTCTGCTGCCAGATCCTCCTTAGCTTTCACTAGATCCAACTTTAACTGTGCCATCTCCGCATCATGCTGAGCTTGATCCGCCGGGTCAACCGTGGCGGTTAACAGGGCCGTCATCTTATCCGTGAGATCCATTAACACCTGAGCCGGCGAGGGCACCGGGTTTCCCCGCTCCAGCAGCAAGGTTCCGAACAGGCTGCGCACCGGCCATAAAGATTCCAACCCGGCTTGGCGGCTCAAACGGGTCCGGAATACTGTCACCATCGGAACAACCCATGAGCCTGCCATCTTGAAGTTGATACAACGAGTTTGACTCATCGGTGGACGACTCGCCGTCAGAGTCGGCGGCCGTCTCATCACCAGGTCCAGATCGATCAGAGAGCCCTCCATGGATACATCCCACAAAAGCATGCCTTAAAGCAGGCCGGGACCGGGCGGGTCGTGCACGCTGAGCCGTCTCGATGAGGTCGGTGCAGAGATCTGGCTCAGGGCCCGGCTCACCAATCTTGCTAGTGAAAACATGAATTCCACCGAAGGGGACCCGGTACCCGTACTCAATTGAGCCGGCGTCGGGGCCCCAGTTTGCTCGTCGATGTAGAGCTTGCCGCGACGACTCTTGGTCATCCGGCCCACAGCGTATCCCTTGAGCCCTTCGAAGCTGCCCTTCAAGAACTCAAATCCACCGTGCGCTGGCCCCACGGTGGGCGCCAACTGTCGTGGAATTGTCACGGCAGATGTCCTCGAGCTAGGACTTAGTCGTGGAGCCATCGCAGCTAGGAAGCTTGAAGGGGTTAAGCGGGACAAGGAACACGAGGGTTTATACTGGTTCGGCCCCTTACGGTGAAGGTAAAAGCCTACGTCCTGTTTGAGGTGGTATTGATTAGGGTTTCGATGACCAGGGAGCTAAAAACCTATGCCTGGCTCTCGATCAGATCTTTCTTGTCTCTAAACCGCTGCCGGGTCGTCCCTTTATACAGGGAGGCTGACGCCCAGCAGCTCTCAGAGTCCCGGCCGGCTCATAAGAGTGTCCGGCTCGGACTCTCAACTATTCTTGCCTTACACTACAAGTTCTACCATAATAATGATTGTAACTACGGGCCTTAAGCCATATCCGGGTCTTAAGCCCATCTTTGGCCCACCGTCTTCAAGCTTGCCGCCGGGCTTCTGACAATGACCAACATGAGTAACCCGGCCCCTCCTGACGGGTGACTCTAAGGTCTATATCCTCAACAACTGCCTTTCCCGTTGCCCTTCCTTCACCTCGGCGCCCTGGCTTGCGATCGATCGGGGCATGGGGAGACTGGGGACCCAACTTGCAATCAATCGGGATATGAAGGACTTGAGATCGGCGGCGGCGGATCCATGGGCAAACTTCCTTAAGAGGCGTCGAGGAATCAACCGATTACGAGGGGGCGAAGTATCCCGACGGCGACGGATCTCGATCGGGGGCGGACTGCGCGTGCGCCGTGTGGACGTGATTGTCACATCGCCGGAGTGGACGACCCGTGAGCGACTCGAGAGTCGAGACCAATGAACCTGCGTTACTCCAGTTTGTTTGTATGACGAGGACGCGTGCTGTATACATTCCGTACCTGATTCGATTCCTATGCATCTTGCTCTTTCTTTTTTCTGAGCCTGAATTGTTCCTACTCTCGTGACAGGCCAAGGCCCGGCTTAGCCCATTATAGATAGATGACATACGAATAGAGGATCCGATCGAGTATGTCTCAAAAATAAAAAGAGGACCCAGTCGGGAACGGACAACTCTAGCGACGTACCACCGCGCGGTGACCCGGAAAACAAAAGATAACGTACGAAGATGACGAAAAAAACTGGAAAAACAATAGTCCCTTTAATATTAGGTAGAGATGAAGGCCGGTGCTAGACGCCTATCGCCACGCGCACCGCTAGTTGCACTCGCGTAGAGCCATTCGATCAGATTCGTCCCCCTGTCGTGTCTTCCTTGCAACTCCATCTCTGCCCCTCCATTCCTTCGCCTTGCACCCCACATAGCTAACATAACCCTGTTAATGACCCTGACCACACGACCCCACCAGTCAGAAGATCGGAGGAAACGAACGCGTGGCTGGGAGCAACCCACGTTACCTCGTCCCAAAATGGGTGCACATGGCTGGCCCAGCTGCGAAGAGTACTTAAGCAGGCGACCTCACTTGTCTAGGGTATCTAGAGGATCAGGCGGAAAAACCTGGAAGCTACCTAGCTACTTTACTATCTTCTTCTTCCCCAACACAATTCCCGATTCATGTAATTACTCTGTAATTGGCACTATTGAAGAGTAATAGAGCGAAGTAGTGAGTCGTACCCTACATCTTGTATCAGGAGCCACCACCACCCCTCTGTGCCTCGCGCTCTGGCGCAGTTCATCGAGACGCGCAATCTTCATCAGGTGCAGGTACATCTGGAGCACATAGATCTGGCTGTCAAGACCTACCTCGACAAGCTCTCGTCCACGATGGAGGCCAACACCGCGGCCGGCGATCACTGTCCGGCTCGTCAATCTGGTGGCATGACGGCCCGATTTGCAGCGTCACGTCACTGATCTCGGGGATGCCGTGGCTGCGGGCCAACAAGCACACCACATCTCCAACGAGTCCAATAGCCTACAACGAGCAAAACTTTGATCCCGCGTTACCAAGGCCTCTCCACATACGATTGTTGGGGAATGTTGCATGGAAAACAAAAAAATTCTACGCACACACAAGACCTATCCATGGAGATGCATAGCTACGTTAGGGGAGAGTGTGTCTACATACCCTTGTAAACTGTTAAGTAGAAGCGTTTATCAACGCGGTTGATGTAGTCATACGCCTTCACGATCCGCTCGATCAAGTACCGAACATACGACACGTCCGCGTTCAACCCACGTTCAGCTTGATGACATCCTCGCCTTCTTGATCCAGCAAGACGGACGAAATAGTAGATGCGTTCTGGCAGCACGATGGTGTGGTGACGGTGGTGATGCAACTATCTCCGCAGGGCTTCGCCGAGCACTACGAAAATACGATCGAGGATGAACTAGAGGGAGGGGCACCGCACACGGCTAGGGAATCATGGTGTGTGTTGCCCCTCTCCCCCCCCCACACACACACACATATATATATATATATATATATATATATATATATATATGGGGGGGAGGAGGCAGACCGTAGGGCGCCCCCAAGTGGCCGGCGGCAGCCCTAGAGGCCTGCCTAGCTGTCGTGGGAACGAGTCTGACAGTAGAAGTAGGGGGTACGTAGGAGAGGGCAGTGTCTTAGCTACGACGAGGTTGTACGCACATATTTACGAGTTCAGGCCCCTCTCGGAGGAGGTAACAGCCCTACGTCTCTGTGCCGCGGTGGCTTGTCGATTAGAATGTAGAATAGTTACAGGGGGTGCAAACCCTTGTGCCAGAGGGGAGGGGTGGCTTATATAGAGTGTGCCGGCCCCTCGCAACTCTCAGTTACACAAGGGTTCTATCGTGGAATTGTCACGACAGATGTCCTTATTGTCAGGACTTAGTCGCGAGGCCAACACATCTATGTGGTAGCTTGAGAGGGGTTGAGCGGAGTCGAGAAACGCAGCATAAGACAAGGATTTAGACAGCTTCGGGCCCCGGGAAACATCATCCGGTAACAACCCTACATGCTGTTTGAGGCTAGGTCTCATTATGATCATGGGAGAGTCGCCGGGAACCGGCTCTCGGTGTCTAGCCCTTGAGATTGTTTCTTGTTACTCGTCCCTCTTTGGGGTGCCCTGCCCCTCCTTATATAAGTTGAAGGGGCGGGTTACATGACTAGTCCTAGTAGGATTAGGATTACTCAATTACAAGTGGAGTCCTAGTCTTGCTTTCTTTGTAAGGGAATATTCCTTACGCTTTCCTCTTAAGCCGGCCCACCATAACATGAGCCGGCCTTCTGGGCCTTGGGCCTAGTCTTCTGTCTGACCCGCCGTCGGGGCCATCCATGAGTCGTCTGGTTCATGAGCTGTCTGACCAATGAGCCGCCAGACCCATGAGTCGCTAGTCCTCCGCCGGTTCATCGGTGAAATGCCAAGTCCGGCCGGGTCATACTTCCGGCCGGGTCATACCGCGGGGTATATCCCCGACATTAGCCCCCAGTTTAATTTGGATTTATCCATGTTAAACTGATCCTGCAACATAAAATCAAGAACAAATTTGACAGGCTGTGCTCCGGGTTAAATATTCTTGTAAACCGGCACCTGATCATCCTTAAGTCCTTGACATTTTCTCCTGGAATATCCGGGTCAATAGGCCAGCTTCATAATCCATTTGCTGATATTGGCTCTTGTAAAGAAATATTATAAGAAATAATCCATTTGAGTCGGCCTTCAACGCTCTGATTTGACAAAAATATTGGTCTTGAAATATTTCAACTGATATTCAGCCAGTTTAAAGATGTAGATCTTGCCGATGATTGCCAAAATTGTCGGGTTATAAATAAATGATGCCGGGTTATGATTGTTGCAGACACCGGGTTAAGCTGGTCTGCTCCAAACTGAGAATTTGAAGATTTTTTCTCCCTTATATGCATATCACCTGTAGCCCCCAAGTCTTAAGAGGAGAACATAGTGATAACTTAAGACTTGCTTCAGTATAAGTGTTGCAACCTTGAAGAAATCCGGGTTATTCATCTCAATCATTAGTCATAAACTGAATATTCCACATATGTAGCCCCCAAGTGCCGGGTTGTCATGCTTGCAGCAACCTGGGACTTGTAATTGTGTTATGCTCATAAAAACTTCAACCAGTGTAGCCCCCAAGGGCCGGGTCATTATGCAATAATGAGCAGGGACTTTGTAAATATGATCATGTAAACTTGACCAGCAACGTGTAGCCCCCAAGGGCCGGGTCAGTAAGAAATTACCGAGCTGGGACTTTGTATATGATTCTTTGATAATAACATCATATGATGTAATCTCCACCATGGGGCTTGAACCCACGTCCACAAGGTTAAGAGATGTGTACTCTACCAACTGAGTAGTGGATCTTTCAATATAATAGATTAAGGCTTGTGTACCTTGAATTTTCGACAGGAGCAATTGGTAGCCCCCAAGGGTCGGCTCATTACAATGTGATGAGTCGGATCTTTAATAAGCTGAGCAAAAAATGTCTTTACATTAGCCCCCAAGTGCCATGGTGCATGCTAGCAATGACATGGGACTTGCATATTTGATGTGATCTCAATTTAAATAATGTAGCCCCAAGTGCCAGGTCATAAGCCTGCAGCGACTCGGGACTATTCTTTCCATTGTAGAATAAATCATATCCATTGATAAAATAATAGCCATTGAGCCAAAGCGACTTTGAATACCTCATCTGCTGATAAGTCAATCCGGAGTCTAAATACCCGGCGGCTCTTGGCCGATGGCGATTTAATACGCCTCCATTGTAAGCCGGAATTTGTACAACCCGGCGGCTTATAACCTTTGAGAAAATCAAGAATTGATAAATCCTGCACAGAGATTAAACAACATATGCCCTGGCGACTTAACGTCAAAAGCCAGGACGGGTAACCACCCAAATGTAGCCTTATCCTGCACACAAGTAGATCACAAAATCCCTTGACGGTTTACCACAGGGTGGGTCATAATATCTCACATATAACCATTGTGATATTGAATTTGTACTGCCGGTTTACATGACCTGTGCAGTAAGGGTGATAACCCAATCTTTGGAAATCAAGACTTCCAAATGTTTATGATTGTCATATGATGGCGACTTATCATCCAAAGTCAAACCGGGTTAAATAGCAACCACTCATATACACTTTAGATATGATCAAAAGAGCTTCAAAAAATCCAAAAACTATTTGCAAAAAGAGACTTCAAAAATTTTGAGGCTTCTGATTCGAATACGATCAGAAAACCATCCCAAAGGGGTTAAGCTAAGACTCGAATACGATCATATAACCCCCAGTGGCTTTGGCGTTGCCGATCAAGAGGGTACCGACAGCTATGTTCTCTTTGGTTCGAATACGACCTATGTTTGAACAGGAAGCCCCCAAATGACCTTGAGAGTTGTTTAACGACGCTGATTCGAATACGATCCACGTCGGTTCCCAAAAGGGGTTGAGCTATGATTCGAATATGATTAAGAAGCCCCCTAGTGAGCTCGGCAGTGTGCCGATCAAGAGGGTACCGACAGCTATGTTCTCTTTGGTTCGAATACGACCTATGTTTGAACAGGAAGCCCCCTAGTGATCATGAGAATATTTAACGACTTTGATTCGAATACGATCAGGGTCACACCAAAAGGGTTAAGCTAAATTCGAATACGATCAGCTCCCAATGGTCATTAAAGCAGGGTACCTATGTTTGGGTTGTGCTTTGTATCAGACTCTTTTGGTCCCTTTAATTTTTCCTAAGAACTCGAACTTGAACCGGATTTTGAACCGGATTTGAGAGCTTCAAAACTTTGTGGCAGACAAATTTCCCTTGAACCGGATTTTAAACTGGATATTTAAGAGCTTCAGTGCTTTGCGGGAGATGTCAAGTCTCTTGAGCCGGATCTAAACTAGAATCCTTCTTTTTAAGCCAGAAATTTTCTGACGGCCTTTAAACTTTTTACCAATATGGCGGTAGCCTCTGGGACCGGGTTATTTTTCCCTCCAATGACCCAGAGTTCTTGAATGCATTGAAACCGACCAATGCTGCCGAGTCATATCATTGTAGCCCCCGAGTCTCAAGACGACTCGAGGAGTTGGCTTTGAGATTCTCCATATTGACCATAGCATAAGGTGTATATCATTGGTGTTGATAGCGCGATGTGAATCCATAGAAGGTTGAAGTGACTGCGGCGGGTTATAAATGATCCCGTATGAGCCGTGTCAGCAACTCGGCCAACGGTCCCTTCCAACTGGCAGTTTGAAGTTAACCAAACTGTAGTGGCGGCGACTTGTGCGCCTGCCCATTTGAACCATCCAGTGCAGACGGCGGCTGATAATACATGATAATTTGCCTCCAATTTTGTTGGAAGAAAAAACCAGGCTTCCCAAGCAGTGACTTGCTCATACTCAATAATCAGCTCACGCAGACGGTTGTGGCCCGGTATGTTGATATAGACCAGGCCGCGAGAGACAGATGGTAAAAACAACCGTAGCATCAGAGGTGGTATATACAGATGAGTTGGTCACGACGTTGTAAACCAGTGTGGTCGGGCGAGTCAATCGCCGGTGCGGTAAGCCACACGGATGGGCGAGTCAACCACGTCGTGTCGATGTAGTGAACAATTGTCCTACATCAAAAACATCGCAAGCCAGAGTAATTGCTCTTTTTTAAAGAAAACAATATATAATATACAACAATTTACTGGATTGATTTCACCTGATATGTCAGGCCAGAAATTATCCACCGTGGAGTTGATGATCATCACGGTGAAGCTGAAATCAATCACGGCCGAGTCGGCCGCGGGAGCAGACAGATGAGCCGGCTGCGGCGTTTGTAAGCCGGTGTGGACGAGCAAGTTGTCCTCCACGTTGTAAACCGGCGCGGACGCACGAACCGGCGGCGAGGGCGGACGGGCGAGTCGTCCGTGGCGTTGTACGGTGGTGCGGACGGGCGAGTCGGCCGGCGCGTTTGATGTAAACCGGACCGCGATACACGTGTCCGTGAAGCTGTGCGGCACAACCGAACATGCCTCCGTGGTGTAATACCACCCCTTTTTCTTTTAATAGCCGTCCTGCATAAAAATATTACAGGCCAGAGTAATTTGTTCTTATAAAGAATAAAAACGTATCAATAAAAATTGATTGTACAGATTTCACCTGATTCGCCTGGACGATAAATGATCCGTATATAACGTCTTTTCTTTTTCTTTTTTCCTTTTTCTTTGCCGACAGGCTCCAGTCGTGTCCATTGGACAGTGCCAACACCAGTTGTAGCTCAGTGGCTAACGTCCCTGCCATCCGTCCTTGAAGGAGGTCTAGGGATCAACTCTTGAGTTAAATAGATCTGCAATCATAAAATAGCACTGTCTTGTATAATAATAATTTAATACCCAGAGCAATTTAACGGAGATGAGTGCACCTGATTACGTCCGTAGGCAGCGACTTTGAATACTCTGACCGTTTTCTCATGGTTGTTTCTTTTCTTTTTCCTCGGGAGATGAGATGTGGGCCTTGAATACACGCACACGCGATCCTGGTGCTACTGGCTTCTGGCCGATTCGCCGGTGACTGCTGACCTCATGCACCAAGGCCACATGCACTGACGCGGGCCCAAAATTGATTTCTTTTCGGATTCGATCGTCTGCCAGGTAACATACGACGGCGTACAAGAGCCGGAGCCAGCGAGGGGCTTGGCGACTTGAAGGTCGAAGCGGACTTGGTGTCGAGGCCAAGGTCGTTGAATGGGGGGTAATCCGGCAACAGCAGCGAAACCCATGGGGTGGGAACAGAGGCGCCTCAAGGCCGGGCGGCTCACAAGACTTGAAGCGGGCCGACCGTAGCAGCGACTCGGTACACCGGCAAGGGCGACTTGGAGGCCGCAAGGGTTGCAACGGCTCACAATCCAGCCACAGCAGAGGCGGACTCGTTCAGACGGCGACGGCAACTCAGAGGCGGGAGCAAGGCCGTGACCTGGAACCAAAGAATACATGACGGTGACGGCGACTCGGCAGCGCAACGGCTTGAGCAGCAGAAACAGAGACGAGCCGGGGGCCGCGGGCGGGCCAGTGCTAGAGTCCAACCGCTAGCGCACACCGGCAGGTTGACGGTGTGGACGAACCTAGCGGGTCGAGGCACAGCTGCAGTAGGGACGGAAACCGCGGAGAAGCCAGAATCCGAGTCTTCCTCCACATCGTGGTTGGTTTAATTAATCCGTGTCCGGGTCGTCGCTGGTCTGGAGACCCATGTTGATCTGATCCTGTATCTGTAGTAGTCCTTGATCTCTGTGTTGGGATCGGCACACGCCTTGACGTGATGGTTGTCCGATTCACCTTCCTGATCGCCACTAATTATGACCTTTCTCTCTTGACGTGATGTGTGCTAGTCTATGTGCTAGTATACATCATTTGAGCATAACAGTGGATCGCTTCCAATAACTGTAGATTTCCTTTGGTTGTTTTGGGATAGGAAAGATCTAAAAACAATAGACGCAAAAACTTACACAGATCCTTCCAAACAGGCTATTTTTCATCGCAAACTTCTCGATCGTTGTGAAAGATCCCTCCAAAAAACTCAACACCACCGTGCGCCAGGCCCCACGGTGGGCGCCAACTGTCGTGGAATTATCACGGCAGATGTCCTTATTGTCAGGACTTAGTCGCGAGGCCAACACATCTATGTGGTAGCTTGAGAGGGGTTGGGCGGAGTCGAGAAACGCAACATAAGACAAGGATTTAGACAGCTTCGGGCCCCAGGAAACATCATCCGGTAACAACCCTACATGCTGTTTGAGGCTAGGTCTCATTATGATCGCGGGAGAGTCGCTGGGAACCGGCTCTCGGTGTCTAGCCCTTGAGATTGTTTCTTGTTACTCGTCCCTCTTTGGGGTGCCCTGCCCCTCCTTATATAAGTTGAAGGGGCGGGTTACATGACTAGTCCTAGTAGGATTAGGATTACTCAATTACAAGTGGAGTCCTAGTCTTGCTTTCTTTGTAAGGGAATATTCCTTACGCTTTCCTCTTAAGCCGGCCCACCATAACATGAGCCGGCCTTCTGGGCCTTCGGCCTAGTCTTCTGTCTGACCCGCCGTCGGGGCCATCCATGAGTCGTCTGGTTCATGAGCTGTCTGACCAATGAGCCGCCAGACCCATGAGTCGCTAGTCCTCCGCCGGGTCATCGGTGAAATGCCATGTCCGGCCGGGTCATACTTCCGGTCGGGTCATGCCGCGGGTATATCCCCGACAGGTTCAGTGAGAGTTAAGTCCTGAACGTTACTGGTAACGCCCATATTAAATGGTCTTTATGACGATGGAGTGAATGCCTGACCGTTGCCATCCTGGGGTGGGTCTAGGTATTTTGTACTCCGAGTGGATTCTTGTATGGTCGAGTGAAAATAGTCATGGGCGAGTGGAATGGGGAAACCCGAGTGGAATCTTCTGTCGAGTGTATTGCACTTCATGAGGATTTCAGTCGGTATCTTCTGTAGAACCTTTTAGGCCTTGGACTCCTGTGTAGTGTCCTTGGGTAGGGTGTCTAGGTCAGGCCTAAGACTTTCCCAAACTTTCGTTTTGCTTTTATGATCTTCGTGAATTCAAATTCTTTTCAAATACAAAACCCTTGAGTGAAGATGATATGACTTCTTCCATTTAATTAAATGAAAGGGTATTTGAAAATATTTGAATTTCATTTGGAAATATTTCAAACTCAGAAACTTTATGCAACTCAATGATTTTCACGAGAGAAGATAAAATGACTTCTTCAAATTATATGAAATATGAGTTGGAAGTTTCAAAGATTTCAAATTTAAAGCCCCTTTGAAATTATCTTCAATTTGGAGTTATTTGGTTTTATTCAAATTATTTTTCTCCAAAATAAAAATATATGGAAAATAGGGTAACATGATTCCCTACATCAGAAAATTGGAGATAAATAAATTTGAAATCATTTTGGTATTTTTAAAATGATTTTTTATTGGATTTTAGTAGGGCAGTAGCACTCTTTGAATTATTTGAATTTTTCTCGATTTTATTTGACTTGACGAAAATGTCCATATTGTAGAAAATATTTTCTGAAAATTTTGATATATTATATACCTATATAATATTTTATTTTCTTTTGAATTATTATTTTATTGACTGTACTTTTTTTTTAAAAAAGGGATCCCCGCCGCCGACTGGGCCAGCCCAGCATCTCGCCAGGCCGCGGCCCAGCTCCCCACCGCCGTCCCTGCCGTCTCCGACGGAGACTCCTCCCTCGGAGTCCGCCGCACCGCCGCCTCCTCTGCCCCCTCGCCCACGCCTCGCGCCTCCTCCCCTCCTTAAAAAGCGGCCCCGGGCCCCGCCTCTCTCTTTGTTCGCGCCGCCGCCCTCCCGCATCACGCCGCCGCCCCGCGCTGAAGATCGCCACCCGCCGCCGGCGAGATCCGCTGCGCCGCCGCTGCAGCCGCCCCTTGCCGCGCCGCCGCCTGCCGCGCCGCGCGGCCCTCCCGTCACCGCGCCGCACCCCGCCGCCTACCGTCGCCTGCTACCGCGCCGGAGCCGCCGTCTCGCCTCGCCCCGCCGCCGGTTTCCCTCACCCGAACCGGTATAGCCGCCGACCCCGATCCGTTTTTCTAGGGTTTTCGGTTTTCGTTTTAAAACCCGGTTTATTTCTTTTGGTTAGTTTAATTAGCGGACGTTCGTCCGTTAGTATACGTAGCGAACGGTTTTCGTTCGTTAGCGTTCTGTAGCGAGCGTTCGCTTGATAGATTTTTCCTTTTTCTTTTTAATTTCGGCCAGGGACCCATCCTGAATACTTTATTTATAGATTAGTCCCTGTACTTCAATTGGTGACTACTTTTTGCTCGATAGTCGGAATTAGACGAAACCAATGCCCACTTCTTCGTTATGAACCCCTCTATCCAGTAAAACAACTTAAACATTTTTTTGAAATTTTAAAATGTGGATTAGATCAGATTTGAATTCAAACTTCGTTTAATCATAACTTGAGTTTTATAACTCCGATTTAGTTGATTATTTTTGCTATTCGAAGCTCTTGACCTAAACTTTCTGATAAGGCCAAATTCACATAATTTTGGTACTATTAGAAATTGTTTTATGTTGCAACAGTTATTTGCTTGGTTTTGATGTTTTCCGAATTGTGTTCTTCGTTCTTTCCTATCTTTTGAGTGATTACTTATGTGTGGTTACTATTGCTAGCTTACAATAGAGTGACCGGAGTGTGACGAGTAGAACTATCAAGAGTTTTGAGTGCGAATCATCTTCATCAATAGTACAGGCAAGTAACACATTGATCATACTCTATTCATACCCAGTTTTTATGCATTAGTTACAACCCTCACACATTGCATGATTAGGATGTGATTAACTTGTGGGTTTGGGAAGTAGATGATGAGGTAGATCCTATTGCCCTGTTTATTATCAAACCCTTGGGAGTTACTTCTACGTTATGCTTATATTGCTATGCTATGCTCGTAGACGTGGATTGGGTTTGAGTGTATCCATGACAGTTAATTAATGGTTCAACTTAAGGTGGCAACCTTAATGCACATCTGGGTGGATTGCTTGTTTGGCACCTGGGGAATCCAGTGTTGTCCTAGGAGATCCCGGGGATATACCATGAGATATTTCATGCTAGAAACTTCTGTTTGCAGCCACAAGCCATTATGGGCTCTAGCATAGTTGAGTATGTTGTGTGACCTCTTTAAGTGGTGGGCTAGCAGATGTAGAGGGAAAGTAGGTGTAACTGTCCACCCAGAGTAAAGAGTTAATGCTTCTGAAAGACTGTGTCTCGGTCATCCGTTTCTCAAACACCCTGGAGTGCGAGAAATCCAATGGAGGAGATCGAGTCTTGTGGGGAAAATTGTGCAAACTTCAGTGTACAAACTAGTCATGATTAGCCGTGTCCCCGGTTATGGACATCTTGAGTATCTGGTCCTTGGATTATCATGTTGATCTCATTACTCTAAAATAACTTTGTTGGGTTACTAATTACCTTTTAATTGGGATTGAGTTGGGGATATACCTTCTCAATGTTTTCGACAAACTTTGTAGTTAAATAAAATATATTCCTTTGCAGTAGGGAAAAATTGGCTTTTCGCAAAAACATATTAACCATAGAGATTTTCCACCAGCCATATATGCATGTAGTGATAGCTATTATTCATCATTATCCTATGGTGTGAATTTGCCAGTACATTCAATGTACTGACCCTTTGTGGCTGCAACGTCTCATGTTGCAGGATTCTTAAGACGAGTAAGTGATACGTTAGGTTACGATTTCTACACTCAAGTTTGCCGTTGGTGTTGATGGGAATCCACAACCTTGTTGTTACTTCCGCTATTTGGAATTAGGTAATAGTATTTATGTTACTTTATACATGTGATTTACCTCTGTTATAAATCCTCGAGTACTGTGTGTGTCAGCATACCGATCCAGGAGTGACACTTAAGCACAGAGACTTGACCGTCTGAGGTCGGGTTGCTACAAGATGGTATCAGAGCACATGTGGACTGTAGGACGTGACCCCTAGAAACTAGCAAGCCCATAGGAAAGATTTTCTCTACAACTTCATTTTCAAAAAGATCTTTTATCTCTCTTCTCTTCTGAGCTTATTCAAAATTTCGCTTTTAAGTGAGACTATACCCCTTTCCCCATTTGACCACACGAAGATTCGACTGATGAGACCACTCCAAGAAGTACAAGATATCGGACAACTAAGACCATTTTGGAATGAAGAGGATTTTACCGTGCTTTATAATAATGGAAACTACAACTGTTGGAGACTCCGAAGACTAGGAGAATGTGAAGGCTCCGAAGAATTTCCAGATTGGTAAAACCTAGGAAGGTTAATCTTATGGAATTTGCCAGACTATTGAAGTTGTCAATACCCGAGATCAAGGTGTATCGGAGAAAGACTGGAACATGGAGCATTAGAACTCACAGTTTTGTCAAGAAAACCCCAAGGCAGGAGATGTCAATTATGGAATGATAGCTCATGGTAATGACAAGGGCAGAAACACGGTTATCCGTGATGTAATCACCTGCTGATGCTATGGTCACCGTGCTTAGTTAAGCATGCCTATGCATGGAAGGATTGGATGGTAGAAGGTCGATGGAGCATCTGTCAGCAAAGGATGTAGTTTTAACCTTAGCTGGTGTATCACCAGGATCTGGAGAATTACATCAGGAGTTTTTAAGATGGACCTGTAGGAAGCCGTATTTGACGAGAAAGCATTTCGTGAAGAACTTAGGACCCAGAAGTTGGAAGTAGCCAAGCTGGAGGAGCAAAACCTCGAGATACCGGAGATTCATCAGGAACTGAAGGACAGTAGGACCATGGTTCATGCCAAGGATGTTGAAAACCCAGAAGTTTGGAACGCAACTCCAGAAATTAAAGGATGTCACGAGAGACTTCGCGGCAACAGAGATGATCTGGCAAAAGAACTTGAGAAGGACAAGCACGATCGGAAGTAGCCATCGGAGATATGAACAAGACTGGAAGAGTTTGGCGACTTTGAAGATTTATTGACCTTTAGAAGACCAAACCCCTGTTATATACCTACGTTAGATGCGACGATTGTGAGCTGTCATTTTGTTTGATGTTTTTCCGACAGCCACAAATAAAAATCGGTCTTTTCAAATTTTTTGTTTGTATTGTGTGCATCCCTCTCGATCTCTCTTATCTCACCCTAAAACCCTTGGATCCCAAAAGATGACGAATGGAGATGGACGAGTATTTCCGAGTTTGATGACACAACCGGAGGTAGCACACTGGATACGGAACATGGAAGATCACATGAAGGAGAATGGTATTGAAGGAGAGTATATGGTTCCATACACCCTATGAAAGACCACACAAAGGTGCTGCAAAATGGTGAGAGATACAACAAGCCACACAAGGATGGAATGGAACCAATGCTTGGGATGAATTCAAGATGATTCTACTGAGGTCCCGTCTTACCCGAAGGCCATGTGAACCTAAAGAGAAGAAGCCTTGTGCATGTAAGATTTGTGGAGAAATGGGACACACCCATAAAGAACATAAGGATGAATGCCCTAATTGTGATGGAAGTCACCCAACTGAAGAATGCCCAACTAGGAAGATCACTTGTTTCTTGTGTGAAGGGACTACCCACTACCCTGCTGAGTGTCACATTTACCCCATGGTACAACGAACCATTCAACAGAAGAAGGAAGCAATGAAACGAGCCCTCATGGGAATTTTAGGAGAACCTGTGATGAAGGAAGAGGTGGAGGACACACTTGAGGAAGACCCAATTAAACCATGCACTAAGTCATGCTATTCATGTGGAGAAGAAGGACACAGCTCCCAAAATTGTCTGAATGGGGACCTAGTAGAATTCCCGATAGAGGAAGTAGAGTATGACCCACAAGAAATAGAAGCCCTGATTGGAACGGAAAAGTCCAGGAAGAAAAATAGATTGGATACAAGGAAGGACCTGAGTCATATCACCTGTTTTAGGTGCAAGGAGTCAGGTCACTACTTCAGCAGTTGCCCAAAAATGAAGCCGAGGACCCAAGGAGGCTATGTAATCGCAAGGAAACCTTGAGATTTGTCAGAAGTAATATGTTTCTGCTGTAATGACGCAAGGCACTTTGCCAGGGATTGTCACAAAGAGAAGGAAGCTTGTGCTAAATAGCTTGAGTCTGTGAGGAATGTAGTATTAGTAGTGAGAACATTCCTTTTTCAGTATTGAGGTGTTGAGTTGAGTCATGTAATGGAAAAGCAAGAGATTGTAATCATTGGAGAATCAATAAAGTTAGCATCAGTGATACTGATTTGGATTTTATGAGTTGTTACTCTATGAAGGAAGATTTTGACCATTTTCGAGGATATGAGAAATATGGTCTATGGAAGAATTGGAGCATTTTAAGGGTGGTAGTACCCTGTGAGGAAAATTGACCTCTGGAAAGGATTATGATATTCCACGAATGATAGAGGCGAGGGTGACGAAGTGGGCTTCGGACAGAATAAGGAGTTTTGTCTCGATATGTGGGATATCCCAAGAATATGAAGGGAAGAAGTACCGTTGGAATACAAAGGAGGTGTAATGTTGGTAATAAGGAGCAATTGCAACTCCATGAGGAGTTTGAGTAAACACGTATGAGTTTGGTACAAATAGAAGGAAGGGAGACAGTACAAGTGGATGGATTTTAAGTATGCTAGGAAGCTGGATGTTGGAATAATGACCAGTGGCCCCGATGATGAGTTCAAGGGTTACAAGTGATGAGATGGGCCATAACCCACAGGCCCCAGGACCTGCCAAGAAGCAAGCACATTCTTGCTGAAGGAAAAACCCTGGAAGAAGATACAATTTTTTTTATCGACATACGATCTTATAGGAGTAACGCAAAACCTGAGAGTTGTGAAGAAACGGTAGATGTTTGTTTGGCTTGCAGAATCAACGGATTTATCCGAACCTAGTTCGTCGACAAGAGAAATTCTGCAATGCTTGTGAGGATGACCGAGTGTTAGAAATCGAGATTCGCTAAACCATATACAGGGTAATGATTTGGGTGCGGGATGGATTGATCACCATAACGAGTTACTCTTATTATTCGCCTTGCTATGTGGCATGGTAAATCTGAGTGACTTACCCATAGTAGAGAGACGATGATTAAAACCTTGTTTGAACCTTAGAATGGTATAAGTATTTTCCCTTGTACAAGGCAGCTGTTGCCAATCGTAGGTTATACGGTGAGAATGAATCCCAGACCCATTTCCTGCAGGAGAAACCATAAATTGTTGACCACCATGAGATATCGATAGTTGTTTAGCATTGGCGCCAGACCCGTCAGCTAAGAAGACCCAGTAATGGAGGAGCATTACCAAGATGAAAGGACAGAAGTATTGAGGAAAAGGTTATGCCACTACCGGAAGAGCCATAGAAGGAATTATACTGAAGAACTGAGAAGATCGACTCCGTCAACAATAAGGATGGAGTATATGAGTTTTGATGGAAACGTAACAATGCTTCTAAGGGTGGTAGCACCCGAGACCCCGGAGACGATCAATGGATTTTGAGAAGACCCCCAAACCTAACCTATTTCTTTCTAGCCTCTCCGAATCTCGAGGGCGAGATTCATTTTAAGGGTGGTAGGTTTGTATCCCAAAATTCTAAATTTTGGAATGTTATAATAAATATATAGTTATGATTGATTGTGTGAAGTTGACTGAAATTTGAACCTTTTGAAAGTTAAATGAGAGGGAATAAAAGGACTTTCCCAAACTTTCGTTTTGCTTTTATGATCTCCGTGAATTCAAATTCTTTTGAAATACAAAACCCTTGAGTGAAGATGATATGACTTCTTCCATTTAATTAAATGAAAGGGTATTTGAAAATATTTGAATTTCATTTGGAAATGTTTTCAAACTCAGAAACTTTATGCAACTCAATGATTTTCACGAGAGAAGATAAAATGACTTCTTCAAATTATATGAAATATGAGTTGGAAGTTTCAAAGATTTCAAATTTAAAGCCCCTTTGAAATTATCTTCAATTTGGAGTTATTTGGTTTTATTCAAATTATTTTTCTCCGAAATAAAAATATATGGAAAATAGGGTAACATGATTCCCTACATCAGAAAATTGGAGATAAATAAATTTGAAATCATTTTGGTATTTTATTGGATTTTAGTAGGGTAGTAGCACTCTTTGAATTATTTGAATTTTTCTCGATTTTATTTGACTTGACAAAAATGTCCTTGTTGTAGAAAATATTTTTCTGAAAATTTTGATATATTATATGCCTATATAATATTTTATTTTCTTTTGAATTATTATTTTATTGACTGTACTTTTTAAAAAAAAAGAGATCCCAGCCGCCGACTGGGCTGGCCCAGCATCTCGCCAGGCCGCGGCCAGCTCCCCACCGCCGTCCCTGCCGTCTACGACGGAGACTCCTCCCTCGGAGTCCGCCGCACCGCCGCCTCCTCTGCCCCCTTGCCCACGCCTCGCGCCTCCTCCCCTCCTTAAAAAGCGGCCCCGGGCCCCGCCTATCTCTCTGTTCGCACCGCCGCCCTCCCGCATCACGCCGCCGCCCCGCGCTGAAGATCGCCACCCGCCGCCGGCGAGATCCGCTGCGCCGCCGCCGCAGCCGCCCCATGCCGCGCCACCTGCCGCACCGCGCGGCCCTCCCGTCACTGCGCCGCACCCCGCCGCCTACCGTCGCCTGCTACCGCGCCGGAGCCGCCGTCTCGCCTCGCCCCGCTCGCCGAAGAACGCCGCCGCCGCCGCCGGTTTCCCTCACCCGAACCGGTATAGCCGCCGACCCCGATCCGTTTTTTAGGGTTTTCGGTTTTCGTTTTAAAACCCGGTTTATTTCGTTTGGTTAGTTTAATTAGCGGACGTTCGTCCGTTAGTATACGTAGAGAATGGTTTTCGTTCGTTAGCGTTCTGTAGCGAGCGTTCGCTTGATAGATTTTTCCTTTTTCTTTTTAATTTCGGCCAGGGACCCATCCTGAATACTTTATTTATAGATTAGTCCCTGTACTTCAATCGGTCACTACTTTTTGCTCGATAGTCGGAATTAGACGAAACCAACGCCCACTTCTTCGTTATGAACCCCTCTATCCAGTAAAACAACTTAAACATGTTTTTGAAATTTTAAAATTTGGATTAGATCAGATTTGAATTCAAACTTCGTTTGATCATAACTTGAGTTTAATAACTCCGATTTAGTTGATTATTTTTGCTATTCGAAGCTCTTGACCTAAACTTTCTGATAAGGCCAAATTCACATAATTTTGGTACTATTAGAAATTGTTTTATGTTGCAAGAGTTATTTGCTTGGTTTTGATGTTTTCCGAATTGTCTTCTTCGTTCTTTCCTATCTTTTGAGTGATTACTTATGTGTGGTTACTATTGCTAGCTTACAATAGAGTGACCGGAGTGTGACGAGTAGAACTATCAAGAGTTTTGAGTGCGAATCATCTTCATCAACAGTACAGGCAAGTAACACATTGATCATACTCTATTCATACCCAGTTTTTATGCATTAGTTACAACCCTCACACATTGCATGATTAGGATGTGATTAACTTGTGGGTTTGGGAAGTAGATGATGAGGTAGATCCTATTGCCCTGTTTATTATCAAACCCTTGGGAGTTACTTCTACGTTATGCTTATATTGCTATGCTATGCTCGTAGACGTGGATTGGGTTTGAGTGTATCCATGACAGTTAATTAATGGTTCAACTTAAGGTGGCAACTTTAATACATATCTGGGTGGATTGCTTGTTTGGCACCTGGGGAATCCAATGTTGTCCTAGGAGATCCCGGGGATATACCGTGTGATCCTCCTACGGTCCGCCACCCAGGCTCAAAGGGATCGTGAGATATTTCATGCTAGAAACTTCTGTGTGCAGCCATAAGCCATTATGGGCTCTGGCATAGTTGAGTATGTTGTGTGACCTCTTTCAGTGGTGGGCTAGCAGATGTAGAGGGAAAGTAGGTGTAACTGTCCACCCAGAGTAAAGAGTTAATGCTTCTGAAAGACTGTGTCTCGGTCATCCGTTTCTCAAACACCCTGTAGTGCGAGAAATCCAATGGAGGAGATCGAGTCTTGTGGGGAAAATTGCGCAAACCTCTGCAGAGTGTACAAACTAATCATGATTAGCCGTGTCCCCGGTTATGGACGTCTTGAGTATCTGGTCCTTGGATTATCATGTTGATCTCGTCACTCTAAATTAATTTTGTTGGGTTACTAATTACCTTTTAATTGGGATTGAGTTGGGGATATACCTTTTCAATGTTTTTGACAAACTTTGTAGTTAAATAAAATATATTCCTTTGCAGTAGGGAAAAATTGGCTTTTCGCAAAAACATATTAACCATAGAGCTTTTCCACCAGCCATATATGCATGTAGTGATAGCTATTAATCATCATTATCCTATGGTGTGAATTTGCCAGTACATTCAATGTACTGACCCTTTGTGGCTGCAACATCTCATGTTGCAGGATTCTCACGACGAGTAAGTGATACATTAGGGTTACGATTTCTACACTCAACTTTGCCGTTGGTGTTGATGGGAATCCACAACCTTGTTATTACTTCCGCTATATTGGATTGAGGTAATAGTATTTACGTTACTTTATACATGTGATTTACCTCTGTTATAAATCGTCGAGTACTGTGTGTGTCAGCATACCGATCCAGGGATGACATATAAGCACAGAGACTTGACCGTCTGAGGCCGGGTCGCTCCACGAACCACCTCTTTGCTCTATAAATAACCCAATATTCCAGAAACCCTAGGGGAGTCGACGAAAATCAGTTCCAGCCGCCGCAAGTTCCAAAACCACCAGATCCAATCTAGACACCATCACGGAGGGTTCATCATTTCCATTGGTGCCTCTCCGATGATGCGTGAGTAGTTCTTTGTAGACCTACGGGTCCGTAGTTAGTAGCTAGATGGCTTCCTCCCTCTCTTTAGATTCTCAATACAATGGTCTCTTGGAGATCCATATGATGTAACTCTTTTTTGCGGTGTATTTGTTGGGATCCGATGAACTTTCAGTTTATGATCAGATCTATCTTTTTATCCGTGAAAGTTATTTGAGTCTTCTTTGATCTCTTATATGCATGATTGATTATAGCCTCGTATTTATTCTCCAATATTTGGGTTTTGTTTGGCCAACTTGATCTATTTATCTTGCAATTGGAAGAGGTGCTTTGTAATGGGTTCGATCTTATGGTGCTTGATCCTAGTGACAGAAGGGGAACCGACACGCATGTATTGTAGCTATTAAGGATAACAAGATGGGGTCTATCTCTACATAAATAGATCTTGTCTACATCATGTCTTCGTTCTTATTGCATTAATCCATTTTTCCATGAACTTAATACACTAGATGCATGCTGGATAGCAGTCGATGTGTGGAGTAATAGTAGAAGATGCAGGCAGGAGTCGGTCTAATAATCTTGGAAGTGATGCCTGTATAATGATCAGTGCCTGGATATCGTCATGATTATTTGAAGTTTTATCAATTGCCTAACAGTAATTCGTTACCCACCGTTTGCTATTTTTCTTGAGAGAAGCCACTAGTGAAACCTACGGCCCCCGTATCTCTTCTTTATTATATTTGCCTTTGCGATCTATTTTTATTTGCTTTTATTTTCAGATCTATTAAACCAAAAATACAAAAATACCTTGCTGCACTTTATTTTATTTGGCGTTCGATCTACCAACTTATGACAACTTGCTCACGTCCGTTTGCCAATTTCTGGCACCGTTACCTGAAAGGGATTGACAACCCCTTTAATACGTCGGGTTGCGAGTATTTGTTATTTGTGTGCAGGTGCCGTTCACGTAGTGTTTCTTGGTTCTCCTACTGGTTCGATAATCTTGGTCTCGTCACTAAGGGAAGTACCTATCGTTGTTGTGATGCATCATCCCTACCTCTTTGGGGAAATACCGACGTAGTTCTAGCAGACATCAAAAGGATTTCTGGTGCCATTACCGGGAAGACATCATCAACATCTACCTGGTTCCTAATCACAAATCTCATCTCCTTGCAATTTACATTGTTTTCCATTTGCCTCTCATTTTCCTCTCCCTCACTTCAAAAAAAAGATGCCATTTTATTCGCCCTCTCTTTTTCGTTCGCCATTTTCTTGTCGGATCTGTTTTTAGTGCAATCTTGTTCCGTAGTCACAATGACTCAAGAGAACACCAAGTTGTGTGATTTCTCCAATACCAACAACAATGATTTTATTGGCACTCCAATGGCTCCTCTCATAACTAGTGCGGTGTTTTGTGATATTAATACCGCTTTGCTAACCCTTGTTATGAAAGATCAATTTTCTAGTACCCTAATGAGGATGCCGTGTCCCATCTTAACACATTCGTGGAATTACGCGATATGCAAAAGAAAAGAGATGTGGACAGTGATGTTGTGAAGATGAAATTATTTCCATTATCTTTGCGAGATTGTGCAAAAATTTGGTTTTCTTCTTTGCCTTGCAATAGTATTGATTCTTCGGATAAGTGCAAGGATACTTTTATTACTAAGTATTTTCCGCACGCAAAAATTATTTCCCTTAGAACCCAGATCATGAATTTCAAGCAACTTGAACATGAGCATGTTTCACAGTCTTGGGAAAGGATGAAAATGATGCTATGGAATTGCCCAACTCATGCGTTAAATCTTTGGATGATCATACAAAAAATTTATGCGAGGTTGAATTTTGTTTCTCGTAATCTTTTAGATTCCGCCGCGGGTGGTAATTTTATGGAAATTACTTTGGGTGAAGCCACCAAATTTCTTGATAATATTACGACAAATTATTCACAATGGCATACCGAAAGAGTTCCTAGTAGTAAAAAGTTAATTCGGTTGAAGACATTTCTTCTTTTGAGTGAAAAAGTTGATGCTCTTATGAAATTGGTTGCTACTAAAAGTGCTCCTATTGATTTTAATGAGGTGCCATTGTCTACTTTGATTGAGTAAAACAGTGATGCCATAGATGTGAATTTTATCTCGTGAAACAATTTCGATAACAATGCTTATAGAGGTAATTTTAATCCTCGGCCTTTTCCTAGTAATTCCTCTTATAATTATGGTAGTTCATATGGTAATCCTTCTTATAATAATAATAGGAACACCTCTGATCTTTAGAGTAATATTAAATAATTTATCAACACTCAAAAGGTTTTCAATGATACAATGGAAGAAAAGTTGAATAAGATTGATGATTTGTCTAGAAGTGTTGATAGAATTTCTCATTATGTGGAAAATATCAAGATGAAATTTTTTGTGCCTAAGGTTGACGAATCAATTAAAGCTCTTTATGTTTCTATGGATGAAAGTAAGAAAAGAACCGCTATGCTTAGAGCTAGAAGATAATTTCTAGAAAAAGCGTTTTCTAGTGATTGCTTTCATAAAAATGATGAAGATATTAAAATGGTTGGTGTTTCTTCTATTGATTCAATGTTTAGTAAAATTAATATTGATGGAAAAGGGACTGGAGAAGAGTCAACTTTAGCTAGAAGGCGTCCCGATAATTCGGAGGGTGAAAATGTTGTTGAGAAAATTGATAAAAGTGAGTTTGAAGAGGTCAAATCTTTAACTAATGATGTGCCCACTCTTTTGGATTACAAAGACTTTAATTATGATAGTTGCTCTTTGATTGATTGTATTTCTTTGTTGCAATCCATCATAAATTCACCCCATGCTTATGAACAAACTAAAGCTTTTACTAAACATATTGTTGATGCTTTGATGAATGCTTTGGAAGAAAATTTGGAATTAGAAGTTTAAATTCCTAGAAATTACATGATTAGTGGGAACCTACTATCAAAGTCAAGATTAAAAATTATTAGTGTTTTGCCTTATGTGACTTGGGTGCTAGCGTTTCTACAATTCTGAAATCTTTATGTGATGTGCTTGGTCTTACCGATATCGAAGAATGTTCTTTAAATTTGCACTTGGCGGATTCTATTATTAAAAATCCCATGGGAAGAATTAATGATGTTCTTATTCTTGCAAATTGGAATTATGTGCCCATAGATTTTATTGTTGTTGATATTGATTCCAATCCGTCTTGTCCAATTATTCTTGGTAGACCGTTTTTACGCACTACTAGTGTCGTGATTGATATGAAAGAATGCAATATTAAATTTGAATTTCCACTATGGAAGGGTATGGAACACTTTCCTAGAACAAGAATTAGGCCACCATATGAATCAATCATGAGGGCATCTTATGGATCTAGAAACAAAGATGACAAGACTTAGATCTGTGGCACCCCGGCTCAGAGCAACCGGTTTACCTTGCATTGCCAGCCCAGAGACCATGTCTTCTGGCAACACACAACATCTTGGTACAGAAAACAATTGCTTTATTGATACTAGCGGAACATAGTTCTCATTACATCAAGTTGCGAGGCCAAGCAGCACACACGGTGCGACTGAACAATATGTACATTATTTAGTGAACATAAGGGGCCTCGATCACGACATCTACGCGGCAGCGGAACGACGATGAAGCGGGACTCCATAGCACATGGCCACCGATGTGGACACGATCTAGACTCGGACAACACTCTGATCCAACGAAACTTTCCTGAAATCTGGCATTACACACCAGGTCAGTACAGTTAACGTACTTGCAAGCTCACAACAAGCATAAGCATAATGACAAACAATATCATGCTATTAAGCAAATTATCATCAATGCAAAATCATACTAGGGATGCAGTGAACAAGATCTCGTGCCTCAAGTCCCTCGTACTTGCTTACCAAACGGGTTACCTCGTAACCAACGGTGATCTTTCTCGGATCACAAACGGACCAACAATTTGGTCTCCAAACGGGTTACCTTGTAACCAAATGGTGATCTTTCTCAGATCACAAACGGACCAACAATTTTGTCTCCATCATCAACATGGTTTCTGAACAATCATCTTTCCAACAGTGCCATGTTATTAACATTAGTGTGCATGATTACTTAAACTTTAACCCATGGTGTGACCTACTTCCGAGTTGTGTCCGTGACCGTGGACGCGGCTATCGATAGATTAAATAAAATCTGCAGAGGTAGCACACTTTACCTACACCACGGAATCCATGGCCTCGCACTCCCATTCGGGTGGACCAACGGCATTCCGACGAACCCCCCCATTGCCATGAGACTCTCCCGGCCACTCCGACTTACTCCCCACTGGGCTAAGTCCTGGGTGGCCCCGTGACTACCAAAGGCATCACGGCCACCGTCGTGGCAAAACGTCCACCATTTTGGCAAAACATAAACGGTCCCAAACGGGGACAAGGTACCATAACAACTACGGGCTCACAAGGTTATGTCTGCTTACCGGGCCAAGGAAACGCACGCCCATAACCTTCCCTCTTTGGCGGCACCGACCAGAGGCATGACAACGGGCCGAATAAAGGCCATCCCATAAAGGCGAATGTGGTTGCATTTGGTAAAACTCAATTTAGTGGCACCATGACCCGATCAACGATATGTTCAAGTTGAGTTATTATCAGGTTTAACTCAAAGTAAAACTAACCGGTGTCATGATATGCAACGAAAATGAAACCTTACAATTTGCATCACATATCATCAGAAATAAATGGGTCAACCACATCAAGTACTAACCATAATAATCAACAACTCATACCACTTCTCTGGTTATTATTATTCAGCAAACTTAGCCATGATGTTAACTTAATATAATTTATTTTCTCACTTAAGAAAATATTAACCAAACTACCCTTTTTCCATAGTCATTTTATTTCTACATACCCAAATATTAGTTCTACTAACCTAGTTAATTTGAAACTACTGTAAACTAAATAAGCATTCAACAGAATAACTATTCATTTAAGTGATTTAAATGCATGAACTAAATCATTTATTCAAGTTGGAAAATCACAAATATTGCATTGGCACCATGAAAATGTTGTTGTGGCTTGCCGTACTACAGATGAGGTTCACACTCCTCCTAGTGATCCTCAAGACAAGCTTTACCTTCTGAAAATAATTAAAAATAGAGAAAGAAAGTATCAAGAAACACTCTGAAAATCACCAGAAAATCTAGGTAGCAGAGAAAAATCTCATTTTTGGTGAGCTGCTTGATCTTTTCATCAAGAATACAATGGAAAAAGAATCACTTCATTTGGACTTATGGTTAAAGAGTTGTGGCTGTTAGAAGTTCTCTGGATAATTAGAATTAAATTTAAATAAAAAAGAAACTAGGGGAGGGGTGACGTCGAAGGCGTAAACCCGCGAGGCGCCACCACTCATACTGCTTCGTGCGCGGCCTGAGTGGCTGACAGTGGGCCCCAGTGGTCAGGTCGGAGGGGGAGAGATAGAAACAGAGCACGGCAAGGCTTCGCCGGAGCTCATGCCGGCGAGAAGGGCTCCTTTGCCAGATCCAGAGGGATAGAACGCGAGAGGAGATCGAGGCGCACATGCCCGTACCTGTAGAATAGTTAGGGGTGGTCGGACGGCGTTGGAACGAGCTTCTCCAGCGGTGGAAGAGAGCAGAGGTCGCCGGAGTTGGAGACGACGGCTACGAGAGGCTGCACCAGGGGCTCCAACAGGGTTTGACGGCACCACAGATGCACCAAGGAGGCTCTGGAAGAGTGACTCGAGCTTGGGAGGGGCTGGAATGGTGGGGGCGAACTGTGGGGATCACGGGCGAGCTTGAGCTCAGGGATGGCGGCCCGAGGCTTGCCCGGCCGGGCTGCGGCTTTCTACTGCGTTGTGGAGTGTGTGTGGTGAGTTGGTGATGCTCATGAGGGCTGGAGAGGGGCTGTATTTATAGGCGAGCGAGGAGAAGGGATCGGGCTCCGCCGGAGGGCTTCTGGACACGGCGCCCGGCGACGAACGGCGTCAGTGAGAGGGGGAGAAGGCGACGCGGCTCATGCGGGCACTGTGGGAGGGCGCAGACGAGCACATGAACGGGGGTGGCGACGAGCATAGTGGCGCGGTGCACCGTTCGATTGGCTGGGTCGCACCCGTGCTCGCTGCGGCGAACTCCGGCATCGGCGAGCGCCAGGGCGGAGTTAAGTGGGTCGCGATGGCAATGGTGGCGCGGTTTGGCAAGGTGCGGCAGCCGGGGCAGCGAGCACGTGCTGAACAGAGCATGCGACAGCATCCAGAGTGTGTTTACTTCCTGGTAAGTTTCTACTCAGTAACTTTGGGTGTTAACTATGGTCAAACAAGTAAGAGTTGAGGGCTGAGCTTTGGGGTTTAGCAATCACTTAGGAAGGTAGTGATGCTCAAGAAAATTCAGCAGCATTGGATCAAGGAAAATGGTACTTGTTGTAGAAACTGCCTTTTCTGGCCAGAACAGAAAAGATTTTCTGTCGCAAAAGTATTCCAAAAAGTGATACAATATTTTTGCTCAGGGAAGTGCCCTAGGGTTCAGAGAATATTTGGGAATTTTCTCAGATTTTTGTGGGCAAATAAAAAGGAGGTTGCTTTGGAGCACATGTTGCTGATTAGGGTTTTAGAGGAGGAAATGGATATTTTTCATTTAGAAAAATATTCCTAAGATTATTTTGGGATTAACCAGAGAAGGAATGATGGCTTGGGGAGAGGTGAATCAAGGTTATGCCCAAGTGTTTAAGTCCAACTGAAATGATTCAAAAACCCAAGTTCAAATAAAGGGCAAATAAAAATCAGAAAAAGAAGAGGGGGCAAAAACCAGGCTGTCACAAACCTCCCCCACTTAGGATGAATCTCGTCCTCGAGATTCAGTTGCTCAGGAAAACAATTCTGGATAGGTTGCCTTTAGAAATTCTTCTCGTTCCCAAGTTGCCTCTTCCTATGTGTGATGCTCCCACTGAACCTTTTCAAATTTTCTTGCTTTACTACGAGTGAACCTTTCCATCTCATCCAAGATTCTGAACGGTTTCTCCTCATACGTTAAATCCTTAGCCAGCTCTAATTCTGACATATCAGTCTTTTCTCGAGAGGCGATATAGATCATCTTAGCTGTGAGACATGGAACACATTATGCACTTCTGACAATTCCAGGGGCAATTCCAACTGATATGCAACAGTACCCACTCTGGACATAACTGGGAACGGACCAATATACCTGGGTGCCAATTTTCCGCGAGTCTGTAATCCCTTGACTCCTTTCACAGGAGTGACTCGGAGGTATACATTCTCTCCTGGTTCAAAACTGATCTGTCAGTGCTTTGCATCCTAATAACTCTTCTTTCGGGATTTAGCCAATTGCAATCTGTCTCAGATTTCCTTCACTTGCTTTTTAGCTTCCATCATGAGATCCGTTCCGAAAATGCGGCTATCTCTGATTTGAGACCAATTTAACGGAGTGCAACACTTACGACCATACAGAGCTTCATAGGGTGACATCTTTAGACTAGTCTAGAAACTGTTGTTGTAGGAGAACTCAGCATACGGCAGACAATCTTCCCATTTAGGTCCTTGGGCCAAGGTACATGCTCGAAGCATATCTTCGAGTATTTGGTTTACACGCTCAGTCTGCCTGACTGTCTGAGGATGATAAGCTGTACTGTACTTTAGCGCGGTCCCAAAAGCTTGATGGAGACGTGACCAGAAACCGGAGGTAAAAAGTGACCCTCTGTCGAAAGTTATTGTTCGTGGTACTCCAGGAAGACTGACTATTCTGGAAACATACAATTGTGCGAGCTGATCGGCTCGGTATGTGGTTTTGATGGGAATAAAGTGAGCTACCTTGGTCAATGTGTCCACCACAACCCATACTGCATCATTGCGTCGATGTGTCTTTGGTAGTCCCGTGATAAAATCCATATAGACATCATCCCACTTCCATTGTGGAACGGGCAATAGTTGGAGGAGTCCGGCGGGTTTCTGGTGTTCTGCCTTCACTTTGTTGCATATGTTGCAACAAGCCACAAAATAGGCGATGTCTTTCTTCATCCCATCCCACCAGAATATCTGCCGAAGGTCTTCATACATTTTGGTACCTCCGGGGTGAATGAAATACGAAGATTCGTGTGCTTCTACCAGTATCCTCTTTCTTAAGTCTGCTTGATTTGGTACACAAATCCTTCCGCAGAACCTTAGTGTACCTTGTTGATCCTTAGAGAAATATTGTGTCTGGCCTTCTAACATACGCTTGGCATGTTTTTGTAGCACTGGGTCATCTGACTTGTCTTTGCGAATCTCATCCTCGAGGGTAGGAGTAACTTCCATCACATTAGCAAGACCAGTATCAATAATGACCGGCATGAGTTGAGTAATCTCTTCCTGAAGTTTGGGAGGCAAGGACTCCATCATGGTATTCAGACTAGCAGGCTTCCGGCTGAGTGCATCGGCGACCACGTTGGCCTTACCCGGGTGATAATTAATTCCAAGATCATAATCCTTGACTAACTTAAGCCATCTCCGTTGGCGGAGGTTTAAGTCTGGCTGAGTAAATATGTACTTGAGACTCTTGTGGTCGGTAAATATTTGACACCTTTTACCAATGAGGTAGTGTCTCCAAATTTTTAGAGCATGAACCACCGCGGCCAATTCCAGATTATGGGTAGGATAGTTCCCTTCATGGGGTCGTTGCTGTCGAGATGCATATGCTACCACCTTGCCATCTTGCATAAGTACGCATCCAAGACCTTGTCTGGAAGCGTCACAGTACACATCAAAGCTGCGGTAGGTGTCCGGAAGAGTCAACACAGGTGTTGTTGTCAGTCTGATTTTCAGCTCATTGAAACTTTCCTCATAGTCCTCAGTCCATTCAAATTTCTTATCTTTCTTGAGAAGCTCTATCATTGGCTTGGCAATCTTAGAGAAACCTTCAATGAAACGACGGTAGTACCCGACTAATCCAAGGAAACTCCGGATTTGGGATACTGTCGTGGGTGCCAGCTAATCAAGCATGTCCTTCACCTTACTTGGATCCATGGCTATACCTTCTGCTGACAGCACATGCCCAAGAAATCCAACTTGGTTGAGCCAAAACTCGCATTTGCTAAATTTGGCGTATAGCTGATGGTCACGGAGTCTTTGTCAGACAGCTCTGAGGTGTCCCTTGTGCTCTTCTTCACTTTTTGAGTATATAAGGATATCATCGATGAAGACCACCACAAATTTATCCAAGAAATCCATGAATACTTTGTTGATCATGTGCATGAAGAAAGCAGGGGCATTGGTGAGGCCGAAGGACATAACGGTATATTCATAAAGATCGTATCGGGTAGTGAATGCGGTCTTAGGAATATCTTCCTTTTTGATCTTGAGTTGGTGGTATCCAGTCCTTAAATCAGTTTTGGAGAATACTTTTGCCCCACTGAGTTGATCAAATAAATCGTCAATCCTGGGCAGTGGATATTTTTTTGATGGTGACAACATTCAGCTGACGGTAATCCACACACATACGGAGACTACCATCCTTCTTCTCCACGAATATTGCGGGTGATCCCCATGGGGAAGAGCTTGGACGGAATAAACCTTTCTGGAGCATCCCATCAAGCTGTTTCTTTAACTCCACTAATTCTGACAAAGGAATCCGATAATACTTCTTGTATAACGGTGCGGTCCCGGGCACAAGATCAATTGCAAACTCAAGTTCTCGGTCTGGCGGCATTCCTGGCAATTCCTCTAGGAATACATCGGGAATTCACTAACCACATGAATTAATCCCAATTCTTCAGCTACTGTGGTGAAGACTATTTCTTTCTTGGGTATGCTTCTGCGGGCATAGAATTTTGTAGTCTGCCCTTCCTGACTTGTCAAGGTGACTTCTGTGGTCGCGCAGTTAATGCATACTTGGTATTGGGTTAACCAATCCATTCCCAAAATAATGTCCAACTTGGGAGACTCGATGATTATCAAGGAAGTTGGAAAGCGGACCCCGTTGATCTCAATTTCCAAGGTACAGCAGACCAGATTGCTTCTAAGCAAAGATTCCGGGGATTGTACCAGCATATTCTTTCTCAAAAGCGAACAAGGAAATTTGTTTTGGGCAACAAAACTCCATGAAATAAAAGAGTGGGAAGCCCCAGAGTATAATAAAATTATTGCAGGTATGTTATTAACAGGAAACATACCAATGACGACTTTGGGATCCTCTTGGGCTTCGTCTGCGGAGAGGTGATGAACTTGCCCTTTGATGGTTCGCTTGACAGGGTACGACCCCATATGGTTGACTTGTGGCCTAAATGGAGCATTTGCCTTGCCATTCTTGGGACAGTGTCTGGCATAATGTCCGGTTTTCCCACAACTGAAACAAGAATTGTTGCGCTGGCATTCTTGTCACACCGGGTTGGTTATGACATTCTTGACTTGGGTAGTGGTTTTGTTAACATTCTGCTGCCAATTGGGCTTGTACTCTACTTGAGTGTGCTGCCAAGTACGAGCCTTTTGTACTGGTTGACCATCCTTCCTAGGCTCGAACTTGCGCTTGTGATCATTACGGGTAGTCTTGCTGTCATGTATAAGCTTGTGCTCTCTTTTAGCAATGAGGGCCTTGTTTACCAGAGTTTGGAAGTCTGGGAAATCAAACATACTGAGTGTGCACCGGAGGTGCTGGTTTAATCCTCCAAGAAATCTGTAAATCTTTCTTTGTTCTGCGGCCACATCATAGAGGGAATACCAGGCCAAGTGATTGAACTTATGCAGATACTCACTAACAGACTGGCTGCCTTGGATGAGCGCGAGGAATTCACGCTGCTTGACCATCATAATACCAGCAGGTATATGATATTTGCGAAAATGATCCTTGAATTTTTTCCAAGTGATTTCTTCATCAGCAGGCCACATGCCTTTCGCATCATCCCACCATATAGCGGCAGCTCCTTCGAGATAATGCGTAGCAAACGGATCCTTGTCATCCTCTTCAGTATGAGCAATCTCAAGCTTTTTCTCAATAGTTCGTAACCAATCGTCTGCTTCCAAGGGATCAATAACTTGACTGAAACTGGGAGGCTTGGTTCTCTGAAAATCTGACAGTTTGGAGTGGTGACCGTTTTGATTTCCATTCTGCCCAACCATAGCTTGTACTTTTTAATAATTCAACCAGATCATTATTCCTTCTTTACTCAAACATGCGTAAAATTTGCTCGGTGGAGGGAGGATTTGCCGGTGGAGGCAGTGGTGGATCGTACGGCTCGGGGGAGTGCCCTGACTGTCGTACTGAACGGCGAACAGGGACATCCTCACAAGTGTTACTGCAGCTGCCTCCCCGTGTCATTCTATTATTTGTTTTTCCCAAGATAACGCAACCGAGATGAGCAACATCCAAAATAGTGGGGAAAAGCCAGCGACAAAACCCGAAAGAAAAGAAAACGGAATATCGAAGGAAACACAGCGAATAAGAAAAAGTTCCAACATAATTAAACATAGACTCATAAATGAAAGATAAACGCCATGATAAGTTCGACTACTCTCACACATGAAACGGGACATCATGACTCGTACGACCACATCTGTACATCAACATGACAACTGCGGATACTCGAATGCTCTAGTGCTCTGCTGGTGCTGCCGGGTCCTCTCCTGAAGCGGACTCGGATCCTGAACTGACGACATTAACCGAGACCTCTGGGTTAAGGGTAACATGACGACGCTTCCTCGAGGGCTCTCCCTCCGGGGCAGGTGTAGGATGAGGCTGGAGCATCGGGGCTACGGGGGTAGCAGGAAGGGAAAACCACTCCGTAGGAGCACTAAGGGGAGTCACGGTCGAGGTGCCCGAGCTACTCGGAGGAGTGATGTCTACTACGCAAGCTTCTTCTTGTAGACGTTGTTGGGCCTCCAACTGCAGAGGTTTGTAGGACAGTAGCAAATTTCCCTCAAGTGGATGACCTAAGGTTTATCAATCCGTGGAAGGCGTGATGACCCACAAGTATAGGGGATCTATCGTAGTCCTTTCGATAAGTAAGAGTGTCGAACCCAACGAGGAGCAGAAGGAAATGATAAGCGGTTTTCAGCAAGGTATTCTCTGCAAGCACTGAAATTGTAGGTAACGGATAGTTTTGTGATAAGATAATTTGTAATGAGCAACAAGTAACAAAAGTAAATAAAGTGCAGCAAGGTGGCCCAATCCTTTTTGTAGCAAAGGACAAGCCTGGACAAACTCTTATATAAGGAAAAGCGCTCCCGAGGACACATGGGAATTATCGTCAAGCTAGTTTTCATCACGTTCATATGATTCGCGTTCGGTACTTTGATAATTTGATATGTGGGTGGACTGGTGCTTGGGTGCTGTCCTTACTTGGACAAGCATCCCACTTATGATTAACCTCTATTGCAAGCATCCGCAACTACAACAAAAGTATTAAGGTAAACCTAACCATAGCATGAAACATATGGATCCAAATCAGCCCCTTACGAAGCAACGCATAAACTAGGGTTTAAGCTTCTATCACTATAGCAACCCATCATCTACTAATTACTTCCCAATGCCTTCCTCTAGGCCCAAATAATGGTGAAGTGTCATGTAGTCGACGTTCACATAACACAACTAGAGGATAGACAACATACATCTCATCAAAATATCGAACGAATACCAAATTCACATGACTACTAATAGCAAGACTTCTCCCATGTCCTCAGGAACAAACGTAACTACTCACAAAACATATTCATGTTCATAATTAGAGGAGTATTAATATGCATATAGGATCTGAACATATGATCTTCCACCAAATAAACCAACTAGCATCAACTACAAGGAGTAATCAACACTACTAGCAACCTACAGGTACCAATCCCAGTATTGGAGACAAGAATTAGATACAAGAGATGAACTAGGGTTTGAGAGGAGATGGTGCTGGTGAAGATGTTGGTGGAGATTGCCCTCTCCCGATGAGAGGAGCGTTGGTGATGACGATGGCGATGATTTCCCCCTCCCGGAGGGAAGTGTCCCCGGCAGAACAGCTCTGCCGGAGCCCTAGATTGGTTCCGCCAAGGTTCCGCCTCGTGGCGGCAGAGTCTTGTCGCGAAAGCTTGCTTATGATTTTTCTTCGGACGAAAGACTTCATATAGCAGAAGATGGCCACCGGAGGGCCAACAGGGGGCCCACGAGGCAGGGGGCGCGCCCAGGGGGGTAGGGCGTGCCCCCACCCTCGTGGACAGGTGGAGGCCCCCCTGACGTATTTCTTCCGCTCAGTATTTTTTATTACTTCCAAAAATAACTTCCGTGGAGTTTCAGGACTTTTGGAGTTTTTTTTGACTGGGAACTGTAGGGGAAACCCCCACAGCATATCAAAACTTTATTGAGAAAATATATACAGTACAAGTACAAAAAGGGGGATTACAAGAGGTAATCAAAGAATCTAGGGGAAGAAGTAGAAAAACAAGTTAGAGAATACATATTAATGGCCTCAAGGTGGCAGGAATGAAATCCAGCGTAGAAGATCATCTTTGTAGGCAGCTTTCACTCTATATTGCATTAAGCTGATGTCATGTATAAAAGCAGATCTCCATTTATTAAATCTGGCTCTCTCATGTCTGAAGACCTTAGCATTCCTGATGATCCAGATATTCCAGCAAGCAATGAACACCACTTCAGTGAAGAAGGGCTTCCTGAAACTCCTGCTAGCATTAAGAACCAAATGAGCCATGGAGTCACCAGAAGACCAATCAATTTGAAGATAGTTCCAAATTCTGACACTAAAGTTGCAATTGAAAAACAAATGATCCCTTGTTTCCCTAGTCTGCAAAGGGCAAAGGACACAGCTCACTCCATCCTCCAAATGCCAATGCCTCCTGTCCACCATGTCCTTGGTGTTCAACCTGTCCATAATAAGCATCCAAGCAAAAACTTTGATTTTCATTGTACAAGAGGACTTCCAGATCCAAGCTGTCAAAGGGTTGAAAGAAGCTGAGACAAAAGTATGTGAGTAAAACAGCTTTGGTGAGTATCCCTTGGCAGTGCCCTTCCAAAACCAGATATCCTTGGACCCAGGTGCTCTAATAAGGCCACCCAACATGGACTGGAGAATAGTCAGTTCATCAAAAGCCTGGCTGGACAAAGGAAGGTGGAAATGTTGGAAAATGTCCTAAGAGCCCAAGAATTCCATAACAGTAACCCAGGGGTCCTTAACATAGGAGTATAGCCTGGGAAATCTGAGCTGAAGGCTAGAGACCTGGCCATCAAACTGCAAGTTATCTGACCACATGAGGGCAGTGTTCCCTGCATTAATCTGAACCGAAGCACACTCCCTAAAATGATGCATGACCTTGCAAATATCCTTCCACCAGAATGAGCCACAATCAGAAGTTCCCTGAGGGGCCCTATTATGGTAGTAGGTATCCCAAATTAAAGAAACCCAAGGAAGATCCTTTTTATTAAGGAAATTATTTGCATGTTTGATCAAAAGTGCAACGTTCTGGGAACCAAGGTTGAGAATGCCAAGACCTCCCCTTTTTTTGGCCTGCAAATGAGGTCCCAAGCAGCTAGGGAGGGTGCAGGCTGACCCCTATTCCTCCTCCAGAGACATTGCCTCTGGATTCTTTCCAATTGTTTAAGAATTCCATATAGGACAGCCAAACTGCACAAGAAGAAAATGGGCATAGATGACAGAGCAGAATTAAGGAACTGCAGCCTTTCCCCCTGATTCAGAAAAGATGAACTTAGCTGTCATTCTCCTCTCCATGCAATCAACCAGTGGCATAAAATCCAGCATTTTAGGCCTTGTAGTTCCCACTGGCAACCCAAGGTAGGTAAAAGGCATTTCCCAATCTGGCAGCGAAATGCAGAAGCTAATTCAGCCATGACAGCAGAGTCCACATTGATGGGAATAATAAAGGATTTGTGATAGTTCACATCCAGACCAGTGGACTCAGAGAAGATCCTGAGCATATCCTTTAGAGCTAAAAGATGATCCTTGTCAGCAGGCAAGATAATAAGAGTATCATCAGCATACTGAATTAGAGGGTAATCCTGATCATGACAAGGAATAGGTAACTGAAGAATGCCCCTTCTGAACATGTCATTAATTACAGTGTGCAGAAGATCAGCAGCTAGGACAAACAGGAGAGGAGAGACTGGATCACCCTGTCTAACACCCTTTTTGCACCTGAACTTCCTACCAGGGACACCATTAAGCAGAACAGAGGAGGTACCTGTGGAGAGAAGCTGCTTCATCCAAAGGATCCACTTCTCATTAAAGCCCTTATGTCTCAAAATTTGCACAATGGCCTCATGCTCAAGGGAGTCAAAAGCCTTTTCAAAATCCTACTTTAGAACCACAATAGGTTTCTTGGACTGGTGGCACTGGTGCAAATACTCAAAGGTCCACCCAATACAATCCTGAATTGTTCTACTTTTTATGAAACCATATTGGTTCTTGTGAACACACTGCATAATCACCTCTTGAAACCTATTGGCTGCCATCTTAGACAGAAACTTAAGACCCATTCCTGTTAAAGAGATAGGTCTGTAGTCACCCACCTCCTCAGGGGAGGGCTTCTTGGGCACCAAAGTTATGTAAGAGTCATAGATATTCTCCAGATGGGCAGAACCCTGAAAGAAAGCCTGGGCCAGTTCATAGAAATCCTGAGAAATTATGTGCCAGCATCTTTTGAAGAAAAGACCATTAAAACCATCTGGACCTGGAGCTTTATCAACTGGCATGTGCTTGACAATCAAGTCCATTTCCTCCTTCTCAAAAGGCTTAGTGAGAGCATCCAATCCCACAACTGGTTCAATAAGGGAAGAAAGATCAAAGCCCATGTTAATTCCCCTGGAAGAACCCATTCTGTTTTTAAAACAATCCCAGATAATACCCTCCATTTGGGAATGATCAGTCACCACCGTACCATCATGCAGTTTTAAGCTAGCAATAGAATTTTTGCGGTATCTCTCCGTGGCCATAGCATGAAAGAACTTGGTGTTCTCACCACCCACTTTGATGTATCTGATAGTACATCGTTTCCTCCAATAAAGACATTGAAGGTGGAGCAATTTCTCAACATGGTATTTAACCACAATCCTGAAATTTGATTCCTGTCTGTAGAGTGTTCTGTATTCCTCAAGCTCATCCAAGAGCAGGATAACACGATTGCATTTACAAATTAGAGTTTTCAGTTTAGAAATGCTCTTCTGCCACCTTTTGAGACACATTCTCAAGGACTTAAATTTGTCAGCTATCCTGGCAGTAATATGGCCCTTTCTGGATTGTTTCTGCCATGAGGAATCAACACAATCCATAAAACCCTCCAACTCCAACCAATAGTTCTCAAACCTAAAGATATTAGACTTGGGAATAGAAGTTTTAATTGTAACCATACAGGGCACATGGTCAGAAGCAGTTCTAGCAAGAGGTAGCACCTCAGTCATGGGATAATCAGAGATCCAATCAACAGAAGTGAAGAACCAGTCGAGCTGCTCAAGAAGTGGATCATCCTGCATATTGGACCAAGTGTAGGATCTGCCTTTGATGGGCAACTCCAAAAGGCCGAGGTGTCCAATTATCTCATTAAAGATGAACATGTCATTCAAATCACCACCAGGTAGATTCCTGTTATCCATAGACCGTAAGAAATTAAAATCCCCCAATAACAGCCAATTCTCATCCACAGGAATGTCCAGGTGATACAACCAGTGTACAAAATGATCCCTGGCGTCCCCCTGACAAGGTCCATAAACCACCACAAGAGTCCACCGCTCATTGTTGTGCCTAGAAACAAACTCAATTACCACTGCAAATTGTTGGACTTGCAATAATGTCCCACCAAATATAGACGAGTTCCAAACAACTAGAATTCCACCAGAGGCCCCCAAGGAAGGAGAGAAAGCAAAGCTGTCAAATCTCTTGGGGCAAAAGCTTTTAATCATTCGGGAATCAAAAGAAGCACATTTAGTTTCTTGCAGGCAGGCAATAGCACAGTGGCTTTCGTCAATCTTTTGTCTAACAGCTCTTTGCCTAGCCTCGGAATTTAAACCCCTGACATTCCAGCACAGTACATTCCAGTTTCTACAGAGATTATTCATAAAGGAATAACAAAATCAAGTCACCCCTGCACATGACACACAGTGCCAGATGCCCAAAAGCACATAAGAGTTCCAAACCAGCATTATTACATAGTCCCGGATCAGAAAAAGAAAACCAAACACATAAAGCATAATAGGTCTCCAATATTTGCTCCTTTTCTAGCCCAGAATTCCAGCTGCCGGCATTCTCCCTCCTTATGTAAACCTTGTAAAATAAGAGAGAATAGGCATAAGTATTGTGACATAATGTGTAATAACAGCCCATAATGCAATAAATATCGATATAAAAGCATGATGCAAAATGGACGTATCAACTCCCCCAAGCTTAGACCTGGCTTGTCCTCAAGCGAAAGCCGATATCGATAAATATGTCCACATGTTTAGAGGTAGAGGTGTCGATAAAATAAAATACGAACATGAGGGCATCATGATTATTCTCATAACAGCAACATATATGGATATTGTCATATGATTTCTTATGCTCAAGTAATAATCTATTCACAATGCAAAGTATTAATCAGAAACTTTATTGAGAACTAACAAACTATAATCTCGGTCATTGAGGCAATTGCAATTTATCATAACATCAGAAAGAGTCAATGTCAGAGCTTTCTAGCAAGTCCACATACTCAACTATCATTTAGTCTTTCATAATTGCTAACACTCACGCAATACTTGTGGTTACGGAGTTTCAACCGGACACAGAGAAAGATAGGGGCTTATTGTTTCGCCTCCCAACCTTTTACCTCAAGGGTAATGTCAACAATAATAGTTCATGCTAACCCACATCCAATTACATATATCTATCAGGATCTCTCCAACACACTGTGCTTGCCAAAGGATAAAATATAAAAAGGAAAGGTGAAGATCACCATGACTCTTGCATAAGGTAGAAAATAATAATAAAAGATAGGCCCTTCGCAGAGGGAAGCAGAGGTTGCCATGCGCTTTCAGGGTTGGATGCACAAAATCTTAATGCGAAAGAACGTCACTTTATATTGCCACTTGTGATATGAACCTTTATTATGCAGTCCGTCGCTTTTATTTCTTCCACATCACAAGATCGTAAGCTTATTTCCTCCACACCAATCAATCATACATATTTAACGAGCAATTTTTATTGCTTGCACCGATGACAACTTACTTGAAGGATCTTACTCAATCCATAGGTAGATATGGTGGACTCTCATGGCAAAACTGGTTTAAGGGTATTTGGAAGCACAAGTAGTATCTCTACTTGGTGCAAAGAATTTGGCTAGCATGAGGGGGGAAAGGCAAGCTCAACATGTTGGATGATCCATGACAATATACTTTATCTCAGATATAAGAAAACATAACCCATTACGTTGTCTTCCTTGTCCAACATCAACTCTTTAGCATATCATATTTTAATGAGTGCTCCCAATCATAAAAGATGTCCAAGATAGTATATTTATATGTGAAACCTCTCTTTCTTTATTACTTCCTATTAATTGCAACGATGACCAAAGCTATGTTTGTCAACTCTCAACAATTTTTAATCATCATACTCTTTCTATGTGAAGTCATTACTCTCAATAAGATCAATATGATCTCTTTGTTTCTTTTTTATTCTTTTCTCTTTTCTTTTATTCACTCAAGATCATAGCAAGATAATCAAGCCCTTGACTCAACACTAATCTTTATTATATAGCTCACGGACTCGATTACATAGAGGGATCATAAAGCAAAACTCAAAACTAGATCATACCAAAACTTTATTCCACTAGATCAAGATATTGCTAAAAGGATCGAACTAAGAAAAATGGTAAAGATAGGAGTGTGATGGTGATACGATACCGGGGCACCTCCCCCAAGCTTGGAAGTTTCCAAGGGGAGTGCCCATACCCATGTGATTATGTCTCCTTTGCTGGTGGAGAAGGTGGAGTTGTTGATGATGGGTAATCGCACATCGAGCGTAAGAGATCCTCCAACTTGCGGATAATGTCCTTGAGTGCGACGATATGCTCCTTCAATAAATTTTTTTCATGTGTGAGATACTTGTTTTGTATGCGAGCTAACTCAATCATCTTGAAAGGTTCGATCTCAGTTGGGGTAAGAAGATTGTGATCAAGTTGAAGGGTGTCTCCTGCTGACGGAACTTGGTCCTCCGTGGCCTTCTTGATCCCTTCATCCTTGTTGATCTCTACGGGTTCTTCCCTCTTCAGCTATATCTTCATTAGCCAAGCATCATTGTCACCATTGTTGGAGGAGGGGGACGACATGATGCCTGGCCTTGACAACCCTGACAGAAAATAGCTCGAAACAAGAACAGAGGACAATTGCGTGATACAGGAGTCAAAACCTTCGGGAGATTATATAATGAATTTTTACCGACAAAAATACGTATCGTGCAAGAAAACGGAGTCCGGAGAGCACACGAGGTGCCCACGAGGTAGGGGGGCGCGCC